>NC_079370.1:24093253-24402003 GCF_021018895.1 Seriola aureovittata | reverse complement strand
GCATGAATAATTCTGTGCACTGCAGCGTCCTGTGCTGCAGGGTAAGTGAAAAAGCACACGGTGTACCAGACCTACCGGCAGCACTCACACACCCCTCAGCAAGACCTCTCTCAGAGTCACAGAGAAACTACTGTACATATCTTGAGAAAATGTATATGTCATATTTCGTGCTCACCCACCAGTCAGAAAAACACAAAGAGCAAAGATTAATGACACTTTTTAAACATTTAACCTCCACAAAGGTTTGATCACTACTTACCTACTGTGTCTCCATTGCTCTCCTCTGGCTTTGTACCTGGTCTTTTCTCTTGATCCACAGTCTGTGCACTGGATGAGGAGCACCCCATGTTTGACAAAAGCGAGCTGCGATGCACCAAAAAAAAAACTTGGAACCTATTGAGGAGCAGACACAAGTCCCAGTGCTCTGTTTTAGCAAAGACAGAGAGCGCCTAGCAGTGAAAACATGGACAGCTGAACTCTCTTTAGTTCCTAAGAGAAGCTGGACACCATTATCTCCCTGTTTGTGTGTTCATGCATGGCCTGCTGCCCTCTTGCCCCAGACAACGATCTGTTGTGAGCACACAGCTAAGCAGTGCAGCCACTACAGCTGAATGTTCCTTGACTGCTTCCTGCTCACAGTCACTCTATTCATACAGGAGGAGGAGGCAAACGTGTGCATGGAGTGTGTGTCCTCCCCCTTTACAGAGGAGGATCCCCTCTGGAGGAGATCCACCACCTTGTGGCAATGTCCAGAGTAGCACATGCACGGTTCATCTTTTCTCCTCTTCTTCTTATAGCATCAGTGAAGGGATGTTGTTTGGATATTGACTGAACAGCTTTCATTAAATTCTGTGTAAATTCTTGTTGTGACAATGAGAAGACTTGGAAATAGTTTAGAAGTCTCAGAGATCATCACAAAACCTGACAAAAACATGATGTAAAGAGTTAATCTGTGAGTTTCCTGTTCAAAAATGTATTTATTTGACTTTGCATTACATAACAAAGAACATTACAGACAAAAAGACACTGAATACATTGTCTTAGATACAAAAGTGTATAAATAGCTTCCGTAAAAAGCATTGTATTTGCATAGTTTGTTGCGGACGATTAAAGGGATCCTGTGAAGGTTTCACCGCAGGTTAGAGGACGGACTCAGACGGACAAGTCTCATGCACAAGTTGACTCTCGAGTGTCTCCAGCTTCTTTGACATGGCTTCAAGTAGGCATGTTAAGGAAAGATGTGGATCCCAATGAAAACACAATCTACCAGGTTAGGAAATTTCTCCCACCACGTTTGTCTCTAAAATCACGAGGAAAAGAAAAATGATTGTACAGTGTGTGACCCCTGCTGAACCTATATTGGACCTAATAATCAATCATAGTTCCATACTGTATTATTTTCCAGTGTGATTCAAAGTTTAAAAAGGCACAACACAGCACACAAATGACATATGGATCATTTTTGCACTTATAAAGATAACTTGCTTCAGCTGCTGTATAGTCTGCCCTGGAAAAGCATCCCAGACTGTAACCACAGTTAGCTGTCTATCCATCTGCACAGATATTTAGCATTGGCAGATCTGCCCAAGATCAATAAAAAAAACACACTGAATGTCAGTGTAATTGTGGAGCCGACAGCTACTCAGAAAAGGATATTATTCTGCACCAGGCTCTTCAGCTTCTCAGTGACCTGGTGTTGAAACATCATCACGTTCTCACACTGACACATGTTGACATCAGATGGTTTGTCTGTGGGGAAAGAAGAAATGAGATGAGAAAATCCTCTTGTCCTTGGGTCTGTTTTTATCTTCTCTCACCTTCTTGCTCTCACCCTCTTCCTCACCCTGTCTTTTAAATCTCTCCCTGTGGGTTTCCCTCCCTGTCTCTGTCTGCAGAAAAGATACAGTCAGGAGGCTGCAGAGTAGAAAATGAGTTATATGATATGGAGAACCGCATAGCGCTGCTGCAGAAAGAAAATCAGTGATCATAATGGCAGCAGTAGGTGGCAGTGATGCACCATTTTATTTACTGAACATTGGCAGTGAACAGGGCTGTTAGTAATCTGATTTTTATTTAAACTAAGAGCAGTTTAACAGAACTTTGGAGACTCTGTTTGTTGTGTTGTTCTGGTGACAGACTTCTTGTTTGATGGAGTGAGTTGAGTACCTGTACATATCCTGGACTTGAGCTTCTTTGTAATTTCTCCCATTTTTTCAAAGTCCTCAGCATAATAAAGATGCTTCTCATCAGGCTCTGAGGCTATTTCTCTCAGCTCCTGTTCGATGGCTTTGCCAATACCCAAGACGTACATGGTGATCCCTGTGAAAGAAAGAACAGAAAACAGCTAAATCAAAGTTCATTTGATTAAAATCTCGAATGCAACAAATGTGGGTGGCAAGGCTACATAATGAAGTGTACCAGAGTTCTTTGCTTTAGTTGCCCATTCAGAAACATCGTCCTGTGATCTTCCGTCAGTGAACACAACGCTGACACGTGGGATGTTCGGCCTGGCGCCTTCTTTGGCTGAGAAGCTGAACTCAAACATGTGACGTAAGGCTGATCCGGTCATAGAGCCTCTCCCCATGTACTGCATCCGGCTCACGGCCTGTTTGACCCCCTGCGCTGTAGTGTACTGGCCCAGGGTGAACTCTGTGCGGACCTTGGTGGAATACTGAAGAAGGCCAACGTGCGTTCCTTTCTTGGAAATGTCCAGCGAGTCCACGATGCCATTTACGAACTGTTTGACCAGCTCAAAGTTGGCAGGCCCCAGACTCTTAGAGCCGTCGATCACAAAAACCAGATCCATGACTCCATCGCCACACTCTGGTTCTGCCAGACATTAAACACATGTTTTATATCTACTTATATGAATGAATCATTGAAGGCAATGGTCTATATCAAAGAATTCTGAGATCTTACTTTTGCAGCTCTCCCCATCTTCAGCCAACATAAATCCTTCAAAACATCTGCAGATGTAGGAGTCAGCGGTGCTGACACACTGATGCTCACAGCGGTGGTCCACAGTCTGACACAGATCCAGACCTACAGAGGGCGGGATCAGTAGTGTGTTGATGAATTATTTATCTGACTCAGTGTGAAACATTTGTAAAACATGATGATGATGATGATGATGATGATGATGATGATGATGATGATGATGATGATGTTGAAATCATTAAGAACCACCATCAGGTCTTCCCTAAGCAGTCATTCTGCTACATGAATCTCTCCAGCCCAAACACACACACACACACACACACACACACCAATCCCACCTGCACCCCCCTTCCCACCCCCTCCTACATAAACCCAGACAAGAACACTAAACAAACTTCACATTATGATTGCACTACATGCCATAATCTGAATTTTAAACTGAGACCTGAACTATTAATGTGCATTACTGATACTATTTTACTTATTTATTCTCACTATACTTTATAGTTTTACTATTCTATACTTCAGTTTTTAAAATGGAGGTTTGTCTGCCTGTTGTGATTCCTCTGTCATGGTCATCAGTGTTAGAGATGTCTAGATAGATAGATAGATAGATAGATAGAAAGATAGATAGATAGATAGATAGATAGATAGATAGATAGATAGATAGATAGATAGATAGATAGATAGATAGATAGATAGATAGATAGATAGATAGATAGATAGATAGATAGATAGATAGATAGATAGATAGATAGATAGATAGATAGATAGATAGATAGATAGATAGATACTTTATTTATCCCCTAGGGGTAATTCATGGAAAAGGCTGCAAACACACACATCATAGTTGTAAATATCTGAAGATATGAACGCTTCATCATGGTGAACACAGAATATTGCCTAAATCTGGGGGGAGGGGATTTTTATTTTTTCATTTTTTTATTTTTTTTTTATTTTTTGTGAGCAGTGGGATTAACATTGACCTCCCATCCAGGTCAGAATTCATTCAAAATGATGTAACATGCAGATAGTGTAACTGGGCAGAGAAGCAGTCAGAGCAACATGCTGATACTTCCTTTTGCCTCACACAAATATCATCTCTTTCATTTTATACTGTTGACTGGAATATGAAGACTGAAGTCAGGCTTGTCGGTTTTACAACATGACATCATTCTCTTTAGTAGTATCCCAGTGCTCGGACTCACGCTGACATGTTTTGCCATCAGGTCGCAGTGTGTATCCTTCTCTGCATTTACACACACATGAATCTGCTGTGCTCATGAAGTCCTGCTCACAGCCATGATTCCCATCAGCACAGTGATCAGTCTCTGCAGCAAACAGTCGGATTAAAGGAGCAAATACTGAGAAAATAAAATAACTCTTTACTGCTTCTCTAATATATGAGCATATATTCAATTTCCATGTATGACATATGTACATATAAAATAAAAGCACATATGTAAAAATGAAACCTATTCGAAATTGGAATAATTTCATATGTTAACTTATGTACATAAATACAGTATATATCCATCCCAAAGCCTGTCAGTATACACTGATATTATATTCAGTAGCGTCCAAAAGTCTGAGACAACTTTCCCAGAATGGGAAGATAAATATGTTTAAAATTTTATAAGAAAAACATACATAATCATATAGATTTTTTATATATATATAGATTTTACTATAGCTATTTCAAATAGAGACATACAGTATAGGGACATATATGTCATATATTACATTTCTATAGGGGGACCCATGCAAAGGATTTATCCCCTGTGGTGCTTAAATGCATCATGTCTGCATCCTAATAACATCAGTCAAAAACAGATGAGTGGCATCATTCTTGTTTTCCATTTACATCTGAGCCTGTTCTACTTCTACACATGCATGAGTCAGCTGTGTTTTCATCCTCCTCTTTACATCCATATATCAAGGGCACAGCAGTCGAGCTCTGCAATGAATCATTTTTAGCAGAGGAAGATGGTTATGGTGTGTTGCATCTGTCTTTTTGTGACCGATGAATGTACAAGAGTTCATAAACAACAAATACTTCCCATAATTAAATATCGTGTCAGCAAAAACTTGCCCCAAAATGATGAATCATAATGTTTTCAGTGACCTCCTGCAATGTTCTGTTGTACCATCAGACCAAATGTCTGTTTGTATATGTGTATATATAAATCTTATGGAGAGATGATATAAAATTTAGTACAGTCATAATCCATGGACGATGAAACCTGCTGATTGTGCTGATTCTGTTTCCAGCCTTTCTACTTGTACATTAACTCAGCATTTATAACATTTATCAAAAATCTTCATATTGTGATCGGTAAAAAAAACGTTAGAGCCCCTAGTGGCTGATAACACTTTTGATACATTTCTTTAAGACATGATTGATGATCCCTGTCAATGCAAAATTACATCTACGTCTAAAAAATAGAAACATTTTTTTCTGAACTCAGTGTTTGCATAAGTCTGACAATACTGTTCCAGAAAAAAAGAATATTTAACCCCTGACAGCAGAATAATGTTGAGGCTTATATCTGATCATGACCCACTTTAAAACTTCACAACATCAACAACAAGTAAAGTAAAGTAGGTTCAGGGTCATGTTTGCAGTCATGTTGAAGCACAAACATAGGTTCAAGGACATCTACAACAGATATTAATCCATGTTGCATTGATTATGTAAATCACTAACTTCATGGTGAAAGAAGTGTTGATGAAAATCTTTCTTTCTTCATTGAATTAACAGCAATAAAAGGAGAGAAGCACAGGGTACTTACTCTTGCAAGTTTTCCCATCAGGTCTGAGTGTGAAGCTTTTTCTGCATTTACACACACAGGAGTCTTCTGTATTCATAAACTCCTGTTCACACCCATGGGTGCCATCAGCACAGTGATCAATCTCTGGATGAAATTAGACAAAAAAAAAAAAAAAGAGCAGAGAGATTGTTGCTTTGTTTACACGATGAATGGATGAATGGATCTCTGCAGTGAGTAGTCACTTTACTGCGATTAAGGAGGAATTACTTAGAAAACTTGTTGAGCTATTGTATGTTACTGTATTGTATGTATAGAGCATTACATATCATGTGAATTAAAAACCCGTTATTGTTTAAAGCAGTAGTTTTCAATGTGGGGTCCTTGAGGGGGTCCCTGGGGGTCCCCAGCAAAAAGGGGAATCATTTATTTTCATTATAATTCCATCCATAAGTTATGATGATGATTATGATTATGTTGGTCATGGGTTTCAAACGCCTTCTGTAATAAAACATCTAAAAACAAAAATCTTATCAGGTGGGGGTCCGTGGTTTACTTTGTGTCAGTTTAGGTCCTCGACATGAAAGAGTTTGATAACCACTGGTTTAAAGTGTTGTCTTGTCTCAAAGTGTAAAGAAATCCTAGAACTTCTTTTTTGAAAAACAGCAAGGAAGCCAAAAAAAAAAAGCATTTGACACTTACTCTTGCAAGTTTTCCCATCAGGTCTGAGTGTGAAGCCTTTTCTGCATTTGCACACACAGGAGTCTTCTGTATTAATAAACTCCTGTTCACACCCATGGGTGCCATCAGCACAGTGATCAATCTCTGGATGACATTAGACAAAAATAGAAAAAGAGCAGAGAGATTGTTGCTTCGTCTACACGATGAATGGATGAATGGATCTCTGCAGTGAGTAGTCACTTTACTGCGATTAAGGAGGAATTACTTAGACGCTGTGGAGATATAACTCAGGCCAAGATTTTCATTTGTGCATTGGACATATCAAAATATCATGGATAGATTATATGAAATATATTAAGAGGATGAACTCCACCCTTCTTCTATTCTTCCTATTATTCTATTGCATCAGTACAAACAGAGGAAATCTAACACCAGACTGAATATCTGGATATCGGCATGACTAGTTTTCATGTACAGCCCCAATACTAGTCTGTAAGAGCATCTGAGGCAAGTCTTTCCACGAGTCATCAATTCATCACATTTCTTCATATACACTTTAGTATTCTATCCGTATTAATGCTGCGCTCTTACTCCACTTCAGAGACAAACAGTAGAGATCCTGTGTGCAAACTAGGTCAGTGGAACATCTACAGATATGAATGTATACAGCAGCAGTTGTCGACACTTACTCTTACAAGTTTTCCCATCAGGTCTAAGTGTGAAGCCCTGTCTGCATTTACACACACAGGAGTCTTCTGTATTTATAAACTCCTGTTCACACCCATGGGTGCCATCAGCACAGTGATCAATCTCTGGGTGACATCAGACAAAAACAGAAAAAAGGGCAGAGAGATTGAGAATGAGAATGTGGCCAGACTTGGACTTTGTCCTATTTAGTATTCGTCTGTTCTCAGTAACTGAGGCGACCTGCTTCTCTCTGCTCAGCCGATGCTGTAGAGTGACGGTGTGTGTTCAGTCACTTACTGCTGCAGGTCTTGCCATCCAGGTTGAGGACGTAGCCCTTCTTACACCTGCAGATGTAGGACTCTGGAACGCTGACACAGTCGTGCTCACAGCCGTGGTTCCCCAGGTCACAGAAGTCTATTTCTGAAGAGGATGAATCTCAATTATTCCACTTCTTCTACTGCTACTGCAGTAACTTGAATATCTAAATATATAAACGCACATAGTGTACACAAACACAACAGACAATAGAGTCTTTCATTGAGAAATCTATCATTCTTTCACTCAAAATCAATAGCCACTCTGGTAATGGTGCAGCGCTGTGAACACAAGATCAAACAGTCCTTCTTGTTTTGATTTGGCAATACTATGACACCCTGAATACGCCTCCACATTTCACCAGCTGCTCTGATGATTGCAAAAGCACACTTCCTGCAGGAAATCTCCCACACTTAATACCAGTTAATATCCACCAGAGGAGCAACAGGGACGTTTTCCAGCCGTGGGTGGAGGGACATCACTAGTAGGAGGAATGCTGGCTCTCATTTGGATTGGAGGTCCATCAAAATTACACGCGCTGTTACTCACCTAACATTTTCTACACTATTCTGCCTTCAAGGTGGAGTCCATGATGTCACATAAAGACTATTCTTAAAAGATAATTGTAATTTTTTGTGTATTCATGATGATTTAAGTCACGTAATTAACTGATAGACTATATATATGGAAGTAGATACAAGTAAGACCTGCACAGTAAATCGTGGTCTACTTGATGGACCAGCATTACAGCTTCCACTGGTCTACGCCTCACTGCATGTGCATTCAGAATTAGAAATACAATGATACTGAAAAATATTCTCATGTCTATGAAACTGAGTAACATTTTTGTTAGGGTTAGTTTGGATTATTGCCACACATACAATCATATTAAAATGAAGTAAAAAAAAAAAAAGAGGACGTAAAGACAGAGGTTAAGGCCACTAGAGATGAATAAGAAAGAAAAGAGTTCCTGGTAACGTAAAAAATGTATTTTTACTGTTGCACGTCTTCAGGTCTATGGTGAGTTGATACCCCGGCCGGCAGCGACACTCATAGCCGTCATGCAGGTTGGCGCAGATGTGCTGACAGCCATGATCCACCTCAGCACACATATCCTCAGCTACAGAGCGACAACATGGAGAGAAATCCATAATCTCTGTCATCTACTGTGGAATTAACAGAATTAAACCTGCAACAACTGATTGTTTCGTCGGCCAAAATAAACTGTAACACTGACATATTATAATTTCTTACATGTCCAGCAGATACAGAGTGTTTTGAGTTTGCAGCCACTGGATGAAGATAATTCCAATATTTTCTCTCCTATCAGCTCTGTTTTGTTCTCCACCAGCTGTTTGGCTCTTTAGCTATTGCTCTAACTGTGTCTGCACTTTGGTGCTACATCCAGTGTAGAACGGACTTTTAAAGCTTTTTTGTTGCCAGTCTGCTGCAGTTGATGAGAGCCGTGAGAGTGAAGCTAAACAGTAAAGTTGTGGGTGATAAAATCAAAACAATGAGCTGAAGGACATTCAGACTCTGTCACTACAGAGATTTGTCGCTACAAGTGTCATGTTTCCATTGATTATACTAGCTTTAAAGGTGCTATATGTAAGTTTTTGCTATTGCTACATAGCCAACGTTAGTATTAACAGCTATTTACTTACCAGTCCAGAAAAACATTTCGAGTTCAGCATCAAACTTTATTCCTTTACTCAACTAGAGCTGTCTCCAGCAGTGGAAAGCAACACCAATGTTAACTCTTGTTTTACTTCTATTTCCATCACTTTTCTTCTACTGAAGTTAGCATGATAACCAGCAGGCCCCAGTCCAGCCAGCCCGTCTTGTCACTTTCTGTTACTGAGTTGCTGTCGTTCAGGCTGCCCTGAAGATGTAATTCTTCTCAGAGCAAGTGTTGTGACCTATTGTCTTGTAAATGCAACATGTCTGAAGCTTAGCTCCTTTAAAGTAAAAACAGGAGACCTTCACTGTCTCTTCTACCGTATATGAATCAGTTCAAAGTGTAATTTTGCAAATCCTGATAGCCATGTTTTTATTATGTTGTCAAAGAAAGTGAAGCTGCTATGTAAAAAGACGACTGTGGTTACACTGAACAGCCTCAGAGGATGATGAGAAAAGAAGAAAAAAGATTTTAGCTGAAAAAAACTCGCATTTAAAATAAAGAAAAAAACAGTTCATTCACCTTTACATGTCTTGCCATCAGGGTTGAGGGTGAAGCCTTTCCTACACTTGCACCTGTACGAAGCAGGGCTGCTCACACAGATATGTTGGCACTGATGGTCCACAACCTCACACATCTCTGAACCTAATGCATGCAGGGACACACACCAACACACAGGCTCAAACAAATAGAAACACACATGTTTGCATAAATGACTAGAATCAAAAGAGAAGTGGATGGGATTCATCACCTCCACACAGTTTAGACTGGAACACGGAGATGAGGGTTTCTATCTGGCTGAAGTTGGCCACCAGGTGCACATGCTCCGAGTGCGGCTCGCTGCCTATGGCCTTCAGGGTGTTCATATCCACCCGGCCCACTCCGATAGCAAAGATCTGGATGCCAGCCTGCCTCGCCTGAGCTGCTACCTCCTCCACCGTGTCCTGAGGCCTCCCATCAGTCACAATCATAGCGATTCGTGGGATGTGCAGGTTCGCTGGCCGTGCTCCCTCCTCCTCTGTGAAGGCAGTCTCCATGGTGTACTGGATGGCCAGACCGGTCATGGTCCCTGTGGCGAGGTGCTCCATGTTCCTCACCGCCTGCTCCACCTCAGCCTTATTGTTGTAGGTCTTGAGGGAGAACTCAGGCTGGACCACGCTGCCGTACTGGAGCAGACCGACCCGTGTGGCATCAGGGCCAATCTTGAGGAACTGAATCAGGTTGATGATGAAGGTCTTGACCTTCTCGTAGTCATTGGGACGGATGCTTCTGGAGCTGTCGATGACAAAGTAGAAATCCAGCGGGACGGCTTTGCAGGGGTTCTCTGTGATGAAAGAGTTTGTGATCAGGGAACCAAATTCAAGACATAATCTGAACCAGATTTGAAGATCTCTTTGACTTTGTATTTTAGACAAAAATGCAACTGATGAAACAAACAATAACTAATCACTTACCCCCTGCTTTGATTTGGACAGAAGTCTCATTTTGCCTCCTGGCTCTGATGGGTCTGGGACGGCGTCTGTCCAGCTGAACTGCATTACAGCACAACAGGCAGAAGAAGCCAAGGGCCAGGAACCTCATCCTGACGGTGACAACTGCAGCATTTACAGAGAGATAAAGTCACAAAAACAAAAACTGGTAGAGATTACATTTGTCTGCAAGTGCACAGTCAAAGTACGAGAGCATTTATGTCAAGTTGTCTAATAAATTAACTAATTTGGGTTAATCAAAAATATTTCATGTACCAGTTAGGTGCCAGATTTTTGGGTGTAATGTTAGAAAGAACAGTTTTGTCATTCAAAATGGAGAAGAGCTGTAAAGATTCATGACTAAATAAGAAACAATCAAATTTAAAGTTCAGATAAATAGAAATAAAGTTATTGTTGATTAGAAGTTCAGTTGTAAACTCAGCTAATCTGTGTCATCAGGGTGAGGTTTGATCAGAGTTGAAGTGATGGCAACATAAGAACACCATCATAACGTTTTGAATAAATCACCTTTTCCCAGTCCCTACAAACCAGAGAGATGAGAACAGACATAATCACAAAATACTGAAATCTCTCATATAAAACAACTAAAACTCTCCAAGCTCTGGTGGGAATTTGTGTTTTCATGTTCAACTTATTAGAAGCTGGTTGAGGAAAAAAAGGTTTTCAGTTTTTTAAGTGAACTTTTAAGTCACTTTTAAATCTGGGTCTCACGGTTCAAGGTTTGTGAATGAAAATGTTACATGCTTTACTATGGGCCGCATGGTGCGGCTAATTCTTTAGCTGTGGCTCACAGCCTGGGATTTACCGTGTAATTTGTGTTGTATGAAGCTGGTACCAATAAAACGTTTCTGGTTCCTTGTGGGTCCTTAATGTAACTGCAGTGAAAGAAAACAAGACCATGGAGAACAAGAGAGTTACAACTGGGCATTGTAGAGAAAAGGAGAAAAACATTTTTGTAAATGCTAGTTCTGTTACAGGAAACAAAACTGAATCAAAACTTTATTCTAAAGTTTATTGATTTTAGTCATGCAGTTTATTCATATAACAAATTACAAACAAATTGTAAATCATGGACCATATTACTGCATATAGTATTCTTTTGCCTATTCCTATTATCTAACTTAACACCAAATTTTACTGAAATCTGTTGACTATTGTTCGAGATATCTTGCTAATTATAAGACAAAAAAATAACCATACAAGACTAAAACACCTCCTTGTAGCCTAGGAAACAAATATAGTGACAGTGTCAGGAAGTTGACTAGTGAAGTGCGACGTACGAGTTAATGATGAAGAGGGATATAAATAGGAAGAACTTTCACCTCTTGCATATTTGACCTTGCCAGCTTCAGATTTCACACTTTAGTGTGTATAGTTGTATTACACGCAGTACAGCACAGGACTTTGAAAGCCAAGGGAAAAGATTAATTTCAGATATGATAATGTGTTTATAAATGGATCATATTTCCTCTTTAATTTAAAGCAGCATTCCACCTGGACTGTGTTCCTGAACACGTGTTAGTTACACAGGAGACGCATGTTTTCCCATCTACCATCATATGAAGTTGACAAAACTCCATATGCATGGGTTTCTGGATGTTTTGCTGCACAGGTGGTGTAACGTGATTTACTACAAGTACTACAGACTGTTTCCCTATTCAGTCCCCAGGAGAGCCATTCTGTCATATTCAGACTACAGGCTGAGCTGCCGCCTGAAACCTGTCTTTCAATCCATGTTCAAAACCAGAATGACGTGGCATTAGTCTAGTCTCGTTCTGAAGCAACATGTAGGCTACTGGATTCTCTGGATTTCTAGATGGAGTTGTGAACAGCTCCATCAACTCCGTCCAGTGTGATGACACTGACTCAGAGCTCGGTCTGTTTGCAGCTCTGTTGGATGAACAGTCCCACACGGATATATGTGTATGGTAGCTGCTGACCTGAAACCTGCAGGGGTCACATATCCATGTTGCATCCCACATGCAGCTTTTGACCTTTGACCTCACATGTGTTTGATGCCGCTGTGCCACAGACAGGTCTGACAGTGTTTTCTTCATTAACAACTATCAGTACAAGTCAGTACAACATGTGTGCAGTGCCACGGTGTCTGTCCTTCACTGGCATGTCTCAGCAGATGATTCATTTTATATGTATAGCAGCTGGAGAAAAAAAAATATCTTCCAAAACATTAAACCTAAGATGAAAAGTGATCATGATAAACAACTGATACATCAGCACAGGAACATGAAGTTAACTTTTACATTTTCTTTAAAATAAATATGAATAATTACAGTAAATCCACTGTTGTCAGTTATGTGTGTGACTGAAATGGTTGAGCGCAAATCAAACCCTCTCACATTTCCTCATGAATTAAAGCCGAGGCGGTGTGTTTACGATGGAATACAAAAACAGCATGTACCTGTGGTTTATGGGACCTGATCTGTTATGCACATTCACTGTGATGGTTTTTCATGATGCAGTGATGGAAAGTAAGTTGTTTCCTAACCTATATCTGAATTAAACACAGAACAGATGACAGCTGGTGATTCCTCTTCTTACCATGGTTTAGAAAAAGCTAAATAAAAAGTATTAGGCCCCCAAAAAGATATTGCAGGTATCTTCAACTAAACAGACTCATGTTTTCGGGAGGATAAATCAAACCTCTTACCTTTTTATGAAAGCTAACCGTTTCCCAATTCCTGCAATAAAAGTCTCTGAAGAAATCCCAGCACTGAGTCAAAAGGAGTTCCAGTAGGAAAAATCTGTGCAGTAGCTCCAAACTGTAAACATGCATATATCCCAGCGCTGTCTTTTTCAAAGTGTGCAGGCTCTTTCATTGCTCTGCTCTTTACTCCATCCACTCTCTGTTTCTGTGTACTCCCACTCTGACTTCAACCACGGGGACGCCTCTTGTTCAGCTGCGTCTATTGGTAAAAAGAAAAGTCACTGTGGATTTCATTCACATTCAGATACTTTTATTAACATGTAGCTGGGACTGAATCTCTTAATTTTACACCTTCAAAGCCCTGAAACATTTCATACTGATATCTAAGTGGAGCCAGCATGAGGCTCAACTGTTTGTTCTTACATTAAAGAATGTTAAAGAGTTTAATGACATTACTTTTTTTTGTTTATCATTTCAGGCATTAAATTCAGATATTCAGAGCGTTTTGACATCCTTTATGCATATTATAGGGTGTGTGTACAAATCATGCAATGATGATTTTATCTTTTTTGCAAGTTTGTATAATTATGTAAAAGTTTTGTTTATTGCACTAGGACTATCTGTCATACACCCGATTACCCGACACACTCAATCATAATGAGTAGTCAGTTATTTATTTGTGTGTACACTATTTATTTGCACTAGTGTTGTCCATGTTGTCCTGTTATCGTCCTTCTCATTATAGTTACATATGGTACAGTAGTTGTTTTGCACCCCTTCCTTTCCTTTTCTTAATGTGTACAGTTGTCTCACACTAGTTGTGTGTTCTTTGTAGTGTATTGCTGTTTATTCAATGTGTTTATTTAATGTATTGTATTAAATGAATTGGGTTTGAGATAAATTCATTGATTCTCCTCAGTGTAAAGGGTTTAAATAACATTTAAAAGATCAGATTCTGCATTTGTGTTAGATTGTGTTCTCTTATATCTCTGACAAGAAATTGTGTTGTGAAGCTGGGGTATTTGAGGGTTTACATGTTTGAAGTCTTCAAACCATTTGTCCTGCAGTGTAATATGTCACAGCAACTGTGAAAGAGGTGTATTGTAGGTTTTACAAGTGAAGCTTGGTTGAACTCTCTGTATCCCCAGTCAAGGAGGCATGAAGCAGCAGGTTATGGAAAGTACAGCCATCACAATTCCAGCCACTCTGGTGGTACTTGCGTACCACACAATGAGCCCATTTATACACCTCCCAGAAACAGTTTCCAGGGGCAGGGTGGAGGACAGTCAGTGGCAGAAACAATCACATTTTCCTGCTAAATCATTTTTGAATGGGTTGTGGGACGTATAATTCAAATAATATACCTGAAATTGGCCTCAACTTGATCACACATAAGCTCAAGATAAAACACAAACATTTGTCGGTGAAATTGGATTTTAATAGACAAATAAATGTCACATCTTTATTTTTCATTCAGTAGCAGTCTTCAACTTTGACTTCTGTGTCCTTGCAGGGCATTTTGTGTTCAGAGAGCAGCTCGCCAATATAAGTGCATCTGGTGGAACAGACTCATGTGTTTACACAGACCAGACACTCCCATTGGCTTAATTGAAAAAACACAACCAGGGTCCATATTTACTGAGCCCCTAAATGTAGAGAGGCCCGATCTAGAGTCATTGCAACACGTTCCCTCGAGCAACTCACTCATAGTAACTTCAAAGAGCAAACTGATTCCGGATCAGTGTTACTTCTGTGCTGTCAAAATAGATAAATAGCAGCTCAAGACATTTCTTGTCAGTCAGTAGAAACACACAGTTACATTTAAAAGTTAGGAGGGCCAACCAGCACAGCCCAACACTCCTGATTTTCATAACAGACGACAACTCAGTCCGCAGGTGAATAAAACAGTAAAAGAATGATATGTTCGATATAGACTAGACTGCTCTAGGACCATGTCAAAATACAGGCAGATTCATTTCTTTGGGAGAACTTCCAGTCAAGGTGACACTTTACACTCAGGTCTATAAAGTGCACCCCATCAGAGAGAAAGTTATGAATGAAGGCAATTCAACCCTGATCACGAGCAGACACGACAAACAGGAAACACATGATGATTCATTGCTGAGGGCAAGAATAACATTTCTGCATAAGTTAAATATGAATATCAAAGTTAGGACTCAAAATATTATCACAAGTACACACAGAGCATAAAAATATATGTAATCTATCTATCAAACTTTCTAGTGCTTTCATATGTTACTTCACCCAGTTTCAAATGCATGAATCATTTCTGGAGTTATACCGACAGAGACAGAGAGGATACATGGGAGAGTTATAGGAAGAATACAAGTTCACCAATAAATAACAGGGAGGGGTGAGAGGTCACGGTGGTGATTGTTGTGTGTGCACGTGCATATGTGTGCATGCATGGATGTACTGTAATGTGTGTGTAGCTCCAATATATCCATGAATATACTGTACACCGGAGAGGCAGTGAGGTGCATAAATTCTGCTGGGGTTTCATTGACAACAGGTTCCAGTCGGCAGCATCCTGGGAATGTTTTCATGCTGTGGCAGTGGAGTAGGGTGGAGGAGGCTGCTTGGGAGGGACACTGAGACTGTCATCGTACGGAGGTAGCAGAACCTGAAGGTAAAGAGGGAAGAAGAGGAAAAAACAGCTTGTGGTTAGTATGAGTTGCTCTTTTGCAAACGAGCAGGTATAATTCAATATATGATAATATTATGATAGTTCTGTCAATCTCTGAATCTGTTTTTGTTAAAGTTGCATAATATTACACCAGCTTTGGTGCAACTCCAAACAGAAGAATTAAATTGTTTAAACAGCCTTTTGGATTAAATGAAATATGTAAGCCCAGAGAAAACAAATGGCACAGAAACCCTCCTAACAGGCTAAACTGCAGGATTTCAACCAAATACCATTACATAATATGCACAACCTAAGTATGTTAGGCAAGGCAACCTTATTTGCATGCCACATTTCATACACAGTCAAACAGGAGGCACTTTGAGCCTAAAACAGTAAATCTGATAGTCTAGCATTAGTAAGACTAAGAGTCTACAGACATGCTAGCAGCTCTATGAGACTGTACTGAAGTACAGTAGTGTTTTGAACTAAATGCTAACTTTAGTGAGCTAACATGCTCAAAATAATGCTAAGATACTGATGCTAAGTAAGTATAATGTTCACCATGTTCACCATCTCAGTGTGTTAGCATGCTATTTTTCTCTAATTAGCGCACCAGTATTGGAGTATTGACCTTAAAAATACTTCTACTTTATATTAATATTTCCATTTCATGCTACTTTTTACTTCTACTCCACACATCTCAGAGGGGAAAACTGTCCTGTTTACTGCACCATATTTATCTGACAGCTACATTTACCAGATACTTTCCAGATCAAGATTCTTGTCTATATTATATGATCTGTTTATAAAATATGTATTCTTATAGATTACTTCCCAACAGTAAAAGTTGGTAGACGTTAGCTCCATCTTGAGAATATGAAGATGCTGCTTACACATACAGGTTAATAAATCGGTAGTAATTAAGAGATGCTGACTGGTCACTAACTGCCTGACTTCAGGACTCGTTACTGAGGTCCTCTAGTGTTCTTTAGGCATGACAGCTATAACATGCATTGTTTTATCTTATCTAAAACTAAAGCCAGAGCTATCTGCTTTAATCCAGTATATTTTTCTAGTCTACTAATGTATTTTCTATTAAATGGGACGCTTCAATTGAATTGACAATGTCAGTTTTGAACTTTAAAACTGGGGGTGCACTGCTTGTGCAACTGGGTTGGGGATCGCGATCGAAATGATAGTGAAGTAACTGCTCGACCTGCTGTATCCAGTTTTTATACGACCAGAGCAACCAGTCATATACAAATAAACTTGAGTTATTTGAATGTGGCATATTTATGATTGGTCAAATCAACAAGGACAAAATATAATACTTTTCAGTAATTTTTTCAGAGTAGTAACTCAAAGTAGTGGATATACTGACATTTTGATCTGCTGATGACACTATATGAAAAGTCAGCTGATTAACAAAGTTATTACAATTCGATATGAAGTTGTTTACCAAATTTCATCCAATAATTGTCAAGACGTTTAACCCAAAACCACAAATGTCAAAACCTCATGGCTGCCCTTGAGGGGAGGTCAGACGATTGTTAGTCATTGGACTTCATCGCCTGAGGAGCATGAATGTCTGTACATAATTTAATAGTAATCCATCTAATAGTTGTTGAGGTATTTCAGTCAGGTAGACCAACCAACTGACATTATCATCCCCAGAGCCAGACTGTTTTCATTATTAATTTAAAAGTAATAGAAAAGTCAGGTCTTCTGGGAGCTGATTCCAGGTTTGCACAGCATGGTAGCCTAAGGCACCATCACTATATTTGGGTTTAATTCTGGGAACAATGACCAGGTCAGTGCCGAGCGATAAGAGCAGAAATAAAAAGTCCATTATGATCAGTGGTAAGAGATGTATTTTAGATCCTCAGCCATTCAATGAGGGATCTGTGGATCTGTGGGTGTGTTTTCTGCAGGTATAAACTGTTTAAAAAAAAAAAGAAAAAGTAATACATGGAGAGAAAGTGGGTGATGAATGAGATATGAGACACTGTGCCATGTTAAAGAACAAAGCTGGTGTCCAGATTTAGTTAAAAGGCTGTACACAGATTATCTAACTAGAGAGGGCAGATTTCCATTATTTATCCCGGACACTGAAAGTAAAAGTAGGTTAAGTGGTCACTGCTGCTAAATTTGGTTAATGAATCTCCATCTGCATCACAGATAAGTCTCACTTTCTGTTGCTCAGATCCCTGTTCTCTGATAGATGACAGATCTAGAGCTGTGTCCCACTGTGAGGAAACACAATTATAAACTGACAACATATTTCTCAAGATCTCAGATGTCATTCCTGTCTCCTTCTTACGTTCCTATACAACTAAACCGCAACAGCTAATGAGTTTTGTGGGAAACATAATCTCTGGCTGGATTATATTCAGATGTTTTGAATGAACGTAGCGCTACATTTCTTAACAGCAGTGGAGTCACCAGGAGGTGGTTGGTGGGTGGTTTAGGCAACAAAAGCAGTTTGGTTAAGGGTTAGGAAAAGATCGTGGTCTGGTTTCATACACAGATAAGTTGACAGTGACTTCAGACAAATGTTTTTCTGCATTTAGCCAAACCCACAAACTGCTGTGAGTTTTTAAACAAAACCGTAACAATTTAACAATGCTGTAGTCACAACAAGTGGATGCTATCCTGCTATCCTGTCGGATATTTTGGCGGCAAACAAATAATTTCTCCCTGAACATTTTACTTCTATGTTCAGTATCAATGTATTTGTGACATTCCAAATACATAAATTAATAACAACTTCTCATTCTCATAAACAGACAATAATCTAGTCGCAATTACATTTCCTACAGAACGTTTTTGCTGTTGCATTTTTCTCAGGTTTGCTGCAATAAATCTGTTGACACACCTTTACAGGCCTTCAGACACAGAGAGAAATGATTGTTCTACGAGGTATTTCAGTTATTAACTTAACTTAATGTTGCTCCTTTAATACCAAATAAAGCACCTGACTGTGAGAGGGTGAGTCACTTCTCCATATGTGCAGGAGTTTGGCTCATATGGAAGGCATTATTTGACCTTTAACCTAACCACTGTATAGTTGATATGCAGCCGTGCATGCTGCTCTCCAAAAGCCACAAAGCTGCCTGTGATCTGTGGGGAGCTCTAATTAAATACGCCTGGCTCTAACTGCAAAAGCACACCTACAGAGGTGAGGCAGATGTGAGGAAATAAAGGGCCAGGCTCCTGTTCTTCTGGCACTTCTCATTTACAATGTCAGTACATTGGAGAGTGCCCCCCCCCCCCCCCCCCCCCACCCCCACCCCCACCCCCAGCACCCCACCCCCCTCGCCTGTTTCTCTCTTTACAGCTCAGGTGTTTTACGCATCAGGAGCCTGTGGACATTTCTGTTTCTTTAAAAACCCCAAAACATCACATAAAGCCAAGCAGTGTATAAAGCTGTTGAGCGAAGTGGATTGTGTGAAACTGTGTGGAATGTTACACTCAGAGGAGTCTTTTCTCAAAATACCTGTGAAACCCAGCGTACTGCAAGGTCAGATATCAGTCTTAATGGAGCCAGCTGCTCACAGCTCACATCTTAACTGCTCTGCGTTTCATGAGATGTCATTAGTGTTTTTACCATCTCATTTTCTTCTCCCTTCTGTCAGAGTATAAGCAGTTATAATACATGTGTGGGCAGCAGCGTAGTCACAGTCTGAGGGCCAGACCTGGGCAACAGGACACCGACAGGAGACCCCAGCACAATCACACACAGAGCTCACTGTACTACTGTTGTGTCTCAATCACCATCATAATGGCTTTGCCAGGATGGAGCTTCATCTCTCCGTCCAACTCTGTTCATTCATCCGTGCTTATGTAGCCTATATGAAACGACCTGCTACGACAGCCCAGCGTTACACTTCCTCCCCCACCCCCCCATCAACATGATGACTTTACAGCTGCCAGACTGGCCTGAGCAGAGCAAACCTACGCAGATGATAAAAACGTGACTTGCGGTCTGGATTGAAAAAGGAAATCATTTTTCCAAAGGAGTTGTTTTGTTGCCTTAAGAAGTGAAAGAAGCAGCAAATCAAGATCAGACACTGTTTTATGTCGAATCTCTTGACGACAATATAGACATAAAGGATAGTTTAAAGGACAGTGTATATGGAAACAGTGTGTGTTAAAATATTGCACAAATACACAGTGATGATTTTATTTCTGATATGCTCCTCTTCACGTCTATGTTTCATTAATATCTGCTGACTTGTAAATAGTTTGATTTGCTTGTCAGACATTTGAATTTGTTGTGAAAATATTTCTCTTTCCATTAATGCTGACAAACTGTAAACTGCACGTGAGGACTGTACATGTTGATGAGGTGAGAGGTGTCAGACGATTGTTGATTTTTTCACAAAGACGTCAGTAACAGCTCACTCACTCTCAGGTGGTCTACAGTGTTTGTTTAACTGTTGTGCAACTTCCCAGTAAACTGAACAACTACATGGAAAATAGACTCAGTGCAATGTCACCTCTTTCTGAGGGATAAGTCCAATGATTGTGATTTATTCTGACTCAGTTTCATATATGCCTTCCTGTTGCTGTAAATGCTCAGTAGTGCACAAAATGTGTATTAATCCACTGCTGAAAATAGTCCCTTTATGAAAAAAATTGCAGCTCCAGTGATTTGGATATTTGCACTTGGCCATATTGCGATTTCGATTAATTGTGCAGTCCTGTTTATGACAATCATTTGATAATAGCCTTAACCTTTAAAACCTGATTTTAAACTCTGGTAATATGGGTCTTATGGTACAGTGAAGATCATCAGAGGTGACTTACCGTGGTGTCATTGGTTGTAACATAGAGCAGGATTTCAGAAGTACCCCGGCCACTCACATATCTGTAGCAGTTCCACACACATGCTATGAGGTAAGCCTGATATCAGACAGGAAGAAAACAAGACAACAGATTACAAGATTGAACTGCATATCATAAAAATCTAATATCATCTATCAATGATACTCACTGTTTATTTTAATTAAAGTAATTAATTAATTTTCCAATATTTCTATTTCAATACTTGTGTCTTCACCTAACAGATGGCTGGTGTTTACAGTATGTTGTCAGGGTTTTTGCGAGGTAAGTAGGACCCAAATGCAGCTAACACATGGGAGACGGTGCAGGCAGGTTTATTAAACAAAAATCCAAAATCCAAACATGAACGTGACATGAACAGACGTGAACAGACGTGAACAAACCCGGAACTGAAAAGGGACGAACCGACACAGACAAAGGGGAGCACAAGGACTATATAGACAAGGGAGGCAAGGATGATTGAACACAGGTGAAACACATTAGGGCGGGGCAGACAATCACTACACAGAAACAGGACCATGACAAGAAGCAACACACAGACACTCAAGGAAACCAATACAAAATAAAACAGGAAGTGCAAAAAACTCCAAAACAAAACTAACAAAAAGTGTCTGCCATAGCAAATCATGACATATGTGAACTGTGTACCTGAAAGCATTCATTTTTCAAGCACAGTTTTGTATTTTGTATTGTAGTTTCATGAAAAACATCTTTTCCACATTATTATGGAAATTACTGTGTTCCAAAATATAATTAGGTCATCTTGTCCCCTGGGAAGCTGTGGTGCAAGTGTTGCATCTCTGCAGTGTATTTTCGCACACAGACAAACACAGATGGCACCATGATAACATGCACATCATCGTCTCACAAGAGGCTGTCCTATCCCAACACGAGCAGTGTGCTATTCAAAGACACCAACACTGAGGAAACATCAAATGTAAATTATAATTCATTCTTTCACTTGTTGTATTCAGACTCTGTTTTCAGGGTCTATCTCAGGATTATACATCGCTTTAGAGTGTCATCTGTCATCCAGCAATCATCTGGCTCTCAGCAGGCACTTTGCTACTGGAACTCCCCAGCCAATCACAACCATTTCATCCATCCATTAGCACGAACCAAAGCCAGACTGAGCTCTCTAACTTCTCTAATAACCCAATTAAGAAGCCGCTTTAAAGCTCTGACAGCTCAGTTATTTTAACTGCCTCCTCGGGAACCTAGAGACAGATCACTGACTCTACGTGTGATGATGATGATGATGCTCATTGCGCAAAATGAATCATTCCTTGAGTCCAAAATGACCAAACACCACTGCTGAGCCACAGATTCTACATGATGTTTGCACATTTGAAACCTCACCTATCTATGACAATAGACATAAACATATTATTGTCAACTGCTGCAGTTTGCCTTATGATCTCACAGCACTGGTTAATACAGAATGTTTTTGGGTGTCAGCAGAGTTTCATCACGACCACCACAGACAGTATCTGACATGGATCCTCTGTATTTACACAACATAAACCCCTTAGAAATCAGCAGGACTAAGCCTACAGCAATGCTAGCAGGTCTGTGAGGCTCTACATGCTCACAGTGACAATGTTACAAGCTGATATTTAGCAGGTATGTTTGCCACATTGTTCTTTAGCATGTTTGCATGCTAACCTACACACAAAGTGTAGCTAAATCTGATGGGATTGCCATCACCTTTGCAGGTTGCCTACTATCAACATATATTGAGAGGCTTTGGTATGGATGTATAGTTACATAATATATTAGTCAACAATACAATACAATACAAGCATACATACATAAACATACACATTTGTATCGGCTAGAAATATATGTCATTACATGAAATGGTTCCAACTTCTAATAGGTTTCACATATAATTTTTACAAATATGTTTTTATTCTATATGTACATATATGTCATATATAGAAATTCAGTATATGTGCATATATTACATTTTTGTATGGGTCAGAATTGGAGAAAGCAAATCTATTTCCACCCCACTGAAATCATCATGAAGTCACATCATTCATCCATCCATCCATCCATTCATCCATCCATCCATCCATCCATCCATCCATTCATCCATTCATCCATCCATCCATCCATCCATTCATCCATTCATCCATCCATTCATCCATCCATCCATCCATCCATTCATCCATTCATCCATCCATCCATCCATCCATCCCACAGAGGAAAGTCTGTAAAAGTGAGGGTTGGAATGTAGATCGACAAGACAGAAACATACATAAAAAAGCACCAACCTCTGTCGCTAAATTGCATAATGCATCTTTTCTATTGTAAAACTTGCCTGGCAGACCTGAAAAAAACTATGAGTACTTAATATATGGAGAAAAATATGTAAATTAAGGTTAGAAAACATTACCTTGAAGCTGAGAATACAGCCAATGAAGAGCAACACCATGAGGACCAAGCACACATTACTGAGGGCGGCAATCTCCTCTTTGTAGGGGAAGTTATCAGGCTGCACAGGAGTCAGAAAAAGCACAACCAATGAGCAGCAGAGTTCATTTGAGGAGACAGTACAGGCAGCTGCAGCCATACATTGATGATGATATGTGAAATGATAAATAGCTTTGTGAATCACAAAAGAGTTACTATCCTGCTGTTACATGTCACTGACTTCACTTTAAGAGGAAAACACTTGAGGTTTCTCACCAGTTGCTGCAGGTAGTCCTGTATTGTGTTTGGGTAAACCACAATGCTCACAGCAACCAGAGTGTTGAGAGCAAAGTCAAATATTTGGTAGCAGAAAAATGGGATGATCCAAGCAGCACGCAGCTGAAACAGAGATATTTATTGTTGGCATTTAGGATAGGCTGATATATTTATCTGAGAACAGAGAATCAAGCTGAGCTCTTTAACCAACACTGTGAACATCAATCCTCAAACTGGGTCACAAGAAGATTACGGTGTGTTTAAAATGATGAAACAGGAGGGACGGCACTTGGATTTCTTTTTTTTCAAAGATTGCAAAAATAGTGTGTGGAAGTGTGTATGGCAATAGACTAACAACATTTTTTTTTTTGAAGTTTTAAAAGTCATTAATGTTTCACAACATGAATATTTGAAGGTTCTCTGATTTGAACTCTAATACAATCAGTGTCTAATTGTACAGTACATTTAGTTTTAATATGCAGCATTGTTTAAGTATGAACAGAAAATCAAATAAATCATGAGTTTACCTTGTATGCACCATATGTTGCCATCCCACATATAAGAATCATCAGCAGAGAGATGGCTGAGGCAATGCACATGTCTGGAGCAGCAAGAAAAGCAAAGTTAGAAATACAAACTACACTGGTTTTTATTGTCACTGTTTATTTCAGCCGGTGTAAGGTCACTTTGGTTGAGACACATTCAATTCCAAATCAAATTTCTGAAAATGTTTACAACATCAAGTCCAGCTGATCTGGGGAAACCAAACTGTGAGCAGAAGATAAATGACATGCTGCATCTGTCAGCCAGACAAGGAATTAACCTCTGCTCTGTGATTCGCTTCATGTCGGCCTGACCTCATATCAACTCAACATAACATAACAGAACTAATCATTCAGTTACATAAGGATAGCAACAGGCTAAACCAAAACACATGTGGCTGTACCAGGAAAAACAGGGAATTTAATAGAAGAACATTTCTCTGTCCTCTGGCACATTAAACTGCCATAAACAGTTATATTTAAACTGACAGTGAATATTTTGCAGCTTTGAGTCATAGTATGAATCCCATTTGCTCATGAAGGCATTTGAAGGTGTATAGAGAGGCAATATATTTAGTTTAATTTAGCAGAATATGATGAGGGCAATGGGAATCACACCTATGGCAAATCAAACAGCAATTATTTAAACAAACAAACAGCAAACCCCAAAATCCATTAAAAGCTAAAAGAAATAAGATAACATTTAAATACCTTTTAACTCTTAAGTTAATATGGCAAACTTGGTAGCAAAACATACACATCCACCAGATACAACATTAGCATTCATTTTGAATTATGTTTCTGGTCACCAGTTGAGAGTAAGTCCAATATTAATTCTCCTTTTAGCTCTGTTTTTAGTCTCCGCTAACTTCAGAGGGAGTTCGCTTTTGCTGCCAAATGCGAGTGAGCTAGTTACTAACTTTGGTGCTGAGCAGGTAGTAGTGTGCAGAGGGTTTTCAAAAAGCCGCAGCCAAAAACAACTCTATGAGAGCGTTGAGAGATTAGTTTATTTAAGTATAAAGACTGGAAGCAGGGGAAACAGCTAGCTTGGCTCTGCACAAAGATAACTAATTATCACATAACAGCTATTTGGACACAAAAAGAGATATAACAATAACAATTTGTAGTTTCATGGGGAGTTATGCGCTGTAACTATTTCTTTTCAAATGGAACCTGTTTATTAGTGAGTTTTATAAATGTTAATTGGTGTATTTATGAATTTTGGTGAGAGACATGTTAGCTGTTAGCTCCTACTTCCAGTCTTCATGCTAGCTAAGCTAAGCTAATTGACTCCCAACTTCAGTTCTGTATTTAACACAAAGATGAGAGTGATATTGATCTTCTCATTTACATCAGCACAAATATATTTCCTAAAATGTCAAACTGTTGTTTTATAACTGAACATTTTGTTCTTTCAGTGTTCATTATCGACTGCAGAGTAACATAATAAAGTAGAAATTACCTGGTGGGCTTATCTTTTCATCCTCTTTATCTCACAGCTCACTGTCCGGCTTTGAAGATTTGATGCCCTAACTAGTTGCAGCACAGGCTTTGATGCTGCTCTGAATTTTATTTTTGAGCCAATGCACCAAAAATAATAACTAGTGCCTTTGTCAACAAAGACCCAGTATCAAAGATATGCTAAGTTATTTGGCAGGGAAGATGTCTATAATACAAGGCCTAAAATCACTTTTAGTTCGTTATTAGATTTATTTTTCAATTAAATTAGCGGCATATTTCCAACCCATATGGACTAACAGAAGTTTAGAAATTTCAAAACCCCACAGCAGCTGTCACTTCAGCTTGTTGTCAGATCTGACCATTCAAAACTGCTCAACAACATTACAGTGTTCTTCATCACCATGAGAAGTCTTTTTTGCTCCTAATGTGTGTGTGTGTGTGTGTGTGTGTGTGTGTGTGTGTGTGTGTGTGTGTGTGTGTGTGTGTTAATGACAGCAGCTGGCCCAGCCTGCTATTATGGATCATAGGACGCCTTAATCCCCTGGAACTGGGACAATACAGTCATTCCCAATCGGAGGTTACCAGCAGCATACACTGAACCGCCAGTCAGACTGTTCCAGTGTACACCTGGTCTGTTAAGAAGGTTTTTCAAATGCCCTGCACAGATGGACATTAGGCTTGCATGTCTGTGGCTTTGGGTGTTTGATTTAAAAAGAAGTGCTGACTGTCGTCTAGACAAACGTGTGAGGTCCCTCCAACAACACAATAAATCATTCTATTAGTCAGCTGACAAGCTTATTGAGCCTATCACCACACAAGCAGAGATTAAGTCATCTGTCACAGTCAATTTTAAGCCATGCAGGTAGAATGAAAACAACACAGAGGCCAATGGGGTTACGTTACAGAATACAAACAAGCTGACTAAATTTAAATATGTACAACATAATCATAAAGTATATCCTCATACTAAAATCATAACAACTCCACTGACAGTGTCTCTGGTATTCTGTTCTCCCTAAATAGGTTTATAGCTCTTTGAGACTACCTGCGGGACATTAACTGTAAAGTTGTTAAGCACCAGCCTTCTGGGCTACTTACTGGCATCATCCATGACGTCCAGGTCATTAGCCAACTCAGCACTGGTCAGGTGATACTGTTCAGGATCACTGAGTGCTGTGAGCAGGATGAGTAACACCACGGCATTGATAAGCTTAGGGAGAGAGGACATATGGGCAGATAAAGGCAACAATATGGACAGACGGATAGTGGAACAGGAGAAAGAAAAAGGGCAGATACTGAACGTAATCTGACATGTTAAACTCTTAACCTGTCACCTGGTATATAATGGATTCACCTTAATAAGCTGCAGAGTAAAAAAAGAAACAAGTTTCTATATAACAGTTACTGTAGAAATATATAAATGATAAATTAAAATGTATCCCTAGAAAGAGTGCAGCAATAACAAAGCTACAGTAAAACTTTTAAGTCCAGGCACATACATATGCCTTTGTTTTGGTCTGGCTGGCGCAAATCATTATGCAGATGACTCATACATCCCCACTGATCAGGTGAATGCAATGGAAAATTCTTTGCAGTCAATAGGCAGCATAACACAAAAACCTGCTACCTGAAGAGGCCCACTGCTAATTTATTCATAGGGAGCAGAGAGGATTTTTCCACATGTGGTGTTTGGTTTAATTAACCCCTTCCTGTACATTCAGTTTAACAAACTGGTGCAATGAGCACAGCTGACAATTCATGAAGATTTAATAGTGGAGAAAAAGGGTACATACATTTTCTGGTTTTCATTAAGCTCAATATTTTGAAAATCAATGTGGAGGAGGAAAAACCTACCTAAAACTTATAATGTTGATATTTATTCACAGATCCCTTGTATATAGACCTCTACAAGTCAAGTATACCTCAATACTTAAAGTATAACAAACTGATAAAGTCTGCTACAATATGGTCCTTACGTAAAGTAATTCAGTTCTTTACTGAAAGTAAGAATTTGGATATTAATGGAATAAAATAAAATAAATAATATAATAAAATAAAACCCAGCATAATCATAAAATCCCCCATACATGATGATGAGGTCATGTTTTCCCTGGGATGATGTGTCTGGATGTCTACCTGGATCCAGTGAGTGACAAACTATAGGCGGTGCTCACCATGTACCAGACCCCCAGGATGATGGTTCCTGTGCGGACATGGCAGCACAGACAGCAGCTTGTGGAGTACCAGCGGTCCCACGGGGAGATCATCATCTTGTCTTGCTTTATCACAAATGCTCGACCATCTAGAAACAACGGCGGTGTTTGTACAGGGGGAGACCCCGATTCTCCAGGGAACGTCCGCTGAGCGTCGGTGCTTGCCGAGGAATGACGAACGGGATCCGACTGTCTCTGACCTGACCGTTTCTTATCACTGACAGCAGCTTAATGCAACCGAGCGGCCAGCGTCAACACAGCGTCAGGTAAAAGTGTAATGTCCGGTTTCAAAATAAATCACTGATACTGAATTTTTTCTGACGTTTTTTTAGTATGAAGTATAACAATTAAGTTTTAAGGGAAATATTTTAAGCAAAAAGCACCGTCTTTTACCTCAGTTATTTCCGATTTCCGACACAAAATGGATGATTTGGGAAAGTTAAACCCTAAAAAATAATATATATAACGATCGTTAATGTAACGCTAATTAACGGTTAATAGAGCAACTTTAAAGCGGAGTGATACATGTAGTTAAAAGTCCCAGTGCTGTTATACTCTATATCAGCAGACAGGCTCTATACAAGGGCTCTGTATATCAATACTCATGGAATGTCTCTTGTCCAATCAAATTACTTGATCAGAAACTAACTGTTGTATAAAACCGGTCACCCATCATTAAGTCACTATGCCATCTCACTGCTGAGCACCACACACTGTAAATCCCTGTAGGAATATTAATATTAGTTATGCCAATTAAAATATTTTGTAGCCTACACTAGATGTTCATTTCCTTGTGGCTGTATATCTGTAACTGTCCTTTTGTCTTGATATCTCTATTTCCTCTGCCAATGTTTACCTCACTCAACAGAATGTTTTTCCTTTTAATTTTATTTCATTTATTCAGCCATACATGTGACAGTTTATGTACTATTTATATATTGTTGTCCCACTAACATTCTAATAAATTGATACATAAAATATCTGGATGTCTTAGTGGACATCATTCAAATTATGACAACTCATAAATATACACTTCAAGAAGACAGGTGCAATCAATCAATCAATCCTAAAAAATTATGATTTCTCCTGTAGATGGCATCACAGCAACAGGACACATCTGGTGCAATTTGTTCAATAAAATCATTTTTGAAAGGTGTAAATAAGGCATTTATGTGACAGAAAATGTGTAAATAATGAGAAGCTTCATTGAAGATGTTTTTATCGACCTATTAGAATCTATCTCTCTTTTCTCTTTAACTGGTTGCAAAATGCAAAATGTCACACCAGGGCATCAAAGGCTCTGTGTATCTGTAAAAAAAAAAAAAAAAAAAAAAAAAGATAGATAGATAGATAGTCAGTTGGCCGTTTTAGATGGCTTCAGCCCTCTATACACAATGAAAACCCTAACTGCTCGATACTACGCTATTATTTTGATGACTAAAACTTCCTGCTTCCGGTCTTATTCTAGTACCCCTGCCAATTTGGCAGTCGTCCTGCTGATTATAAACACCGGAGCATGTGACGGACTAGATAGGATCAAATCTGATGAGGTAACCTGTAATTTCTAGAAAGTTATTGAGAAGAGGATTAAATACATTAGAAATTACAGGTAGTGTTTTTTCACAGCATTGTCTCCTGAACCTCTCTGTTCTGCAGCGCAGAGATGAGACATTTGCTGCAGCTGTAACTGCTTCTCTGTCCTGCCAGAATGTTGTGGAATGGTTTGTATTGTCCAACATAAATAATAATGAAATCATCAAAAAATAATAATCTGCTGTTGCTTATTAGTATCAACTAATATGGCGCTAGTAGGCACGATATCATACGGTGGTGGTTTGTTGAGCAAAAAACAGTTATATAAAGAAGCCCAAATATAGAAAAACTGGCCTTTATTTAGTCTTTTTACATATGGCTTTAGCTTTTCTTTTATTACAAACAGGTTTTACAAAAGGTTCTGAAGACTTCCAATTCAACCACAGGTGGAAAATCGTGGAGAGGTTGATGACACTGCAATTGTACACCTATGATCAGAGGCTCCCACACGGCTCCAGCCACAAAGCAGTCACAGATATTAAAAACAGCAAGGACACAGTTGTTGACACACTGCAGTACAATGTCAGACAAGGGGACAAACCAGATGGACTGAGTTAATGAAATGTTGTAGTCACACATTATAATGCAAAAATACAGAGCAGACATGATTCCCTTTTCTGCACATAATGATGCTCATGTCTCATTTATGTCACAAATGTTTACACTCTACTGAGCTATAAGCATTGACGTGAAATAAACGTTTGATCTCTGCACTCCTCACCCATCAGTGCTCACTGTGCCATCACGGCTCACAAATGTCAGAGGAAAAATAAAAGACTGCAAAGCGAAGGCCAGTTCAACATTATGGCCCAGTGCTGAGTGACCTGATGCATGTTGACCGTTCTCACTCTCTACACCTTTAAAAACTCCAGCTGTTAGCCACCCCAACATCAAGTCTCTAAACATGATCAGTATTTTCTACATGTCTAATTACTACAATACAGCTCCTTCAGTTATTTGATTCAGTAGAATTAGAAGACAGAATCAAAGTATCAAATGCATACTTAAAAATCATTAACACCGCATCACATTAGATTGCACTGCATCTAGGTTCAGTTTTCAACGATCCACCGACTGACACTCGACGTGTATAAAAGTTGTTTTCATTTTCCAGACAGGTTTTAAGGTAAGTTCGTCATGAAGACCTTAGTTCAAAGTTCTTGTCACAAAAGGTGTTGCATAAACAGGATATGAAGTCTTTTGCATACAGAGATCTGCAGAGTGGACAGGATCTCATGTCTCTCTCCTTGCCTTCTTCTTCTTTGCTGGTTTGGGCGCTTGGCTCTCCTCAGGTTTTTCTGTAGAAACACAAAGAGGTAGAAGGAGGTCAGTCATACAAGTCTAAACGTGATTCATTGTTTTCATTAGAAAGGTCACACCTCACTCGGGATTACTGCTAAGAATAGATTTAATGATTTTAACTGGGTGCAAGTCTTAATATAAATGTTAGATAGTGTGATGAGTGTTGAGAGGTAATGCCTGTCCTGTGTATTCTTTCACTTACATCTAAACCTTGCATGACAGCTGACAATATGATGCACAGTTAACAAATAAACACACCTTTCAGAAATGTAATAAACCTGCTCCCAGCACACAAACATAGGTTGGAGATATGGTAACAACATTCACCACATAAAAATTAAACACAAATTTAACCAGATAAAAAGAAGGCCATTCACCTCTGAGACTGACATATCTGGCAACAAGGAAGGAGAGTCAGTTAAATGTACACTAAACTTTTGCTAGTTTAAGTCGCTGGCTGCATGAAAATGAAAACTGTTGGAGGAACCACTGTCAATCCCACAAGGCAACAAGTAACAGCAACTTTTCATCTGATTCGACCGACATAGTTTTGCACTGTAATACATGATAGATAACATATACCACTTATGCTGGACTTTTAATAAATAGAAAATACTCACAATATAAATTGCAATTACTATTTTAGTCAGAAAAGTAACAATTAATTTCCACCAGATGGTTCAGTGCAGTGCTCAGGCAGCTTTTTACAACTGACTGTCTAATGTGCTCACTTTGTTGGACTGGAGCAGGAAGGCTATTCTGCTTGGCAGTGGGCTCTCCATCAACGGGCTTCTGTGGCACTTGTGTGACGGGGGGTTTTGAGGATATGTTGTCCTTCACTTGTCGCTCCACTCTCGCCTAAAAGAAAGAGCAAAACAGTTTAAATGACTGCAGCTAAGAGAAGGAGTTTAAAAAAAACAAAATCAGCACAAATAATGCTAAAACTGAACAAGGAAAATGTATGATTTCATCATTAAACTAGACTGCTTAATGTTTAATATGACCAGACAGCAAGAGTTCTGTGGTTCATGAAGAGAAACACTTTGATTAAATCATTTGCATTAAATATTAGTTCCACTGACCTCAACAGCAGCTGCTTTGACAGGCTGGATGGCAGCAACGTTCTCCTGACCAGGTGGCTGCTTCTTCACTGAGGCTGCAGGTGCTGCCTCCTTCTCTGGCTCCTCGCCCTTCACAGGACACAAGCTGAGTTTACATCTTAGAAATGTCCAATATTCAAACATGAAGATAGTAGAAAATTGTGTGTGTGTGTTTTTCTCCTCAATAGCAGTTACCTGGCCTGTTGCTCCTCCCTCCTCTGCAGCCTTCTTCTTCTTTTTCTTCTTCTTTTTAGTTTTAGATGTTCCATCAGAAGCAGTCTCTCCCTTGTCCTTTTCATCCTCATCATTGTCCTGAGGAAGATAAATGTATGAAATAAATACTCAGAGAGAAAGCAGGACAAAACAGAGCAGTGAACAAATCACAACATTTTAAGTCTTAACAATTCAGATTTACAGAAATTCCTACTTACTTGGCGCCATCTGGTGGTAATATAAAACATAACAATGGAGGACCACAATGCATGGTGCTAGACCTACATTTACATTAATGATTATGAATTATAGCAGTGATATCTGTGTTTTCTATGCTGTGTCAAGTCAAAATGTCTTTCATCAAATGAGTTTATTAAGCATGGTTTGTACACAACCATAGTCCTGGGAAGAGTCAAATCAGCAACTGTTAATGAACTGTGTTAGTGTATTGTGCATGTGTAGGGGTTGTAATATTGTTAAATAAAGAGCAAAACAACAAAAATGCCTGTGTATTCACTCTTTTGAGTCACTATTATGAGACACAGGTTGACAGTCAGGCGAAGAACCAGGACAGTTGCCCTGGGGCCTGAGCCCTGAGGAGTCATCCACTAGTAGGTTGTTATTTTTAAAACTTCCAGGTAATTCCCATAATGCTTATTTTTGCCTCAAGCCTGGATATATTTACAGCAGCTCTGATCAGCAGATTAACCTTGGCAGGCTCAGGGAGCGGCTGCTCCGGAGCAGGAGGGGCCACAGGAGTAGGCTCTTCATAGTTACCCCAGGCTTCAGAGGGGGCATTCCAGTCAGAGCTGGGGTCAACGGAACCACCATCTGGAAAAGACCACCAGAAAATAGTCAGAAGTGTAAAGGAGTGTCATAATTATGAAGTTACATAAACATTAAATGACAGTTTGAAAAAAAAATCCTTACTGAGCCCAGACCACTCATCATCCACTCTGGGCTGACTGAGCCAGGGCAGCTCGCTAACAGGGTGGGGCTCTACAAGAGACAAGAGACAGTGACTCAACCTGCTTGGCACATGTGATCCTTTGGGAAACTATGCCATCTAGTGGTGAGAGTCACTTGTCACATGCTCCGTTTACTGTACACTTACCAGCAGCACCAACTCCCAGTCCAGTAAAAGACAGATTCAGCTCTGTTGTGGGCATCGCCCTGTCAATCACAGTCCACGACTCTGAAACACAGTTTTATAACAGTGACTTAGAAACTTTTACTGGTATCAATGTATTAATCAGTGTATCTCTAGCTCTGACACTGCAGCTGACAGAGGGGTTAACAGGCATTAAGTGTTTTATGCCATAAAGTTTTAAAATATTACACTAGCGTGTGTAGGGTTCAACAACTAAGCGGTTAAGTAATAGAGATAAAAGTTTTTACCATCGATGTCTGCTCTCCACAGTGACACTGGTTCTCTGCTGGTAGTCCATGGGCCTGACTTCGGAGCAACACTATGAGCAGGAACCTTGACTGCCATATCAGTCACACCAGCAGTCTTTGCTGCCACCTCTCTGTTGTTAACTAAAACCAAGAGAGACACATTTGACACTAAGCCAGAATAAACACAGTTCAGGTTGGCAACACATAAATAATAATAAAGTTTATTCATGTAGCACTTATCAAAAATCAGAGATTACAAAGTGCTTCACAAGGATAAAACAAAACAAGCAAACACTTTACTCAAAATGAAAACACACAAATGAGAAAATGTAAAAATATGTGAAATATTTAAAGGAGACTTACTTTGAACTGTGTAAAAGAAATTTGTTTTTAGAAGTGATTTAAAAGAAGATACCTATTTTTCAAGTCTAAGCAGGTTGTTCTGGAGTTGTGGTGCCCTGCTCTCTCCCTTTTAGTCTTACATCTTGACATAGGAACTAGCAACAGGTTCCTGTCTGAGGACCTCAGACTACGTGCAGGTTGATGAGAGGCAATTCATTCAGAAATACAGTCTGGGGCCATGAAGTGCTTTAAAAATCGATTCTGTAATGGACTGGTAGCCAGTGTAGAGACCTTAGGAGGGGAGTAATATGATCTCTTTTCTTAGTTCTTGTTAGTAGGCTGCTGCATTTTGTACTATTTGAAGTCTATGAATTGATTTATGCCAGTTACGAGACCATTACAGTAATCTAATTGTGAGGAAATTAAAGCATGTATGATGGTTTCTGTGTCTCTGAATCTCAGATATTAACAGATAGAAGCAGGATTGTACTATCTTACTGAAGTGAGTCTCAAAACGAATTAACATCTTATACCGGAGTTTCCAGTGAAGCATGTGAACCTTTGATTTACTACTACACAAAGATGATATCAGTAGTTGGGTAATTTTTCTGAATTGGTAATCAGTCAAAGGCTGAAGCATTTTCAGCTGATAATTACCTTGAGATACAGCAGCCTCCACCTTCTCTGCCTTCACTTTGGCAGATTCTCCTGAGAACAAAGGATGAGAAGGTCAAAATATGCCAAGAACACCATCCACATGGGAGAAGAGAGCATACACACTTCAGCTCTAACACTTCAAGGAAAGCTCACTCGAGACTCAATTCAATTCCCTTAATGCTCGTTTTTATAGCCTGTCCTGTCAACAAGAGACAGTGTGAATGCAACAACAGCCTATACAGATCTCTCTCTCTCTAGATGCCAAGTTAGGCTGTTTATCCAAGATGGTCGGGAGATTTTGTGCCTTGTGTGCATGTCTACATGTCTCTAAGTAAAAAAAGACAAGACAGTTGCAAAATCCCTCCCTCTTCTCAATTTCAAAACTCCTCAAAAGAAGCAAATCACAACCTAAATATGAAAATATACAAGATTAAAGCCACCACCTTTTTTCTTCTTCTGGTTTGCAGGTGCTGCAGAGGCCTTGGGCTGCTCAGGGGGAGTGCTCGCGGGTGTGTCCCCTCCGCCAGGACTGGCTGAGCCATCACTAGAACTTTTGTCCTTCTTGCGTTGTTCACGCCTCTCCTTGTTGCTGACCTTGGTCTCCCATGTGCCTGAAAAGTAACATTGTAAGGAATTAGTTTCAAAACACTGCAAGGCTTCATTGTGGGATTAGTGAGGAAATATGGTATGGATTAGGCAGGATGAAGGAATACATGCAGAAACTGCACACCAAATATACTTTGCTGAGAAAAAGAGCTTCGGGGTGTTCCTAATCTACCAGCCTGAGACTGGCAGAATAAATCAAGTTTTAACCAAAGCCACATTCAAATTCATAACAACATTAGTGCAGAAGTTAGTCATTTGCTATGTGGTGCAATGGTCTTGTTACCAAAAATGGTGGCTTAATAAAGAAAAATTAATCAAAATAGACCTCCTAAAATAACTGAGGTTATACTCTGTCATCACCTTGACCAAACAACTTAATTATGACACAGAGTCATAATATTATTTCACCTTCTTCTGGTTCTTTGCCATCTGCAGTCACGGTCTTGGCCTCCTTTACAGCCTGTTTGGCCTTCTTCTTGGACTTCTTTACCTGGAAGGGGATACATAGTGGGCATAGAGTAGAAATGAAAGCCAATGTACCTGAAAAAAAGCACTTGGAACTGTGTTTATTTAAATAAGGGAAGTGCTACTGTGGAGATACTATGCACCACAAATGTCTTCACCTCCAAGAACAGCAACTGGGCAAGCGACCCCACGCTCACTGAACCGTGGCCAGTCAATCAAATCAGCATGCTCAAGCCTCATCTATTTATAAGTGAAACTACACCCAAGACTCTCTAAATCGGTTACATGGCTCTTTTGTAAGCACCATTTCAATCTCTTGATGTCTGCACAATTACATATTCTGATTCCAGCATCTTTAGGACCACAGTTTGAGTTATTTTGTGGTATACAGATGAAAGGCTGTTCTGTTCTGTTCTGTACTGTTGTTCTAAGTCAGGAGCCATCCTCAAGGATTTTGCTGCATCAGCAAGTTAAAAACTGTAACCTAACACTCGCAGCTGGCCGGTAACATCATTGTAGGGTGACAGTGAGAAAACGTGGCGTTTTCTCAGCAGCGTTTTAATGAAGGAGATGCCAAAGATAATGATATAACTCAAGCAATGGCATTTAGGTGCAACCATTTACTAACACAACCAAGGAACATGCATCACAATGGACACAAAAAATATGTTTAGGTCACACCACCATATTGTGGTGAATGTGCTGCCATGTGTCTTTGGGAGAGCAAATTACCTCTGCAACCTTTTCAGCCTTGACTTCTGGTGGCAGCGGCTGGTGATGTGGCACTATCTCTTCCGATACTATGGCTTCTTCCTGTGGTTCAGCAACAGCTCTCCCATTTGGCTGGGCTTTCTGTAAAGAACATGTAAAGATAAAATGTAGAGGGCCGTTACAACCTCCAGTTATGTTACAGTCAATATATTTAACGCCAATAAAAAGGCTAGCATAGCCAACTTGGACACCAGCCTGAGGTGCAAGTATGCAAGCTAGCTTCAGTTGTCAATGAGATGCTAGCATGACAGCTAGCCTTGCTAACGGTATGGTTTTCAAGCTAGGAGAGGAGTGAGAGGGTGTAGACCGGTTTCGTTCACGTACCTTTTCTGCTTTCTTCTTCTTTTTCTTCGGTTCCTCAGATTTGACAGGTTTACTGACACCGCGCTTTACTTCAATGCCGTCGTCCACAGGGCTTACAGTGGGTCGTTTCTTGAAAAGAGTCCGGCAGACTGAGGCCCACAGAACGACCATCAGCACCAGTCCGGTACATGCCGCTAAGAGGATCACCCATGGCGGAATAAGCTCAGGCTTCAGTCCCAAATCCACGCCGAACTCGGAGCGGAGCAGCTGCAGGCCTTTGGACAACAGTTCATTCAGACGAGTTGTAAGCAGCTTGACCTGCTGAGAGGCCGCGTCCTGCCACTGCTCCATTTGCATTGATTTTCAAACAACAGACAGATTAGTCACGCTTTGCTTGCCGCTATTAGCTGCGCTAGCCTGCAGTGCTAGCTAAAAATAACGGAACGACTTCGACATGATGGAAAACACTATATTCACCCCCTCCTCCACCAGAAACATCGGCCTTGTCAGGCAGCTAGCTAGCTAAATCCTGTAAAGGCTGCAGCAATAAACCAAATTCGCTAACTAGCCAGCAGGCTAGCTGATATCATCGCAAGATAGTATGCCACCGTTAACTGACCACCACAATGCATCTACTGTGACCGCGAATAAGGCAGGTTCACCTCATATGGCTCGGTCTGACTGGAGGAGAAACGCTGCCTTCACTGTCGGTTGTAAATCGGATAATCGAGTGTGTAAGTCGCATTCGTGTATCGTAGCAGTCTATGGCTAAGCACCAAAGAACATTTTATACACTATGTATTATTTTCATACCTATTGCATTTTTGAAGGCAACATATTTACTATTTGTCTCATTGATATATTAAGGAGGACTATGCTCAAGATATAGCAGCGCTTTTATTTTCTTATATTTGTTGGTCCACATTTCTTATCAGTTGTTTCCAAAGTGCCATTAGCCCAATAAATTAATTACTATCAATATTAAAAAGTTATCAATTTATAATTAACTATCAACTTAATCGAGTTAACTAAATTCCGTTATTCACAAATAGTTGTGAAGGCAACAAAAACGGGCCGTGACAGCTCCAATGAGATGGGCGGGGCAACCATTTGTCCCATTCTGATTGGCCAAAATCTTCGGTTCAAAAAATGTTCCAGTCTATTTTGTCAGAGTATGACATTTGCTCTATTTTCCAACCGTATCATTTACTGTCAGACTTTTCTTCTACATTTGATATTTTTTGTCTATATAGTGCAAATTACAAAAACTTCCTTGATTTACAAATCCACAGCAAAATAGGAAACACTATCAACAAAATACTACTACTACTAATAATGATAGTACAGTAGTTATTATCCAGTTGCCTATGGAGGGCAGGTGTGTAGCAGGTCAAATTTAGCCTTTAACATCTATATTTGGAGATCAAACTTGTAGAATGGGAATTTATAAAATTTAGTAAAACAAAACCAGTGTGTGGCATTGATGCTGAATTTCAACATGTGGTTCTGTTGGTTAATCTTAAATCTGAAAAGTTTATACTTTGATATAGTTTCTGAAAATATACACAACTTCTACTTCATTATTTATTGCACTTACACTTGATTCTGAAGGTCTGTTTTGGTATACAAGGGCGGAATAGATTTGACAAAGATGTATGGTGAGATTCACAAGATATTCTGTGATTTTATTCAAAGCATAAATAAAAACATTGAGTCAAGAATTTTCATTACACCACCTTCCTCACACCAATTGAAAAAAAAAAAAAAAAAAAAAAAGACTGGACAATTTATTTGCATCCAAGTTTATTTTGAAATTCCCTACTCCCCCTGTACAAGAAAAAAAGGACTTTCCACAAAGGCAGCAGTGAACTGTCAGTGATAGTACTTTTCTAGGGAAGGAAAAAACTTATAATCACAGTGTGTCTTCTTTTCTTCTTTTAAATACTTCTACTGCTGTCATCTTTGGCTGGGTTTCGGCAGACAGCTTTCTGTCAAACCAAATTCCTGGGAAGCAAAGGTTTAAGCCAATAGAGCAGAGCTGTGGGCTTTACATTTTACAGTGCCAATGCAGGAATGTTCTGGACTGTATACCTCTTCTTCATTAACACAAAAGAAAGAAAGCAATAAAAATTGAAATAAAAATAACAAGCTGTTTGTGTTCACAACACAAACAAATATTACCGCCTGGGGAGATAGCGACAGTATGTCGAATTTCATAAAATTGTATAGACAAAAAATAAATCTACAAAAATGGAGCTAGGTAAATATTACACAACAGTAAACATGTTTTTTTTTCCTTTTTTAAACTCTTCTGTTGAACCTCTACACAAAACCAAAATTCTTGGTCTTAATGGCTAGCAGGAGTTTCTGTTTGAGTATCTGTTTTGAAGAATAGAGTGGCACGTAGAGACGTGAAATGCAAGTATTGGCTGTGGGGAGGTGCTGGTCATCTGGAGGCCGGATGGTGATGGAGGGCATTGGCTGGAAGCCTTCCTCGCTGGCTGGAAGAGACGGGCTGGACGTCCAGAAGTACACCTGAGGAGGAACATAATTAGTCACATTAGTTACTGCTCTATTTGATTTCAGAAACATTTGACTGATATTATTGAATATGTTCTTGCTCTTCGGTGTTCAATGCTGCCACAGCTCTACTACTCATCTTTCCATTGAAACAGAAATGCATCACTTAAAAAATTCACAGACTCTGTACAAGACCATGCTCCCACTCCGTCACATTTATGTCACCATATTTTTGTATCGAGTATATTTTGCTACATAAAAATGTTGGAGCCTATAAAAAGAAATTCAATTCACTTCTATCATCAGTCAGAGAACTGAAACTTAAATTACAAATACTAAACTGCTCCTGTACTGCTCTCAATTTTAACATCCTGAATTTAAAGCTACAAAAGGTGCAAACATTACATACTGTAGTGGGGGCCTTGTGTAAGATGGCTATGCATTAACATGCTGCCAATGTACCCAGACTTGGAAAAGTCTTATAAAACTGCGGTAGGGGTTCCTCAAAGCCACCAAACCAGACTAAAGTGGTCTTCACTGTTTAGCTGCAGCCACAGGTCAGCTGAGGGAATCAGAAAGCAGCGTAATACAGTGCGCTCCATAGTGCGCTTGTGTGTAGGAATACAGTAATTCAGTGGTTGAAAAAATGCAGTGCCAAGGGAAGGTTTGTTTTCACAGGGACATAAAGCACTGAAAATATTCTACATGATATTGGATTGTTTCAGTGGACATCTTTTAAAACTTTTCCCCCCAGTCAGCTTTCCTGACTGGGACTGCGCTCATCATAATCTGCTGTAGGTAATGTTCTGACTATATATGACCTCACACAGCCCTCAAACACTCAAACTATCCCTTTTAGTCTATTCTGAGCCCATTGTAATGTGCCAAACATTTATAACTGACCATGTTGAATATTGAATTGGCCAGTCTTTGTTTTTGAAGTACAGACAGGTGACAGGTGATAAAAAAAAAACAAAAAAACAACATAGTGTCTTAGTAAAGTTTTAGGCCACAGTTTCAATGCTCCATGACATTGATTCTACAAGTCTCTAAACTTTACAGGTGGGATGAACACCATTGTTCCAAAACATATTCTGTCAATTGGTGTTTTAATGATAGTGGTGGAGAGCACTCTCCAACACATCGGTCTAAAATCTCCCATAGGTGTTCAGTTGGGATGACATCTGATGACTGTGGTGGTCACAGCATACGATTTTCCTTTTCATACATACAAACCATTCAGTGACCCCTCGTGCCCTATGGATGCGGGCACTGTCATCCTGTTTCTCTACTAATTTTTCAGGTGTTTTTCATTTACAATGAAAAACAGACTTACCAGATCTTGCCTCTCAGTCATGCTCATCTTCTCCACTATGGACCAAAACCAGCGTTTAAACTGCAGTAGTTTGTCTGCATTTTCCCCTGTTGGATGAAGAACAAATCATTGCATTAAAAACATAAATCTTTCATTACTGAGAAAACACAGGAAACAGAGACAGGACAGGAAAATGGACAGATTCAAATAGAGCAGAGAAGTTCCAGACAGAGCAACCATACCAGATTCATCATTGAAGGAGGTGAAGCTGATGAGCATCTGGACATTGACTTCTCCACAGCCATTGACCAGCAGCCTGAAGTCCTCAGCCGTCAGGTCCTCAAGGGCGTTCTTAGGAAGAACATCCAGCAAACCCTTCCTCATTGCCTAACAGACATGACCCAGAATCAGAGTTAAGACACATTTTGGTGACTGACAAAACATTTGTATGTGTTTATTAAAATAAATTAAATAAATCAGACACTGAGTTTCAGTTTGGTGTTTTACTTACATGGAGAGGCTGCTCAGCTACCACCAGCATTCTGTGCTCTGCGTACTTCCTCACATACTCGTACACGTTGAGGGGAGTTACTGGCATATTAACCCCACCTGACAGAAGCTCCACCTGAAGCAGAAGAAGGCAGAAGAATAAGACGTCAAACAATCACATTGTTTATGACAAACATATCCATCGGAAATTCTTCCAGTGTGGTATTGAGACTATTCAGATTCTGCTATCAAAATCTGAACCTCAACAGATTCAGTTATGCATTTAAGATATATGACTGAAACAGAAAAATCAAAACAAATCACAGAGGTCGAGTTCCCTCATAAATTACTGCATTATGGGCCATATGTGAATGCAGTCTTCTGCTCAATCTTTTTTCTTTACATTTGCAGCTAAAATCTATAATTGGGGACACAATAACAATGTAGTCCATCACCTGTCCAGCCCCTTCCTCTTTACAGAGGTCAATGGCAAAGGCCAAGTCCATGGCAGCAAATACTGCATCTGCTTCGCCAGCTTGCGAATGGCGGATCAGCTGCCGCAGGCTCTCATACATGACTGGGTCAAAGAATGCAAAGTCATGCCAGTTCACCTGCAGTAACAAACGTAAGTATGTTTAGCAACTTCAGTCTGAAAAGAACCAACAACATGGAGCAAGGTTCAGCTACAGGTGCAGAAATATATCATAAAACCTACCTTCCTCCCAAGCAGCACTTTGATGACATGTCTGTTCAACGTGATGGGACAGAGTTCATTCTGCAGCAGACACAACCCCAGTATTCTGGACAGAGAAGAAAATACAATATTCAACTTTTTGTTTCCCTTTTAACTCCAGCTTGAATATATTTACCCCAACTTTGTCCAGTTCTTTCATGTGACACAACAACCACAGTTCATTACCTGCCAATGTTACGGAAGCAGTTGAGTCTGGCCTCTGTGTTCTTGCCAGGCCGTGGGGAGTAGAAGCCTCGTTTTCCAGGTTGGTAGAAGAGAGGAGCGTTGTCGTCCCCGTCGTCTGGGTCATCCAGCTCCATGTCCACCACACTGCGGGTTGAACCATGACGCTTACGGTTCTCCTGCTGCTACAACCACACAAAAAAGAAGAGGGTAGGGCTGTGTTAAGTATGGCAAAGTAGCTGTTATGTAGGGCTGTTTATTTATTTATTGTTATCATATGTCTCAAGGATTAGTATGCCAAACCAGCCCAGGCCCCATTCTTCCTACGTGGATAAGGGAGTTATCCAGATGAGATTGTTGACAATTTGATTGATTGAAGTCCGGATGTTTTGGTTTGAAGCTGGTCTAAAATTTATCTGGAGTTGTTGTCAGAGCAACAAGTTCTTAGGCCCAAACCTGAACATGTGCAGGCTTATTGACAGTTAGCTTATTGACCAAAGGTTCTAGGGTGAATCCCATAGATGAAGTAATTAAATAATTAACTTCTTAGACATAATATAGTGATATGACCAGAGAATGTGGTTATAATTATGATTTTCGATGAGAGCATTCAGGTCATTGAGAAATCATTATGATCTGTTGATGCAGTTATCACAATTTAACTACCCGTACTTATGCATGATAAATATTAAACGAAATAAAAGATTTTTCACATTAAAAAGATGCTTTCAAAGAACCAAATAAGCTGGATGAGAATTAAAGGAATTATTTATTTATCAGCATATAAGCCTGAATTACTTAAGTTTGAAGAGAAACAGGCCCCAGATGTTTCAGGATACAACTAACACAGTTAGAAAAGAAAAGAATGACTCTACATGCTGGGAAAGTACAATACACAGAGAATTGAATTTACTTGTGTTTTCTCCGGAGTCTCCAGGAGACCCAGGTCCAATATACTGTCAGCTCCATTTTCCCTGGGAAGACAACAGACAGGAGAATTTAGTTTGTCAAACTGCAGTGTGGAAACTTCAGCTCTTTCTGTTTACTAACAAGCAATACTCTTCATAATGCATGCCTGTACACCATTTATGTGTTTTACTACAGAATAAAGAACTAATAATGGCCACTGCATTCTGGCATCTATGGCTGTGTGACTGATTGGGTTATTTCACCTTCCATGTGCAATGAGAAGCTCCATAGCCTCTTCAACTCTGGCTCTGAGAGAATCCTCACTGGCCAGCAGCAGCAGCAGCTGTGCTGGAGACAGCTCCAGCAACATGCCTGTGATTTTACTGGCAAACGCCTGAGGAGACAAACACAGCTGGTCAAAGTCCAGTCAGGGAACATAATAAATCCAAAGTATTCAACAGAAAGCTCTGAGCAGGTTTTTCAATGTGCAAAGCAAGTATCATGCAAATCTGCCCATTAGTTGTTGAGAAACTCCGTTTTGGTAACAGAGCTTTAACAGCTGCATGTGTTTCATTACCGGTTGCATTGCGTGAACACGTGGGTACAGCCTTTCCCCCAGGGCTTGTCTGTGTGCAGGCAGAGGGTCGGGCTCATCACTGGGGTTGCCCTCTGATGAAGGCCTGAAAGGTCTTGTGTCTATGGACAGCTGCCTCCTTGAGTCTCTGTACAAGACAAACACGCAGGTTTGCCTCACGCAGCACAGACTATTTTGCTTTTATGATAAAAGGGTAATGCATTAAAGCTGAAGTTTACCTGTCTCGGTCTCTCCGAGATCCCGCTCGAAGCCCTCCACTTCTCCTCTCTCTCTCTCGGTCTCTGTTCCTCAAACGCTGCATTAGATCTACACAGATCCACACCGAATAGAGCAGGTTAACTTTTCAGTGGCAGTTTTTAATGTAAAAAAAAATTCTTCTTTACTCATAATAACGGCTTTCAGCATAACAAAAGCATGACTGAATGTAACAATGAAATCAAGTTCCATAATGCAGTATAGTTTCTATGTATTGTCATACTTGAATTGTAATCGTGATGACACGTACTGCTGGCCTGCATGCCCTTGCTGACACTCTGAACACAGTCCAGGTTGGGCAGCTTATCATTGGAGAGGAGGGCCAGGGCGATGGCCGTGTAGAAGCTGCGCGCCACACCGCTGCCCTCGCCCGGCTCGTCTTTGAAGGTGACCTTCACCCTGTGCACAGCCATGGGTGTGGTTGTGCAGCGCCTGCCAAAGTGAGTATTTAGCTGACGCATGGTTTGCTGTATTAGCTGGTCTCGATCCCGGTCCACCTCCAGAGCCAGGTCACGGGACTGCAGGTTCCTCAGCTTCTCCATCTCCCGACGGAACTTGGATTCCTTTACCTCAAAGCCACCGAGCTCCGTGAGGATCTGGGTTGAAAAAAAACATTATTCTAAACCTCCATCATTGATTAAAACACCATTGTTAGTACAAAACATTTCGCATTATGAACACTGAACAAATTAACTACGTTTTTAGACAAGCAAAACGCATGTTCTGGTTTGCAAGTCTGTGTGACTGAGCCCCCCCGGTTTATGTGGCACCAATATTGACACCGACTGCAGGCCACCACGTGCCACTTACAAGCCCACACGAGTTAATTTTAGTCCACCTGCCCAACACATAATGGCACCGAGAAATTATTAGTGAGTATTGTTACATCTATAGCAAGGTGCAGAGAAAAGAAATATCCTTCCCCCTGAGTTTGCAAACAAACTCTATAAAAACACCAGTAGATGTTGGACATTCATTCCAAAGGTAGAAAAAGACAGAACTGATCCATTTTACTCCACTTCTGCTGAGTATGCATACAATGCTAACAGTGTTAAACACATAAGCAATAAAACTTGGACAAGCTAATACATATAATTTCTGTCAGATTTGAATAATTTTCTGCACCTCAACAGTCACACATCTTAATAAAGCTTAATTCAGTATTTATGAACTTTGTCACAACCAGTTTGGAAAGTATATAGATACGTACTGATCCAGGCTCAGCTCCCACATCTTCCATGAAGACACGACCAAAGAGCTCCAGTGATAGACGCCAGCGGCCGAGTAGCATGTCATGTGAGATCATCATCCCCATGAAACTACAGTGAGGTCTGGAGAGAAGGAAGTACAACATATTTTAAAATCCAGTTTAATGATATTTAAGAAATAATACGTTAAAACAATATTATATCATATTGAAGATAGTGTTTTAGGCTCTCTTCAGGGCATGGGCTACAATATAGTAATTAATTTAGTATCTAACTCTGACTATATTAGTAGTCGTCTCCCTGCACAGTGTTAAAATGTGAATGTTATATGGTAATTCAGACAGTAAGTATTGCTCTTAAGTATCATTGTCCTTAAAAAAAAAAAAAAAAAAAAAAAAAAAGACCCAGAAACAACATTTCCCTTGACAATTTCATTGACAATTATTTATCTCTGAGGACAATTTCTGCTGCAACCTCAAACCAAGTGTAAGGCCACATCCACACTAATACTTTCTAGTTTTAAGACACATCACTTTTGCTACGTTTCCACCTGGTGTCCACACTACTCCAGAGTTTACGAGCACATAAAACAGAGAAACACTGCTGGCCCGTTTTAGTTTGAAAGCTCCGGGCTTGCGATGTGGTCTGAATGGGTAAAAATTTAGACTTTTGAAAATAATGACAGACTTTCGCTCCCTGACTGGGTCTCATCAGTTGCGGTGGAGAACGCAACATGGATAACAAATTACAAGCTGACCTTCTTGTCTTTGCTAGCAGCACTTGTGCGGTTTAATTCTGCATCTTATAACACTACAACTGTCTTTGCTGTTCCTTGTTCGTAGTCTCTGCAACTAACAAACTGGTGAGTGAACAACCTGCTTCCTGTTTACATCGCATACCCAGTGTACGTGATTGGTCATGTGATGTGCATTTTCAGTATGTGTTAGTTAATTATTTCTGATACGGAGCTAAAACGCTCATCTGGATGGAGCCGGAAAATGAAAACATACTAGTGTGTACGTAGCCTGAGCCACAGACCAGATGTTTACCTGAATGATGGGAGAGGCGGTCCATCGCTCTCAGTGAGGCCAATCTCAGCAAGCAGGCTACTCTTCAGCTGGGCAGCAAGGTCGTGGGGGGAAGGGCCTGGTTTTGAAGCCTCCAGCTCCTGCTCTGCCAGTGACTGGTTCTCAGTGCTCCTCTGGCTAGTTTCCATACTCATCACATTCTTCAGGTTGGCTGAGTAAGACATCTTAGTGGGCAGGATCTGTTTTAGTGGGGTTCAGAGTAGTTCTTCAGTAATGTGAACAGATGTGTGTCTTCAGATGATGACAGTGTGATGATGAAAGAATGGAAATATGGAAATGGGACACAGAACGCAGGCTATGTTCCAATATCCATACTTGAGTGACTGTAAGCAAAAAGACTATCCAACATTTCCATTATCATTTGCTATCTATCATTTCCCATGACTGCAAAGGCAGTGGAAATAATAAATAGGAAATTATGAATTTGGATATTCTGGATAGAATTCTATTTCAAAGTGCAGTTACTTCAACATTTCAATGGTGCTCGTTATGTGTGGATATTAGTACACAGCTGCCAGAGTGTTTGTTCAGTGAAGAGGGGTGGTATACCTGAGAGGGGGAGGGTAGAGAGGAGCCCATGTTTACCTCCAGGCAGTTCCTGTCCATGCTTGCCTCAGCCAGGCCTTTGGTTGCCATGTAGGAGGAGGAGTACAAGCCCTGAGAGGGACGACCAAACAGATCCTCCTTCCTGGCATTAGGCTGTGAGAAGTAGTAACAATGAGAGTAAATTAAGGTTGATGCCACAGAGGTGCTCAAGTCTTTCCTGCCAGCACTATCATCTCCACAACAAACCTAAACAAACTAAAAACTGTTCAGCACAAACAAACATGGCAAAGAACTTGAAGGTGCTTTGGCATTCAGATTTCCATCTGTTTGGTCCACTGGCTTGTGGATAAACCTTCATGCCAACAAATGACAGCACCAGCTATGGCTACGGCTATGTTTATAGGGGCAAAAGATGAATCATTGCCAATGATAAATATCCTTCATCCCATCATACATACTTTCCCTTGCATCACTGTCAGCAACATTACAGCATTCAGTGATATGAATGAAAAATGTGGGCCTTGTATCTTTTATTCTTTCCACATTAGCTTTTTTTTTTTTAAGAGGATGCTGTCGATGGCACAGAGAGACAAGGTCTGACCTGCAGCAGGTGGGGCTGGTCTGCCAGTGGAATGGCCTCAGCCAGGGGAACATCAAAGGGGTTGGGTGGGATGCAGCCCAGGAAGGTCATAGAGTCAGAGCGACGGAAGAATGGATGGTTTTGACCCGTTTCAGCTGGTACCGGGTCTTCATCTTTGTCCTGTAGAGTTGAACCTGAGGTAAAGCAGAAACAAAACAACTTTCAGCACAAAAGCACTAAATTATAAGTTGATAGTGGAAAGACAGATTCTCAATATTAATAGTATTCAATATTAAATGTGAACAAGCTGCCTTAGTCTAACAAACCCGTTGTCTACATTTGCCAATCTTCTATGGCCGTTTTCAGATGCCTCAACTGTTATTTAAAAAATATATATATTATTATGCATTGAATATTATCAATTAATTATCCGACTTACTTTGATTAGTATCTTCATCATTCTCATGTTCAGAATCTTCATTGTCCAAACCCAGTTCCAAGATCTCTCGATTCCTACAAATATGGATAATGAATACTGTTTAAACAGGTACACAAACACAGTTTTCAATTTGAAGCAATGGTTCACCAAATACCCTAGCAACCATAATTCTTGCCATTTTCTCTCTCAAGCAGGATACCAGATAAATTAATAGGAAAACCCCAGTAATTGAAGTGCAATGAAATGAACATTAACAGTTGTGAAAACCTGTCTCTAGAGGTTTGTTCAGTGGAATTGATACTGAATTCTATAGTAGTAAGTAATTACATGATCTAGTGGAATATAATTAAATCCATAACTCAAGTAATGGCAGTTGCAACATCAATTGTGGGGTTTTGTGTCTCCTTGGTTATAATCAAACCAGAGTTACACTTCCCTCGACATAAATTCTCAGTTTTTAAATAGAAAGTAAAGATTTTTCCTCATTTTCTGTATTTACCTCTTTCTATCTATCTGTGGGGTGTCCAGTGTGGTCTGCTGGTTCATGGCCTTAATCCAGTAGATGAGAGCCTGGAAGACGTAGGCCACATGCTTCAGTGAGCACACGTCCAGCACAGGAAGCACGTCAGAATGCTCATCGTTGTGGGAGCGCATCAGTGATAAGGCGTAGTTCAGGAAATCGCCTCGTGCCGACATCATGCCTTGGCGAGCTGTCAGCAGAGTGGCTGCTCTCCTGCAACAAATACCCGACACATGCATAAAGAGTGAGAACGTTGCTTACCTTACAAATGCAGGAACACACAAATATGAAGCTAGCTAGTTCTAGCTGGTTAGCATGCTAGCTTCAGCACAAGAAAAGACGTGATGAGACAAGAGTTAAGGTTGGCGTTGCTTTCCACCACTGGAGACAGCTGTTGGTGAGTAAAGGAATGAAAGTTGATGCTGAACTTGCAACGTTTCCTCTGGACTGGTAAGCAAACAGCTGTTAATGCTAACGTTAGCTATGTAGCAATAGCAAAACTTACAAATAGCTCTTTTAAACAAATCAATCAACTACACAAACTAAGCAGTGTGAAAAAAGAAGCGTTACAAATATTAACTTAACAAGTTAACCAATGTTTATTTCTTTTACCTGCGCCCTTCCAGGGTGCGGAGGCTGGCCTCTTCTCGAGCGGTCATGCGTTCCCTGCGAGCTGAGTGCTGAGAGGCGTGGAGTGGGTGACTGGGGTGACCAGGGTCTCCAGCAGATGACAGGGCTGAGCCATATCGCAACTGAGCTTCAGTGGAATCCATGATGGACACCATCCAGTTCCAGGTGGGAATCAGCTTTTCTTCAACGTAGTTCTGTGTCAACAAACATTTACTCTCACTCAATTCATGGACACAGTTGTCAATAATTAGACAATCACTGCTGTCCGTTGCCAAATGACATGGATAATATTGTGGTTTAATATTTAATAACGATGGGAACAGGCAGGGAGTTCCTCATATGATGATTCTGAATGTGCAGATTTGATTTGTGTCGTCTCTCTACTAAATGACGTCACACTAAATAACAATGTCCTTGTTTCACCATAACATGATTAGCTTTTCTTCATGTCTAAACATACATTATGTATATGGTTTGTGATTATTTTCAACTTTTAACAGAAAAGTCATTTTAAAAAAAATATTGTACATTTTAGACCAGTATTTTGGTGCCTTGGTGGAGGAGTGGAGTCTATTTTGATCACCACATGATGGCGCTGTATCTTACCTGCAGGCTGACTGCATCCTGGTAGGTGAGCTTCACAGCAGCAGGGTACTGTGAGTAGACGAGATGGTTGTACTTGGGGATTAGACTCATGAGGTCTGAGATCTGCCTGATGACGATGCTGTAGGCCCGGGCCAAGCTGCTGGCAGATGTCAGATAACTGCTGGAGTTGCTGGCCTCCAGCGCGGCGGCTGCTGCTGCTGCACTAGAGCTGATCGCACTGGAGCGACGCAGGTTGGTAGGGTCAATATATATCAGGCCTGTGGAGCTTGCTGTGAAAAAGATCATAATGGTTACAATTAATATACAAATTTTCTGTGACACTAGTCTGGAGAGAGAAACATAAACATTAAAAAATAAAACAGCAGAAACGGACAAAGCTTTACTGACCAGCTGGTGTGGAGGAGCTGGAGGGGGCACTACCAGTGGCCCTCTGGCTGGGGGCGTTTCTTACAGCCCACTGCAGGGAACGAGGAGCCTGGGCCGCACTGTTGGCATGTGAAGCACTAGTTGTTCTTTCCAGTGGTTCATCCAAAAGGAACGTTTCCTGGTCGACATCGTCGCTCTGACTGCTGCTGCTGTCAGAGTCACTGGAGTCATTGGACTGAGAGTCATCCTCTGAAAAGAACGCAGGGACACTGCTGGCACCTTCAGAGAGGAGGGAGAGGAGGAGAAGGGATGAGGAAAAAAGACAAGGGAGAAAAGGTTCAGGGCTTGAGTGTTCATCTCATCTCTCTCTCTTTTGTCTTTCACATCAGATTTTTCCAGGCAGCAGTGCGGGTTAGTGAATCACACCACTACAAGGCCAAACAACACTAATAGACGGTGAAAACAATGAGGCTTCAAGTCAAAACAACAGCTGCTCTCTGTTCATCAACTTGTGCTAAATAATATATGGTTCGGCCTTCTGCATTTTTTAAGACTATTGGAAATTTCATTAGAGAAACAGAACAGCAATATTTCAATAGTACTGAATATTCTAAGAGAAAATGAAACATCAACATTATTAGTAGGAACTACACATTTTAAATGACCAAGGAGAAAAAACACCCACACCATTTGGAAAGGCTACAATCTGATTAGTTTGTTATTGGGATGAAAGAACAAGACTAAGCTTGTGATGAGGGACAGTATTGGTTAAAAATGACACAAAACTGACACAACAACAGTGAAATGTGAGAGGGGGACGAACTGAAGGAACTCTCAGCAGGAAACTGTGTATGCACTTTGCAAATTCACTCTTGCCCTGACATCTGTATATGCATTAAAGTAAAGAGGAGCTCATACCAAAAATAGGAAATGCCAAGGACACCCTACTGCCTGCAAATGAAATACATGGGGTATTCAGCGAGGGACCATTTTGTCTGCTGTATCATTAGCTCTCCAAACATAAATCCCCACAATCCAAAATGCCTGTTAAGCACTAGTGACTCTGTAAGAAGTGAATTAGTCTGTAACTCAGGGAAAAAATAAACCACAGTGCAGCGAGACAGAAATCCAATTTCTACTTAGTAAGCAGTTGGAGCCTTACAAACATTTGGAAAGATTTCAGTTAAAGGAGGTCAATGAGATAGGTGACCGCATTTCCACAAATAAAAAAATTTAAAAAACTCAACAAAGGAACAGTACTTTGAAACTGAGGAGAATGTTTCATGGAGGATTTAAGTGAAAATACAAAATTAAATCTTAAGTTAAAGATTAAAAACAGCTGTTGACCAACCTGCTTCAGAGCCAGCAGTTGCTGCCGTGACGACGCTCCTGCGGCCACTGGCATTATCCTGATTGCTGTGGTTACTTTCACTGTCGCTCTCTGTCTCGGCTGCTGCCAGCAGATCGAGCTCCATGTCACTTCCTGAAATCAGAAACAACGACATACAGAAGCTTCACTCGTCGCTGGCTGCGTTTTCAGGCTCAGATAATTATTCGTCAAACTTAATGAACTTCACTAATTTCCATAAAAAGTAGGACGTGTCTGACCATCCTCATCGTGTTCATCATGCTGTCCTTCTGCCTCAGCATTTTCCTCTCCTTGCTCCTCTTGGTCGTCATGATGGTCTTCCTCCCCTGCTACTCCCTCTACAACTTCAACCTGAGAGACAAACAATCATATCCTTAGAGAGAAAACCTGGAAGCAAGGCAGAATACAGATGCGATCTAAATATCTCAAATAAACAGTTTGAGTTCTAGGTTGCTGAAGCCTTTGCAATACAAAGTTCATTATGGCCTTCATGATTTTATAATGAGGCTCCCCACCTCTTCCACATCTGCTGATACGATGTCATCCTGCTCCTCGTCTCTTCCTCTGACAGGCTGAGACTGGCTGCTGCGTCGAGGCTGGGGGTTCCTGATGATATAAGAGGCAGCTGTCTGGCTGGAGCTGGAAAAAATGAAGCACAAGCCCACAAGTCTTTATTTCTAGTGAATGAGAAAAATTAAGCATCCTCTTTCCTTTTAGTTTCTTCTCTCCAAGAAAGATTCTACTGAATGACTCAATGATTTGAGAAGCCTCAAGTTATTTCTTTACTGCAGCACATTAACAGGGGCTCTTAACTCTTATCGCAACTCACTGATTCAATACAGACCAAAAAAAACAACCTAAAGGAAAATGAAGGAACTAAAACCAACCAACCTGCTGGACTGGTCGGGTGAGGGTCTTGGGGGCAGAGGTTCAACAGAGAAGAGCTCCTCGCTGCCCTGAACGGCATCAATGCTGGTGCTGGCCAAAGTGAAAGGAGCTGTAGGTCTTGCGATGCCCATTCGCACTGGAACAATCAGCGACTCAGCTACATTGCACAGCTCCTCCACAGCGTACGGTAAGAGAGCCTGAAAAACCCGCCGACATTTCCCAATGGGCTGCGGGATGAAGTTGCTACGTGGAGGAAATGAAGAGAAGACGGAGTCAGTGTTTAACAATTCAAAACATTACATCAAAATTGGTGCCAACATCTGTAGACCTACTGTATGTTAGAATAGAGGTGGGCCAATGATAACTCAGATTACAATTAATTCCTATTGCCTTTGTCCAAAACTGTACATGAAAACTTTCATGCTGTATGTTCTTACTTTTTCTTCTTGGAAGAAGCCATCTCCACGCTGAGGATGACAAACACCCGGGCTACAGAGCGAAGGAACCTCCTGGTGACGTTGACTGCCTCCTCTCTCCGGCCAGGAGTGTACTTGTTCTGCAGCTCCTTTACCAGTGTGCCCAGTAAAGTGTCTATGAACTAACACAAGAGAGAAAGAAAAAATACCCACGCATGACAAAAATACTTCCAAGAGCAAAGGGTGTGATAACAGCAAAGAAAATGTGAGGAAAACACATAATTATTAGAAACATTCAGAGCGTTATCATTTGGTGTTTGGTGAATTACTGAGGGGATTTTATTTAACATTGTGTGCACAGTAGAAGTCTGTGTAATAAAGAGACAAACTGAAGGAACAAAATAGGAGAGAGCGAGCCAGAGAGCATGAGGAAAGACCAACTGGACTTACAGTGATGTCAGGAGCACACTTGACAATGAGGCAGTGGGTGAAACAGTCAAGGCGAATGGTGCCACTCTGTTGGTTCAAGTAGACCTGCTCTTCGGGCAGGAGATGGGCAATTCTGCTGCTGGCACTGAGTCTAGGAAAGAGGAAAATACAAAACTCTAAATATTGTCCGTTACAGAGAACTAATCTGTACGGGGCTGTGCGGAAATGATTGATGACACGAGCCTGTAACGATATCATAGTCACATTTGGATGACACCAATCCATTCAATTAGGCCAGTATCAGCATTGAATGAATTATAATGGACTTGGTTACGAGTAGTATAAAAAAAAATAAAAAAATAAAAAATAAAAAAAAGCAGCTGCAAACTGTTCACATGGACGTCTGTGGACAAATGAAAATTTTGAAATGAAATATTGTTTCTGGAAAGACACATTGCTGGGAGGATTTTCAGTTACTTAAGCATCTCAAACTAAGCACTGTCTTTCAAGCTCTTATTACCAACCAAATGTAAATGCTGGGGGTGCTGTTGGCTGTGATACTCACGGGTCTTTGTTCTCCTGAGAACCGAACATGATCATAGATTTGAGGGCATTCCAGTCCTGCAGAACTCTCTCCAGAGCCAGCTGAGCAAAGCGGGGAGGTTCTAGATCATGGTCCGGCATATCAGAGTCTGAGAGAGAGGAAAGAAGAACAATGTTTTCATACACCAGATGCTTTCCGGAAACAATGTCAGCACTCAGTACTGTTAAGAACAAAATTATCTCAAATTAATGTTTTCGAAATGTGTAAATTGTTTGTCAGTACTGATGGTTAGAGTGGATGAAATGCGAGAATGATGGTGAATCTACCTTCTGCATTAGCAGCCTTGCGGTTCCTGTCTTCTCTGATGCGTGGTGGTCTGTACTGACAGTGCTCAACACTCTGCCTGGCAACAGTCTGCACCAGGAACAGTAATATATGCTCCCCCCTGCAGACGGAAACACACATCAGTCACAAATATCACATATACCTCACAAAATATGTACCTTCTTTTTCTGCTATATAGTAGCATATCAAGATCATACAGTTATGTTTATTTAATTTAAAACGCTTACTAACTACTAACTACCCTACTATGTGAAGTCAAATGATATAGACCAGTACAGAGAGCACAGGGGTCTTACCTGCTGTTTGGTGTTGTGACCAGATTAGTGGCTGTGAGTAACCTGTACAGCAGATCGAGACGAGCAGCCTTCTGGCCGGCGATCAGTGTTTTGCACTTACATTTCTCCCAGCAGTCACAGTAAGCTGTGGGAGAGGTCCTCTTCAGCCTGGGAAATAACAGAGACACATTTATGATTAGAAATGTGACCTAGTTTAAATGCAGGTGAAGAAAAGCAACAGAAAGAAACATTGAAACCGTTACAAAGATTGAATCAGGTCACACTCAAAACTAGGACTTACTTGCAGTCATGTCCTTTGTGACACACCCTCGCACACTCGGTACAGCAGCAGAGGGACTCCAGCAGACCACAGGTTCGACACTCAAAGATATCCTAAATACAAAGTCATGTCAGTTTCTCAACTGTCAAGTGAACATTATATATTGAGGAGTTTAACAAACAAAACTGTCTTTAAAATGACTGAAGCAGAGGAAGGAACACTACCTGAAGCCACAGAGGTTGGCCTGATGTGTGTAATATATTCATGCTCTCTACTTTGGTGCTTGCTGGCAATAGTTTATTCTGCTGCTTACACTTAGTGAGCAGCACTAATTAAGTACGAAAAGCCACATCTTTCTATATTAATTTTTTAGGGCTGGTTGGTTGTCAAGTTACATAACTGCCTTTCTAAATAGTAATATATTACATGAGATTCCCATTACTAACTGACACCAATGTACATGACTTGAGCAAAGTCTACAACATTTGACCTTTTCAACTGACGGGCGCTTTTTCTCTAAACTCTTCAGTGTAATGATATCCTCTAGGTCTGACCTGGTTAATGTGCTCAGCTCCAGTCCAAGTGAAACTGCAGGTGTCATTGCAGCAAAGAACATACAGAGGCGAATCATCTGGGTTGGTCCCCGAGGGGCAAATCATTTCCATGAACACAGAGTCTGCATCCTCCTTCTCTGTAATTCCCGGGTCACCCACTGTGCACAAGACATTTGAGGAACAAAAGTGAAACTTGGAAACAGAGAAATGCGAGTTACCACATGATAGGTGGCTGTTGTAAGCAGTGAAGAAAAATAGGTCAGGATTCACATAACTCATGGATAAGATCCAAACGTTCCAGCTGTTACCTAACCAGTTAAAATTACATCAGATTCACAATAACTGTGCTGCTTTCTACTTATTCACAGAGGCAGCGGCTGGTTGGTCACGCAAACTTCATTTCTTTCTTTCTCCCCCCACATCACAACACATGCATTGAGTATACGTACACAATGCTAGGCATTTAAGTACAGTCCCCCTTAAAATATCAACTTACCCTTGGCCATTTTCTGTGCAGCCTCCAGAACAGTTATGGCTGCTGGGTAGGCTCTCCCACTGACAGCCAGCATGAATGGGGTCATTCCACGGGCATCCCTGTTGAATAACCACAACAACAATGCACATGAGCACTTTAGAAAGACAGGCAAATAAAAAAAACAAACAGCAGATAAATCAGAACAAGCTTATGTACAATAACATGCAGAGAGAAACAAAGAATCGTACTTTGCAGAGAGCAGCTCCCGTAGGTGTGGCCTCAGAACAACACTGTCACACATCAGCTTTAGGATGAGGTGGGCGTTGGCCTTCCTGTCTTTAGATTCAACCACAGATGGCTCAGTGGACGGCCCTGTTTATATGGAGAACACAATCCATGAGACGACAGACCCCAAGCGTGTTTAAACATGTCTGAATACCAGACCCAGCTGATGAAGCCGTATCACGCTGAGATTATGTATATTGGAAAGCACCACGCCTCAATTTATCCATACAAACATATTGAGAATTCTCATGTATCAATGCTACATAAATACACAATACCATATTTTGCAGTATGATCTGAGATCAATGTAACATTGTGCTACCCACAACTGATCTTCCTGTTATCACCAGAAACCTTGACTAGCAGGAAAAATATGGTCTCATCCGGACTCGTCCTCTCACAGTGAAGATCCCGTTACCTGGTATGGTGGAGGTACTCGGTCCCTGGCTGGTCCCAGTGGATGCAGTGGTGAGCGAGCCAACAGCTGGTGCTAGAATGAAGTCAATGTCACCATCTGTTGATATATAAATAAAATAAAAAAACACGGACCTTATGAGACATTTCACTGGAAAGTTTTAGATTAATTCTCTCAGGCAAGCAAAGAGTTAAATTTCATGTTCATGCGCAGACTTTCCAACACAGTTGTGTAAAGCAGCCTTCAGAATGACAACTATGGTAAAACAACACAAAAGGTTGCACTGCTGTGGGTGGGCTGCTACAGTGACCAGTGAGAAGATGAAATCAAGGACTCCAGTTACATGGCAGTTTATACTCCTGAGTCAGGACTGTACAGCTCTGGAAATCCTTCACACCCTGTGGCTTGATGCTTGCAAAACAACACAATGCTACAAGGTACACACTACAAAGGCTTCTACCTGGTGCGTCAGCTTACACGTATTTAATTGACCGGTGCAAGAAATTAAATATGTGTAAGCTCTCATATTATAAAGAAGAAATAACAAATGGATGGATTAATAAATAGCAAATAAGTAAATGGCAATTTAAATGGGTAAGTAAATAAATTGGGGAATTAATACGAAGGTCAATAAATACAGAAGGAAATTAGAAACAGAAACATCAGTTTGTCACATGCTATTACTTAATTAATGCATATAATAATTTTGAATATTATTTTTTGGTCCATTTAGTGTCATATTAATTTAATTATCGAGTCATTTATTTATCTATTTTTGACTTTGGCAGTTTCAGTCCTCCATACGTTTTTTTGATCAAGTTCTCAAATATCATTTATGAATTGACGTTGCTTTTCAACACCTATCGATCGGACAGCAAACACTAAGTACGACTTAATAAGTGCAACAAGAACGTGCATAATACAGCCCAACTCAAGCCAGTTACTATTAGTGCACACTTTGAATTGCGCTTTAATTATTAATATTAATTTAATTATTTTAAATTGTAAAAAAAAAAAAAATAGATCTTAAATGAACTCCAATAGCAGATATATTTGTCCTATCGCCCAAAGTACATTACACTATGACAAAAATAACCCACATAGATAATCCACTAATGTTACAGTCTTGCTAAGATGTACTGACCAGGGTCCATGGGTGGGGGGTCAGGGACCCAACTTGGTGGGGCAATGGGTGGTGACACAGGGTCCTGATGGTCACTGGATGACGGGCCGGACTCGTGGCGGCCAAGACCTGCTGCTCTTAGAGACCTCCGCATCATCTCCCTCAGACGAAGCCTGAAGATGACACACAAAGTAAAGCACGGCACTGAAATTACTATCAGCAGCGCCGGTGTTTTGATATCACAGGAAAACATGCTCAGTGAAACTATGAAGCAAAGATATTCCTTTCTTCTAAGGAGCTGGTATGTGTATTAAATGACACTTGTAGTTTTCTGTACAGACTATTCAGCAAAATAGCGCGAATGGTTATTTACCCTCTGCTGCTGGAGGAGCCAGTCCTATTTCCAGAGCTGTTGCTTGAAACCACAGAGATGGCATTGGCAATCGCCTCCACAGCAGACAGCCGCTCTGCAAATGTGTTTCTCTCCGACCTTTCAGCTTCTGAAATGAAACAGCATGGTCACTTAGCATGGAGAAGGGAGTCAGGAGAAAGCAGGCAATTAAACTGCTACACGTGAGCACACACTGAGCTGGAACAGCATGTTGAGAGAAAAAGTAATTTTCTTTCACAATTCCATTTTCTAATAAAAGTAGGAAAGTATAAAACTGAGACACATCTGGAAGAGAAATGTATCCAGCAAAATAAGACAGCAAACTACTTTTCATTAAACCTAGCTCTCAGAGAGACCCTAATACACCAGCTCACCTTCCTCCTCTTTGGTCTCCTTGTTACTAACAGGGAAGCAGACGGAGACGGCAGCATGGAGAATGTTTCGGTTTCCATCACAGCGATGGCCCAGAAGTGCTCCGAGGGCCTGGTTGCCCTGATCCAATAGGAAGGCTTGCTCAAGGTTCACCAGGTACTGCCGACACGCCTCATAGTCACAACGTAGCACGTGCTGCATCAGTGTCTGTTTCTGAAAGAGACATAAAGGATGAGTGAGAATTGGTAATGATCACTCATTTTGATGTCTATGATGTTTTACCTTGAAAAAAATGCATTTTGGTCTCTCAGACATATTCATGAATAGAAACATGGTAACAACATGGACATGTGTGATAAAAACTACCACTAAAATTGTCAGGTTGCCTTTGCAAGGTAATGGTGTGGCTGAGAATTTTGAGGTTTCAAGGGCAGGAAATACAAACACACTAAACACAATGATCATATCTTAGCTTTTGTTCAGTCTTTTTTAAAATCGTATTTAAGAGGTCATTTTTACCTCGACAGCCATAATAATAATAGCAGCTTTCTTTTTAATGGTGGAGTTTGAAGGGAGATTGGCCAGAGAATGCACCCCCATTCCCAGGCTGTTTATAGGCGGCAGGTCCAGCCAATCAGGATCTCGAATTCCACCCATGCAGTCTTTGGCCATAGGGTAGATTGTGCCATTTCCATCTCGGAGGATAATAGGAGACTCCTGGGGAAAAAAGTAATTTAAAAATTTTAAATACACAGAACTTTAAAAAAATGTCATACTTATCTGAAACAATATGTGACCTATGTGGGAGGTCGTCTTACCTGTCCTGCAGTAAAGATGGCCACATTGCGCTCACTCTGCCCCAAGAAGGCCAGGTTACTGGTAGGGAAGTTATTCTCCTGCTCAGCTTTGCCTGTGGCCAGGTCAAAGATACAGTACCTTACCCAGTTACCAGTTTTCAGCACTGCATGGACTCCTGGTGGGTGGAGAGATGTTTAAGTGTTAGAGATACATAAATACAAAACTATAGACACTATACAAATGTATATATAAAGTATATAGTGACGTATAGAAACATATAGCAAAGACCCACCTTTGGAGTCAACATTCACAGCCAGAATCTCAGCCTTTTCTGGGATACAGAGCTTTTTAGGTGTGCGCTGAAAACAATCGGGAACTTTAGGAGTCCCACCAGTTTTGACCACCTGTCAGGAACAGATTGAAGGAGACAAAAAGTCAGTGAATGTCAATGTCAGGAGGACAGATGGTCACGTGAGCACAGAAACATATTTCACTTATTAAGTCTGAGATGAAGACAAGCAAAAGTGGTTCAATGTCTGTACCTGCAGCTCATCTATTCTGAGGAGTCTACAGTCCTGCAACAGTGAGGATGGGTCCGAGTCAGTGGGAGCTGCAGTGGTCTGGTTGCTCATGCTGCTTGATGTCCCTGGAAACTTCACAGCAACATATGCACCATCCACTTTGAGCACCTAGGACAGAATATGAAGGCAGCAAGTTGTGAAAATGAGATGTCATGAGAAAGAAACACACATATACTGAGTAGAGATAAATTATCTTACTTAGATTACTTATTATTCCAATATAATACATCAACATATTTTAGATACACCCACCTTTCCCACTGGGACATTTTTAACATCCTCCACAAACACCACCTCCCTGAGAGGCCACTGCTCCTCATTCACCTTCTCTTCCTCTTTGGGAGCCGGGGTAGAACGCCTTCGCTCTGCAATTAATACAGCACATTAACTTAGTCCTTTGATCACTGCATATTCAAATAGGACACTTCTAAATTGTTTACATTAAAGAATTGGGAAAGATTTAGAAATATACTCCCGATTTGGGCCATACATAAACATACTGCTGACTAGGTGATAACTTTAGTGTGGACTATGGAAAATAAATTATCAACACTGACAGCTAGCGGTATGGTTTATATGATAAGAAGAAAGCCAACCAAATGTACCACAGTATACACTGTTAGCTGGCCACACTTCCTTCGCAGGAAAAAAAAAAAAAGGGGGGGGGGGGTTGCTGCTGATAAAAGCCTGTGCACCATCTGTTTCAAAGTCAAAGGGCTAATGAGAGCACAGAGTGAGGAAGAAATTGGTTCTGTGCCTGTGAGATACAGAGGAAAGCCAAGACTTGAGTGCTGTAGAGAGAGCTAGAGGTTAAGAGGCAGAGACAGCAAGAGAGAAGAGGACATACTGTAGGGCAGTGAAGCACTGCTAGCAATGGAGGAGGTATCACTGCAGGTAGACGCTGGGGAAGGAGGAGGACCCATCTCAGTCTTCACCAGCTCTGGCTTGCTCTCAGTCCTATGGCGTAAGACCAAGATAGTTTGAGATGAATTTTACTTTAGGATTCATGAAATCTGGCATGGCTACGTTCTCTGACCAGTGGGACTGAAGTCTATGCTTTTTCAGTCTGGTAAAAAGTTTACAGACATAAAATAATGAAAGACTAGAGAGATTTAGATTTTTGCTACATCAAACAAAACTGACTTGATTTCCTGGGTCTTAGTGGTCTTCTCCATGTTCTTGAGGCTCTCTGGTGAGCGCAGCTGGAACCTGCAGCTGTCGTTCATGTTCCAGACAGACTCCAAAAGGACGCCCACTTTGGGGATCCCAGCACTGACAGAAAAGGCCACTGCACCGGCATGGTAGAGGGGGTTATTCCTCAGGCACACCTATGGAAGGAGCCAGTACTTTTATTAGCAACAAGAAATAACTGCAAGACTTATATAAAGCCACTCACTTGAGTCATAAGGCTAAAGACAATAACATACATCAATATGGAAGATTCCCAAAACAAGAGGCACTTAATCCACTTCTGTCATGACAACAATGAAAATTCAAAATCTTGTCTCTCGTCTTACCTGTGTTCCCACGGTGATGTTGGGTATCGAGGAGATGCCAGCGCTGGACTTTGGCTTTTTGTTCTTGGCTCTGGCCTTTTCAAGCATCTTCTTCCGTTGACTAAAAGGCACAACACCCCTGCAGACAAATGCAAGCAGTGAAGTGTCAAAACATCACTGACAATCATACCTTTCCATGACATATACTGTTGTCACTTTGTATTGACAAAGACATCACTTTACAAACCGTGCTAAATGTCTGCTGTCAAGGATAATTCATATTATTTGCTACAGGTTCGCATTGTGTATTTTGGCAGAAGACAGCAGACAAAGACAGTTGAATCAGCTGAATCTTCTTTGTTCACTGGAACATGTGTATGTACAAATTTAAAAGGTGACTCTTACAATTCAGAAAAGGTCTGAAATCAGGTCCAGCTTCGTGTGTGTGTTTAATAGTGCAAAATGTAAGGAACGCCCTTTTTTAAACTCTGCTTTCTATGATTGAATACTACATAAATTCAATATTATGACCTCAATGAACACTCCTGTGGCTGCTGCACTTAGCAGGATGCCAATGCCAATGTTATTGTTAAAAACCAAGAGTTATAATTCCATTTAGTGTAGTTTAATAGAAAAACACTTTTTCTTCTCACCACCAATAGAGGCTATTCTCCAGCTGCGCACATGTGTAGAGTGCACAGCAGTGCAGTGACACCATGCGTTCTCCCTGCAGCTCAGGGAAAGCCTGAGCACTGTGCTCCAGCTTAGAGGCCACTGTGCTCAGTGTGTCATCCACCCAGGTTGCCACCTATACACCGCACACACAAACATGGGTTAATGAACGACTCATTAAATAAATGTGTGTGATGATAGTAACTGCAGAAACATTTATTTACTCAATCACAACTTTGGCTGCACAAATGATCCTGTGATCAAATATTGTTGCTATGAACAAAGCACAGACACATTCTTATGTCAAGAGGAGCAATCATCATCTACCTTGTTGGTCTCTGTAGCTACAGTGGCTCTGATGCTATTGGCAGATAACAAGGTGATCTTCTCATTGGTCAGGCCCAGGAAGGAGACACGTGGGTGATGAATGGAAGGATTCTGTGCATTCCTGTAGGGTTCAGGTTCGCTCCACTTCCACTGATAAAGCTCTCCTTTGGAGCTGACAGCCACCAGCTCTGAGAACATGGCTCCAATGCTCACAAACTTCACCCCATCCTGGAAAGGAAATTTGAGATCTCAATAAATGTCCGATGAGGTGAATTTGCTTCCAAGCTCCACTTGCAAAGTCATGGCGAAGAGTTTGTATTTCTGTGTTTTAAAAATAAAGATTAAATCAACAGCTCTGTCTGTGTGCCTCCTACCTTGTCAGGCCACCACTGGAGCTCTTCTCCCAGGGAGACAGGGCTCTGGACCGGGATGCTTTTCTTGTCCAGGCTGGGCTCGCCCTCGCGGCTGGTGGAGCCTCGCTCTGTGTCAAACGAGGCCCCATCCAGCCACCGGCGCTCGCGTAACCTCAATACAGACTCACGCTCACGCAACAGCTCTGAGTCACGCTCTAAGGGAAGAAGGAGAACTGGTATGCAATAAGGTCACACCAGTGGGATAGAAGTAAGCCACTCTCTGGGAAAGACCCGTCAACATATTTTTAAGAATAGAGAGATAGAGAAAGAGAGTCTTTAGAATTACTGTAATGCAAATCAAAATTGCAATACTTGGGAGTGGGAGTCTAAATTATACTAGTGAGTGAGTCAGTTTGCACGCTCATATGTTAAAATGCCAGGTAGAAGAGGAAGTGGATAGACAGAGAGAAAGCATGCATATGGGCTAAAAGTGGGCTGGGTAGGATTTTAAAATAGACTGACTTAAAGGGTCCCTGTTAAGACAGGTGTGCCTAGCGGGCCTTTCTCAGAGAGCTCACAGTATGTACTACAGCCATGCACCATACAACACCAAACATTTGTAGCCTGTAACACCAAACATTCCTGTTATATCACCGGCTAACCAGACTGAAGAGAAGATTTCCCCGGAAAACAAGCTAACAGTTTCATTATACATCATTTTGTATAAAACCTACACCTCAGTGAAGTATATATTGAGTAAAGAGGAAAACATTTTCACCTCGAAAAACTCTGAAATGCTTAACTTTTAAAAAGAACTTCTGTCTTATTAAATTCTTCAGCCATTTTTTTCAATCCCTCAGAGAATCACTGAAAAAAAAAACTGCCTTGATTTTCCAGCTTGTCTGTTGTGTTGTCTTTTGAAGCCATTGAAGCTACATCCCCACAAACAAAAAGCCACCACCAGTGCTGCCACCAAAGCCTCTCTAACACCCTGTCTTCCCTTCACTAGACAGAGGTGAGTTGTTGAGTTACCTCTGGAGGATCCCAAGCGAGACAGTGAGGAGCGTCTAAAAGAGGGGTATCCAAAGTAGCTGATGTCTTCAGAGAACATGGCATCAGCATCAATAATCACACTGGGGTGAGCAGAGTGAATGTCTGCATCCAACAGGGACATCAGGTCCTCTGCATGGAACAAAGGCACAAAACGATGTTTCAGAAAAATGTAAAAAGTTTTTTTTAATTTTTATGATTACTGAAAATACTGTTTCAACCATTTCAATGATCATGAGTAAATATATTTCAATAATGTATTACTCTTTAACACAAGCCATGTGTTATATAATGTGTTGAACTGCTAAACCTGAACTTCAATGTTAAATAGTGATGTTATGAATAGAAATTCTCTTCTTAAAAAAAATTTGACACAATATCAGCTTCCCTATTTTTTTGTTTTGTTTTTTGACAAACCTCCAGGGAGGTAGGACTCGCTGGCCGTGTCATCTCCATCATCTCCATCCTCATCATCCCGGCTCAGCAGGTTGTTGACGGCGAGGTTGACATCCAGGTTGGTCCTCTGGAGCTCCCTAATGATCACACTCCTGGACTTCCCCTGAAGGACTACTTGGGCCTGGAGCAACAAGGTACAGTTTCTTTCAGTAAGAAAAAGGTTTCAGAAACTGCTAATATTAACGTTATAATAATGTAAGAATGGTCATATACACTATTGTACCTGAGTAATAAGTTCTTCAGGGATGACAGAAGCTGGTATAACTGGCTGCGGCTGGCTACCCAGAAGGCCTGAGCCACGATCCCTTCCTGTACGGATCACCCTGGTCTGTCGGCGGGAATCGCGAGCTGCTGTTGACGATCTCCCCGACGTGCCTCCACCTCCACCTGCTCCTCCTCCCCCTCCTCCTCCACTGCTGCCACCTCCTGCTCCACCTCCCCCTGCTCCACCTCCACTTCCACCTCCTCCACTGCCTCCATTCACACCGGAGCTCCAGCGACTCCTGTTACATACAGTGCAAGGCCATGGTCAGACACAGCTACCAAAAACACCATCTGACTTACAGAGCAGACTCAAACACACGCACACATCGGGTACGAGGGGATTCAGCCATTGTGACAGCAGAGACAGGGCAGTCCACGATGACAAGGTTTTGCATCAGCAGCATTTACAGGAGGGAAGAAATTAACAGGTGGTCCCATTCTAATTTAATCAGGTAGTGTAGGAGAAAAGCTTTGATATAGTATATAAAATTTAGTATAATAATTAATCAATATATTATACTGTTAACAGTGCAGGTTTAGAGGGTTATTCTGCAGCTCTGCACAACTTCAATATCAAGACCCAAAACATATATATTTGAGGAGGAAATCAATTCTCCAGTAGGCAAATAAGAGGAGCACTACTGCATACTGCAAATTTAGCAGGGTCCATGATGTATGCCATTTGAGCGACACAATTATCTATTACATTTTACAGCACCCTAAGGTTCTCTCTTCTGAATGTGTGGCACTGAACCCTGTGGGGAATACACCCCGCAGCCGCTGCAGCGTCAGTGCTGTGCTCCAAACACTGAGCTTTCACAGGACCATTTGTCTCTGTCAACCCTGCCAGAACTTACCCAAGGGTGTTGCCTGCCAGTCTGCCCAGTGTGTCAGAACCAGACAGGAACCAGGGCGGATCACTAGTCCTGCCTGGCCTGGAGCTCCTTCCTGTCCCTGAACCACTGCTCAACTTTGAACTGGAAACAAAAGATGGGAGATCAGTTACAAACCTACAGAAGTCCCAGAAGGACCAAAAGACTTTTTATTACCTGGGTTAACAGAAACTAAATTTACCCCAGGTATTTGTTAAATTATACCAAATTATACCCCTTGGTTCAGGATTCATTTTCTTTTAATATTATACCGTGAAACAGGATGGGGTATTTTGGAGACTAGCATGGCAACACCCTTGGGAATCAGAATTGGCTGCAACTCGTTCCTCCTTTAAGACTTTCCATTTTTAAAAGTTCTTGGGGTTTTGGGGCTGCGACTGCTTGCTCCTATTTCAAGATATCTTATAATGGGATGCCTTTTGAGTTAACCAAAAAGTAATTTACTACAATATACGTAACCCATGTGTTCTAAACAGGCAGTTGGTAGAAACTGTGTTGTTCTGTGGCAAGGGAACTAAATTATGACAATTTTGCAGGCTTTTCATATAACAGAGACTACAATGACAACGAATTGAAATAATTTCCAACAAAATAATACAATCACATTTAGTACCATACTGTAACATAGGACAGTTGAAAACAGAAACAGGCATTCAAATTATTACTACAGCAAAACAGAGTAAAAGCAAATTCAATCTATGTAACTCAAAGTCAGGATATTAGGCCTTAATCAGCTGACAAACTTGCCAAAGACAACCTGTCGTTCTAGGCTTCCCAGCAACCCACAATGGTGTGGACTGAAAGGCTATTACAGTTGTTAACATTTCATCTTCTATTGCAGCAGGGAACAAAATATGTGCTGTGAGGAAAGGTTCGGAGCAGGGAGCTCCTCAGCCTTTTACGGCCTGATTCACATGCATATTTAGCAGCTAAAGGGGCCTTGAAAACTCTGAAATCACTGTTGGATGTTGTTCTGCTGGCAGGATATCGACAACTATCAATGAGCCATTCACCAAAAATACACGCTCATAGCCAACACAAAACAAAGCAGCTAGTAAAAAAAAAAAAAAGTCTTTTATAGAGAAAAACACACGGCAAGAGACACACACTTGCACAGCCATAAAGGCAACTGGCTTTCAAAAAGTTTCACAAACAACTTTGGACAGTCTTGCTGCTGGTTATTTGGTGGCAAAATTACAATTAATGATTTTTGTATCTGAAAAACAAATATGTCCCTGCAGTGCAATGTAACTTTGAGGGGAAAAAAAGGCAGCTCTATTGTGGAAATTACTAAATAGATAGACATCTCATCAAGCACAACACAAATGCATCCATCAGTCCAACAGCAGCCTAACAGAGCTGATGAATTCAGATCTAGTTTTCACTCTTGATAGATGGAAATCTTTGTAGCAAAGAGTCAGTGTTATTCTACAAGTGAAATCATGTCCAAATGCTTCATACTCAGCCAAAAAGGGCACATGGTCCAAATGGAATTCAAATCACAGAAACCACCATTGGTACGCTTGAGTATCTTCAGTGCATCTTGAACTAGACATCTCCACAAGCCATCTGTTTTCCAACTCAATGCCAAAGCTACAACAGTTTCAGGGACAGATCCCATCATAGAGAAGTCTCTCACCCATCGCTGCCATCCGGTTTGCTGAGCTCCAGGCGATCAGGCTGGACAGCAAAGCTGATTCTACACACACGTCCATCCTAAAAAAGATGAATTCATGATTTATAGTGGAAAACATTTGACAAATGAAGGAAAAACTAAATCATATATTCATGTTAGGTCCAACATATCAGTTTAGGGACTGAAGGCTGTATCAAGGCAAACTATTTCTTACATTATCTAAATCATAAAGCCATACACTCAACACCTCAGTCTATATGATAGTTTGGGTCTATATGCAAATTAGTGATGTGCACACAAATTATCTCATCATACAGGTGCTGTAATACTGGAACATATAATCCATGTTATAACCACATCATGTGGTGTTACATTAGACAGTAACAGTGATGTTTTTTAAAGCACACTTTGCAGAGCAAAGAATAAAGCCACAACATTTAATGCCACTCTCTTTGTGAACATGCTGCCACCTACATGAACCAGTTTGCTGACGTTTCTGTCAAAGCTCAAATAAGCAAACTGAGGTCAATTAACACATGCTTCTTCAGTGTGTCTACAGCCCTGTTCAAACTGGATTAGCCTAATTGGGGTGGTGCCCTGTGTATAAACAACACATTCTATCTATTAGATCTAGCATATGTCCACAATTTACACAACCAGAAAATAAACAGAAGCAAATTACCAAGTGTTTTATAACAAAAGCCAGAGGTCCTCTGATAATAGTGACCCAGTTAGAATGGAAATCTTCCAATTGCTTTTTTTGTGGTGGGCAGCAGATAATAAACATATACTCTAGGTCCCAAGGTGTCTGATTAATGTTAGGGATGTAATGTCTTTTAGCATTACCTCAAGGAGAAATCCTGCATGGTTTGGACCGACGACACACTGTTTCAGGGTGGCCTGCTCCAGCAAACTAAGGTGCGGATGACTGCGATGGAAGAGACAAAACATAAGCAAAAAGACAACAGAGTATTGTAGGATAATTAACAAGATCCTGCTTACAACAGTTGATCACATTGTGCAAAGCAGCCTAAAAATCCAACGTCGACAGACTCACCTATTATAGCTGTATTTGTTGAGTTTCTCTGAGACTTCACGGAGCCTGACAGGAAGATGGAGACCACATTAATGATTAGTGATTAAAGTGACCTAATTAATGTAGGTTAATTTGAGTAAATCAAAAACGCACTTCTTGCATGAACCACATATTATACAATCGATTTCACAGAAATTATTTTCAACATATTAACCTAACAGACATTTTAGGTGCATGTCCAATGGTTTCAACCTTTTCAGTTCAATCCGATAAAGCATATTAATCCCAGGGCATTTAGTTTATTTCACGTATGACTTATGTCAAACAAACGAGGCAATTTAGGAGCATAGTATCTGCCCTACATGACAGCATTAACATGACAGCACTGAGCATTAGGGATGCCATTGGTGATATTGATGGTGGTTTAAAACTCTGCATAATGTTTTGCTTGAGACATCACTTGTGACATTTGGTTGTGTGCTTGACGCTGATGCCAAATATGTAAACATCTGTGTCATAAGATGTCAACCAATGTTGACTACACACAGGATCAGACCTGGGCGAGTGGTCATACTCAGAAACTTCAGAGCAACTGAAAAGAGTGACAAAATGTACAGGACTATTTTGTTACGCCTATCAGTTACTTTAACTCAATTTCAATTTTCCAACAAATGTTTTTTCTGCGTGTTTATGTCAAACAACTTAAAAAAATTACAGTACCCCTGAGCCTCAGTGTTTGCAGATGACAGCCAGAGGCACAAGTCAGTTATAGAATATTTTAAAGACTGTCAACTTTGGCACAAGTTGCTGCAGTGATCCAAAAATAATCTAGAATTTAAAACACAACAATAAATACTGTATTTCTAAAGTTATAAAAAAGATCTTCAGAATAACAATATTATGCTTAGTCATTGAATGTTTCTCACTGCAACGCTCCTTGCCTTAACAACAATTAACCTTTTTTTTTCCCGCTGATTCAATCCAGGGTGTTTCATGCCCATCTATCCCAGTACTCCATCTGCCAGAAACCTAACACTGTCCATGCAGAAAATGAATACGACTTTTACTTCTGGAATCCAAAATCCTAACACAGCCACCCAACACCCAAAATATCCCCTCCTGCTTCAATACTTTATTGCAAAGAAAGTCTCAAGCCCACCACTCCAACATTAACAATGTCTGCTCTAGTTTAAGAATAAGTATAATCAATAATGTACTGAAAACTATACGTTATATTATTGGTGTGGACTTTATATAGTATTGTTTACAGAGTCTGTTCTTTCATTTTTCAAAGCTGCCAGCCTAATTTAATTGCTTGGCTATTGAAATTCATTGGCAGCACAAACAACGAAGAAGGTAATTAGACATATATTTCCTGAAAAATTACCTTCCACACTCACACCCAACACAGGCTGACAAACTACTTTATAACAAACTGTTGGTTTACCATTTCGTATAACCAATTTACACCTTGAGGGATGGTTATTTGATCATGCTTAAACACATATGTGGTCAAAGATGTATTGTATCCTGACTTTTGTCTTGTGAAGAAACATACATCAACTCTCAAGTCCTCATAGGTACACCTTTTTGGTAGTTCTGCCATAAGTTTCCTCCATGCGTGGTCATTACACACAGATAGAGAAGCACTGAGGCACCTGTTCTGATGAATGCCCTGATTCAAACTCAAATTAAAGAACGTCAACAAATGCCAAATTACATTTTGGGATCGAAGGCAATTACATTCTTATCTGGCTGTAGAAAATTCATCTTCAGTAGTAAGTGTAAAGGCAGCACAATTACAGATCAGGTAACAACTATTTAAATTCAATTTACATTTTACTGCCAGGTCTAAACATACAAACATACAACACTATCCATGATTGCAGAAAAATATGAGACAAGTTCTTCAATTATAAGAACTTCTCCTGTCACTCTGCTCTGGATCACTGTGGGTGACACAAATGGTACAAGGTAATGGCATAAGGTAATGGCATTTACCATTCAACTGTTCTAAAGTAGTGCGTCTAAACAGACCTCAGTGAGGTCAAACAAACCACTGGCATTTGGGTGAGGAAATCTGATCGGATGTTCATGAAGCACCTCTAATGAGCCAAGCTGGACCAACCCTCTTTATTTCAGATAGAAGCACTTATCTGCTCTGACAACTGCAAGTTCTTTCATGGAGAAGAGAGAGGAGGGGGCCTCCCAGCAGCACATGGTGACTACAGCATGCAATGGTATGCATGCCTGGGGATGAAACAGCCATGACCTCTTCAAGGAACCAGTGGTCCATACCATCAAGATGTCTGAGTGGCATTTTCAATAAGATTCGTAACCAGAAGAGTAAACTGAGCTTCCCTCACATTTAGACCAAGGCTGGTCCCCATGACTTAGATAGCACACCAACCTGCAAAAAGGGTTCAAATATTCTGAGTCCATATCCAGTTCTTAATCTCAAGGTCATTCTAAAAACACTCTTGACTTCTCAACCTCTTTGTCTTTAAGTAGAACAGCTCATTAATCAGTTCAATCTCAATGGATGATATAAATAGGTTTATCATAAATCACATGTTCTGCCAAAATACAGGTCGCACACAATTTCCTGGAGTTTTCTCCCAACTACTAATAAAGAATAGGCTCTTCAGTTTGGACGTTTCCGACAGAAACCCCATGAAACGCAGCGTAATGCATGCCAGAAGCATGTCACTACTAATATTGTGTGCTATCAAATTTACTGTGCATGTATACTGTAGCTACTTGGTGTCTGGGTAATAATGAAAGAAATTAAAATTAGTGATCACGTGAACCGTGAGGAATCCAGCATCCATCTTACACACTTTATAAGGCTTGACTTGTCTCCTTATTAAAGTCGATAACAGGATTAATGGGAATGCAATGTTGCTAACTGTACATCACTTCATATTTTAGATATTTATCTCAGTATGCAATGTTAAAAATGGACAAACGGGGTAATCATTTCCGATGGTGTTCGCTAGCAAATAATACCGTTAAACTTTCAGAAACACCCCTGTCACAAAAGACCCCCGAATACAAATATTTGGCTTTGTCAAGAGCGTGGTAGCGAATTAGCTTGCTAGCATTAGCAGCTAGCTTTCAGTTAGCTGACGTTAGCTACTTCATTGATCATGATAATCAACGAGACGCCCACAAAACAAACACTGACACATGTCAAAAGGGTGTATATGCAATTTATACACGAAAACTAGTAAAAAAAAATTCACAACGTTGTGTTTTACGACCTTTATTTCCCTCTCTTTTCCCCATCCCCCAACCCGCATTGTCTATCTCAACTTTGACTGGGAGCCAATCCTTCTAGAGAACCAAGGAAACAGCCTGCTAATGTTAGCTATTCGTACGATAGCCAGTTAACGGGCTAGCAACTAGCACTGGACCGACTGTTTAGGTAGCAGCAAGCTAACGAGGATTGTTCAAGATGCCGGGCCTTGTTTCAACCCTGGGGGGGTCATTTAAATAATTAAAACCCGAATCCACATGCATGACAATGTCAACATCGTTCAATAATACAGCCTCACCCCTAAAAACCACACATCGCATATAAATATGGATTTAAATTCTTCTTTTCCACGGGCCGCAACAAAATACCTGTCATTGAGCTGATCCTCGGTCCCGGGCAACGGGTGAACCACGAAGTGTATAGATGTCATGGGGTCAATCCAAAATCACACACAAACGTGTGGAAGATGTGGAAATTGTTAATCTTTCGATTACTGTATATATGTGGATTCATAGGAATCGTTTAATGGCGAAAAACCTCGAGTTCAGATCCCAGCCTCCTCACCCACATGCCGCCATCTTAACTCTACCAAGCTTCTTCTCTGTGTGTTGATTAGTACACATGCAACCGCTCCGCTGGTTGGACCTTGAGCACAAACAGGAAATGTGTTAAATTGGACGGGATTGGCCTCAAGAAGAAAGGCAACACTAGTGTAATCTAATATACTACACTGTGACACTCCAAAGCCTTTGTTTTCACCTGGTTCATTCGATGCATCTTTGTTTATTTGCATTTTCAAGCACCTGCAGTAATTTGCAGGTCAACTACTGCACTATTAAGACCACAGAAAGGGTTAAATATCGCCAGGTTGTCTCTTTACAAGGTAAGACAATAGAATGCAAAAGGCTGAGACAAAAGGATATGAAAATACATCCTTAACTGATGATTCAGGGGTCTAAAGACTGAAGAAATCTTGAAAGAAGGTGTGCTTTTTGAGCAGTTACAAACCAGTGCAGTAAATAATCCCATAACCTATGCTAGTTTACCAGTGAAAACTTGAAATAATGCCCCAATTTAAGTATTATTCTAGTCTTATTCGGTGCTTCCTCTATAGGAAATGTATTCTTTGTTGGTGTAATCACCAAGGAGATTACATTTGTTCATTTTTATTTTTATTCAGTTTGATACATTACTCTATACAAACTAACCTTGCAGGATATGCAGGATATTTCATATTACTATTTTATTATCTTTTACATCCACAGGTTCACCAGGTTCATGCATTCATATTTCATATATAAATGGACAAATAGGATAAATAAATGGATTATCAATTTGAGATAAAAGATGAAAAGTCTATGTCATGATGCACCAAAACCACCATTCTGTGACCAACCAAGATTTTATATCATGTCACCAAATCTTTGGGGAACAACATGGTTATACTTGGCATATTATCAGTACCACTCAGGAAATGGCCAAATTCACGAGGGACAATCATATGATGCTGCTATTCTTATACTAGCATTATATTTAAATCTGAACCAACTTAAATCTTAGCTCTATGACTGGAAGAGAACTGGGAGTCTGTTGGTGTTGGGCTCCCTACCATGAATAACTGTCAAAGTGTAATATGCCCACATTATTTAAATCCTATGAAGCTTAGGAAAGTGTTTAAGCAACAGTGGTGCAAGCACGCTCCAATGGTGCAGAAAGAAAGAGGCAGGAGACACAGAAATGTGGGCTCAAGGTCAAACTTGTGTAAAATTGACGAAAGAAAAGCCTCTGAGCAGTGCTGGATTCTTGGCCTGCTGGATGTGAGAGGGGGAGCTGGCCTAGATATGGACGCCATTAGGGAGAGGAGGGTGCACCACACATTGTGGATTAAAGAATGATATCTGAATGTAAATGTAAAATGTCAATGTGAATCAAAATCAAAAGGATATGGAGCTAATCTTTTGGTTATCGTTCTAATCTACAGCCTAATCCAATAAAAGCTTTTGTCTTTTCACACCAGCAGATGGCAGGGTTTACCTTTCATAATGAGATCAGAATTAGCCCCAGAAAGCCATTCATAACCAGAAAGTATATGTTGATTTCCTGCGCTGCTACTCAGAGTATTTGCCATAAGACAAAACTGATGTGTGCATATGGATACATACACACAGACAGAGAAACAGAGGTACACACTCTAGGTAAAGCTCCACAGCTCAGGGACTCACCAGGAACATCTATTGTAAAACATTAATTCAAAAAGAAGATGATAAAAAATATCCTCAACAACTGGAACTGAAACTGGGAGGTTTCCTGTCATAAGACATGTCTCTTAAATCTGAAATGATATATGACACAGAAAAAAAACATTTTCACTGCTCCCGCCAGGTCAGGCTCCTCATTTATCTGTCAACTGCTACACAAGTTCCCACAAGGCCAAAGCAAAGAGAATTTGGACCAAATGACTGATCCTGTTGTTATTACTATTCCTTTATCTAGTCTGACCTGCAGCTGACATTGTCAGGACTTTAACTGAACACATGTTTACAAAAGTATTGAGTCCAGATGTAGAATAGAATAACAATGTTACAAAAACTGCTCATTACCAAAGGTCCTTTTTTAAAAAAAGCAAATTCTATTTATTTAAGTATTTACTTACACAAGGCAGCATTTTAAGCATTGTCATTTATGTACATTCAAATTAGAATAACAATGTTTTTACTAACAGGTTAAAATAATAAGCAGTACTGCAGATATGATTATTTGTAATTAAAGTGTATATTTTCCTCAGATCCACTGGTCTTACTTTCTACAGCAAATACCACATGTCATGCAAAAATTGAGGATTTCTTCTCTGTTTATTGAGTTCAACACTGAGGTTAATGAAACCAGCACCATTGCCCTGCAAAAAGAAACTGAAGTCAAACAAAACCCCAGAAATCTGCAAAGCTATTTTTAGGTAGCTGGGCACTGGGTTATCAAATAACCTCTGGTGTTGTTAAATATGGGTACAAAGATTCAGGGCCAGGAAACTGCACTATCATCAGAGTGAGGTTACTGGGTTTGGAGGTTTAGGAAATTAGCACATTTCAGGCTGGAATTTGTAATTTAATTAAAGTATGCCTTCAAAACAGATAGAGAACACTATAGTAGACTCTGTTTAAAAAGATAAAGTGTTTGAGCTGTTTTTTCTTTAAATTCAATTTAATTCAGTGTTAAAATCTGCCAAGAGAGACCCAAAGCATCACCACTGACTGTTTATTGAACATCTTCCACATGCATTCATAGATCAGTGGAGCAGCACAAGTTCTTGTCAGTCAGGTCCCAACTAGAAGTATAAGTTATTCCCAGTGAGGTAACACGATCACCAGCTGGAGAGCAAGACTTTAAAATAACTCCTCTTAGTGCTGGCTGTGACATATCTGTACAGATCCAGGGCAGTATTAACCATGAAGGGGTAATTCTCCAGGCCTGTTAACACAGGTCAGTCCAGGCCTTGGGCACAAACCCTCAGCTCCAAACACCCAGTCACAGATGCTGCACAGCTTAAAGGGCATTATGTTGGCCTGCAAGTATATGAGGAATAAAGAGTAATGAGCTGTTCCTGGCTGCTGTCCTTTAAGAGGCTTTTACTTTTTGGAAAGAGACAACGTCCTTTTCTCTAACTGCAAAAACGAAGAGTGGGTCTGTGTTGGCCCAGTCTCACTTGCCATTCAACAACAAAACTGGCTGACGTGTACGAAGCTGTAACTTCAGGGGTAATGCTGCCACTAAATTCTAACAAAATCCATTTGTCCATTGCGCAACACCATGAGGATGTTGTACAGTTCTGCTCAAAAGGGCATGGCTATTTTAACTAGCTAGCACTGACCAAGAAACTGGGTCTCCGTTGCATCATTCTGATAAAACTAGGGCAACCTGATTGGCCAGAGACCAGTAACATGGCATATGAAAATATAAGTTCTTTCACTCACATTGCATGTTATTATCTCGATAATCCAATTGAAATAGATAAAGATACTGAACCATCGTAGACCACAACCATTATTGCAAAGGTCATTTCATAATTTTGTTTCACAAGTTCTGAAAAATAGAGTATTATATGTTTAGGTTGAGAGCAGCACAAATCAATATAACGCTGAAGTTGATCAGTAGCAGAGCCTTTCAGTCTATTTTGAATTGTTGTTTTGGTTTGCTGGCTCACCAGAAACATGACTAAATAAACGCTAATATTGTTCACTATCTGCCAGAAGTGTTCGCAAACCGATTTTCTGCACCTGCAGAGTGTGATAAAAGGTCAACACTCTGTCCTCAGGAGACTGTCCTCCTGTAAAAAAAAAAAAAAAAAAGCCCACAGGTCATTTGTGCAGCAGGTTATTATGACCCTTAGTTACATTTTGCTGTTAGGCGACATCTAGTGGCTGTAGTAAATATGACAGGAGCAAAGGTGTGTGCAGTGACGTAGTATAAAGAGGGAAGTCCATGTCAGAAGGAGGTTGTGGCGGTCGGGTCAACAAAACACAAAAATATGAGACAGGAGAGTTGTGTTTGATTCCTGTCTGAAATCAGCAGTTCATGTCATTTCCTTTACCCATGAGCGTTCAACAAAGTTAACCACATTGTCATTGTAACCATGACAACAAAGATCGTCAAATGTTGAGGAAGTACTTATTTTGAACCAAATCGCGATCTTTTCCTAAACCTAACCAAGTAGTTTTTGTGCCTAAACCTAACCAAGCCATGACGTAATTATAGCAACCATGGTGACAATCGGTAGGCCGCTCTCGGTACAGTGTTTATTATTGTTTATTATGGTAACCATGACAACCGAGGTCTGGTACGCATTCCAGCGTATGGGGCGCTATTTCAGAAGACACTCCTATGGGTCGTATCAAAGGGTTGAAAAATACGACCTATATGGTTGTTCAGGTTGGAGGACTTGTTGGTCCTCTGCTTGTTTTGCTGCCCCCAAGTAGCCCAAAAAAAAAAAGAAAATCTGTGAATGCAGCTTTAAGTCTGAGCTCAGTTTGGTCAGTAGCAGAGCCAAAGCCATTCTTGAGAGTAACACCAGATGGCATCAACGTAAGACATTTTCATATCCTACACATGGTGGCTTTAAATATGCCTTCAGGAAATGAATAAATTAATTTGACATTTTAGCAATTTCCATAATTAAGGCACATCGTGTTAAAGGAGCACTCCAGCAATTCAAGATAACCCTGATGGTTTCTTCTCAGATTTTAGAAAGCTCCCACCAGAGTCACAGAAGACACTATACAGCTGTTTACACAGGCCAGCGCTCTCCATGCTGAGTCGCATGACCTGTTGGTGTAGAATTGGTGTTACAGGTGAAGACAGGCAAAAACCGCAATATATAAAATATATTTAGTGTGTTATACAACAATTTTTTTAAAGCTGTGTTTATAAATACATTATAAAATAAATAAACAATAGAATATGTAAATGTTATATATATATATATATATATATATATATATGAAAATATGACATTCTTCAAACTTTGGTTTTACAGTACACATCCTAGAAAGCTAAAACAGAAGAAGTAGGTATAAAAAGTGTCAATAAAACAAGCATTTTTCATTTAAAGCGGTAATATTTCTTCACAGTGTACTGTACTGCTTAATAAAAAATATTAATTAAGTACTTATTGAGTAGTGGATAAATTGTCTACATGTTTTGATAAGAGGCATTTCCATAAAAAAGCAGAACACAAGTGTAAACAATTGATTCAGTTTAAACTTTAAGTTGGAACCAAGATGTAAAGATGTTTAATTAAACTAGGGATATGGATTGTAATTACAGAATAATTTCTTTATGTCACTTGTAGCCAGACTTTACTCTTCATTCCTGGGTATGCTTTTGAGGAACATCCCACAGTGCCAGACACAGTCAAAGTGCTGTGTGTCTGTGTGTGTGTATATCTCCATTGTGTGTCCACAGCCAGCCTTTTGTTCTGGTTCTCTGTGCTGTGTGGGAAGGTCTAGACAGCTGACACTTACCTAATCCACAGGGCTGCCCGAGGCCATCTCCTGTTGGCTGACCTCTTTCTTCCACAAAGGACAAGGGGCTGCTTATTGAGTAGCATTCAAATTAAAACATTAAAAAAGCATAGGCAAGAAAGTAAAGTCTATTCAAATCCAACTCTGACAGTTTTCCACCTGTTGATGCATCTTCCAATTTAGCAGATGAGACATCAGCTATTAATATATTAATGAACATATTTATTCATATATTAAGTCATTGTCATTTTCACAAGCAGTGTTTAATGGGTGTAAAGTGTTTAAAAGTGATAATAACAGCAACATCTCTAAGCCACCCTCCAAATACATCATGTAAAACCATTTACGGCAAAAGAATCTACTGCTTTTACACATTTCTCTCCATTTTTCAAGTGTTTTAACTTGTGTTAATGCTTCTGCTATCGTTTAATTGTAATTTCTGTAATTTCTGTAATAGTAATTTCTATATAAATAAATAATTCCAATAATTCCAATAAGTGAATTTAAGCTATTCCTGACAAATACTGTCAGAACAGTTTTCTATACTTCTGAAGGAATGAGTTTGGGACCTGATATAAGACCAACAACAAAAAAATTGGAAAATTAGTTATTATTATTATAATAATATAATAATAATATTATTATAATAGCTCTATTTCAAAGACCTGTTAAGAACCTACACCTTGCTGTGACAGATGATCACAGAGCATCTGCTTTTTAAATTTCATCTCTCCAAAATATGATTAGTCATAATAGAAGGTGTGTGTCGGTTCTGGCTGATGGAGAGGGCGAAATGACTCATCCAAGAAGGTGTGTGTGTGTGTGTGTGTGTGTGTGTGTGTGTGTGTGTGTGTGTGTGTGTGTGTGTGTGTGTGTGTGTGTTGGGGTGGGGTGGGTGTGTGAGGAAGGTAACTGAGTGTAGACAAGAATGTTTTTCACACGCCCGTGCTGTTGTGTACCACGCTGTCTGCACGGCACCGTCAGCCGCCGATCACGCACCGAGTCCCTCTCTTATTGGTCGGTGTGTAACACACCTTTGCGTGGTATTGGCCGACACGTTAACCCACGCCCCCCGTTTCCCCACCGCGTTTGAAACGATGAATGGGGACTTGGCTGAGGAGAAGAGTGGGAAACACACAGTTTTAGTTTGAAGTGTTCACACAAGACGTGAGGACGAGTAGTCAACGGTTAAACTGGAGCCCTGAACACCTCACACAGATTTACAGAGGCTGTAAGTAGATTGTTTTAATTTCTTCAACGTCATACATTTCATTTTGTATGATATTACTCTGATTTTCTTTCTTGAAGTGCTTTATTAAAGTTATGTGAGAATATACAACAACAACAATAACATCCTGACAGTGCAATTTTGATTTATAACGATGGTTGTCAACTTTTATATAACCACGTTTATCGACGTCATATCACATTAATTTACCTCCAGCTTCACTAGTGATGGTTGTTGAGGACTGTGATGGTCGCTGTGTGCTAGGCAGGTCAGGGAGGGGTTAGGTGTTGTGTGGCTGTTTGTGTAAGCAGCACAGTTGGCGCTTTTGTCCCCTGTGGAAGTAGGTGAAAGGGCCCCAGTGCTGCAGAACAGCAGCTGATCATGCTCACCTCACATGCTCCTTTACATATTCTCTATATTGATGAATGGCAAAAATCAATAGGCTTTAAAACACTGATTGAATGTTGCTCAGATGCTGTATGTCTACTCACATTATATATGGATAATTGTCATCACATTGCATTCAGAAAGTATTCAGGCCCCTCGCTTTTTGCACATTTTCTTATGTTGCAGCCTCATGCTGAAATGAATTAAAAAAAAACATTGATAAAAGTATTTAAACCCTCTGCTACACCACTTGAAATTAAGCTCAGGTGCCCCCATTTCTCTTGATCATCTTTGAGATGTTTCTACACCTTGACAGGAGTCCACCTGTCCTGAATTCAGCTGATTGAACATGATTTGGAAAGGCACCTGTCTATATAAGGTATCACAGCTGACAATGCATATCAGAGCAAAAAACAAGCCGTGAGGTGGAAGGAACCGCCTGCAGAGCTCAGAGACAGGATAGATCTCTTATGAAGGCCCTTCTCTGAGACCCTGTGTGGAGATGGGAGAAACTTCCAGGACCACCATCACTGCAACACTCCACCGATCTGTGCTTTATGGCAGAGTGCCCAGACAGAAACCCCTCTTCAGTCAGAGTTTGCAAAAAAGTACCTAAAGCACGTGAGTCAATCAGACTGAGAGACACAAGATTCTCCTGTCTGATGAAACCAAGTTTGAAGTGTTTGTCATGTCTGGAGGAAACCTGACATTACGATTAGAGTTGATTGTCCTTCTTGAAGTTTCTCCACACAGGATCTCTGGAGTGACCATCGAGTTCTTGGTCACCTCCCTTACCAAGGCCCCTCTGTCCTCATTGCTCAGTGTGTCTGGGCGGCCAGTTCTAGGAAGAGTCCTGGTCGTTCCAAACATCTTCCATGTAAAAATGATGCAGGCCACTGTGTTCTTCGAACCTTGAATGCAGCATCTTTTTTTTTTTTGCCTTCCTCATATCTGTGCCTCAAAACAATCCTGTCTCTGAGCTCTGCAGGCAGTTCCTTCCTCTTCCTGACTTGCTTTTTGCTCTGATATTCATTGTCAGCTGTGGGACCTTACATACAGAGGTGTGTGCCTTTCCAAAGACTGTCCAATCAGCTTGACCACAGGTAGACTCTCAAATGATAAAGAGAAATGGGAGGCACTTGAGCTAAATTTGTGTCATAGCAATGCGTCTAAATACTCATGTCTATGTGATATTTCAGTTCTTCCTTTTAATAAATTTGCAAAAATGTCTAAAATTCTGTTTTCACTTTGTCATTATGGGGTAGTGTAGATTGATGAGGGAAAAAAAATGTCTGAATATTTAATGTCTGCACTGTAAATCCTTAAATCCAACACAGTGACAATGTGTTTATTTAAGAAAAGTTCATTCCAAGACTATATTGTGATGTATTGAAAACTGAAACTCCATAGTCCTGACTTGTGCTAATTTTTGCTCTTGTGCTAGACTTACAACATGGACATTGAGGAGCACGACTCAGACGTCCAGAGTGGATTACGGCCTGCTCAAATGGGTGCAGGCGACATGGAGGCTGTGGAAGCCCTGATGTCCATGACTAAGCACTGGAAAACCAGGAGCTTCAGGCTCAGACACTTCAGACCCCTGACTCCGTCCTCAGACTGCTCAGAGGACGACTCTGCCCCCCTTGCATCTGCTGTGCTACAGGATTCTCCTCTCGTAAGTGAACCACATGGACTAAGATAGTTTTTTTTTTTTTAAACCTGAGAAAAAGATGGATTTTAGCGCAACATTATTTATAGTGTTGTTTATGCCAGCGGTTCGCAACCTTTTCCAACTCGGGGCCCACTTGAAAATCTCAAAAATGTTGGCGGCCCATATCCAGCCCCCTAGTGATACAGAGGCCAGATATGTTCTCAGGGCACCTTCTGATACTCCAGTTTTTGCCATGGATGAAATCTTTCAGTGTGAAATCAGAGATAGCAAGTGGTCCAGCTGGCAACAACATAAAGTTCCTATCATCGGCTTATCACAGTGATAGGCCTTAATATTAGAAAAAAAAACAAAGACAGGAGTTTTTAAACATCTTTAATATTCTTTAAAGATCATTTTGTTTATTTAAAAAATTTAAAAACATTATACATTATTATATTATTACATTGTATTCGTTTTTTTTAAATTACATCTTGTCACCAAAATGATACTGTTTTGCAAATTATTACAGCCCACCAATGCACTCCAGCCCACAGGTTGGGAACCACTGGTCTATGCTATGCTACTAGCTATGAAGGCTATATGATAATGGTGTCTTTTTTTTTTTAGCAGTGATGTAAAAGAAGATACATATTTTGCAAGTTGAGTTCATCAATAAGAATATTAACAACCTTCCTTTCCTCTCAGTGTATGACACCACCATACAGCCCACCCCACTGTGAGGACACCCATCCAGCCTCAGCAGCAACGTTACATCAACTTGCTGTAGCTGGAAGTCCAGCCTGGCAGACGGCAGAGGAGACTCATCTGCACAGACACACTGCTGCTTCTCAGCAGAGGTTCCAGTGCACCAGTGTGATCCGCCACACTGCAGACGGCCAGCACTGCTGCTGCGACGTCCATCCTGTCTCAAAGAGAGACAGACTCACTCAAGTTCACACAAAAGACTCTAAAAGAGATTTGAACTTTGAGGATGGGCTGCACACCAGAGACTCTGAGATGGTTGTTATAATGCAGTCTGACTCTGGGGATGCCACGCCACAGAAACCTTTAACTGCGACTTTGCCAAATGTTCTTAAGGACAGTCAAACCCAGATGAGACTTTCATCCCCAGTTGATAAATCAGACACACCTCAGTCTGTCTCCTCTGTCCCAGCTGGTGTTAATGGAGTTTCTCCTGTGCCTGTCTACTGCCAAATTCTTCCCGTCTCTTCTCCTTCCACCAGTGTTGTGCGAAAGCCTGTCACAGCCTTTGAGAGTCATCGGCAACACCCACTACCCACCGCATCAGCAGTTACAACTGTGCACACACAACAACAGCCCATCCAACAACAACATGCACTATTGCAACCACAAACCCAAGCGGCGTCTTCTGCCCAGGTCTTCCTCCTTGGGGGTCAGGTTGCAAAAGGCCCCCTAATGCTTCTCGTCTCTCAGCCGGCTGTTCCTACTCTGTACGTTCATCCCGCGCTGGTGACACCTGGTGGTACCAAGTTACCAGCCATCGCCCCCGCACCTGGTCATACTCCTTTGGAGCAAAGGCAAAGCTCACTGCAGCCAGAGGTGTCCCGTGTACGCAGTCATGTTTGTCCCCGTGAGGACTGCAGCAAGACCTACTTCAAGAGCTCCCACCTCAAGGCCCACATGAGGACGCACACAGGTAAGATGAAGGATATGAATTCAAACTGTACTGTACTTGTAGTATCAAGAAAGTATATCAATTTTAATTACTTAACTCAGTCAAATGTCAGCGTCCTGTGCAGACAATGAATTAAAAGAAGTAAAAAAAAAAAGAAAAAAAAAAGAGCCATGAAAAACAATGAGACACGAGAAAGTCCTCAAAATCCTTAATTTTCACTCCTCTGTCTGTGTTGCATCAGGTGAGAAGCCCTTCAAATGTAAGTGGGAGGGCTGCGAGAGGCGGTTCGCTCGCTCCGATGAGCTGTCTCGCCACCGACGAACCCACACGGGAGAGAAAAAGTTTGTCTGTCCCGTGTGCCACAGCCGCTTCATGCGTAGCGACCACCTGGCCAAGCACGCCCGGAGACACCTGGCGATGAGGAGGATGCCCTGCTGGACGTTGGGGGTCACCCAGTCTGTCGACCTCGCTGCTTCCACAACACTCAGTCTCCCCTCATCAAACTCTCTCTGACGGATCCAGGCGAGACACCAAAGTAAAAACTGTGAAACTGAACGGGGCTGTGTCTCCCAGCACAGAGGATCGTGTGCCTGATCCGTACACATCACCTGTCGGCTCAACACTTGCACAACACTGCTAAGCCTGAAAGCAAATAAAATTGCATGTGAAGTCTTTGCTGCTTTGCTGTTGTTTAATAATTATAGTTGAACAAGAACGAGGTGATGACACTGTAAACAGACATTGACTTGACTTCCAACTACCGTGTTGCCTTAAACTGAGCAATTACACTGAAAGTATCAAATATAGACAGTATTTTGTCATTTTCATAACACTTTTACAAATCCTGCTAAATGTACATTTACCTTTCAGTGATATTTGACCAAAGAATGTTGCCTGTTTTTCTTTTGAGCCATATGAAAATTTATTTGTTCTACAACAATTTTGCACAAATGTTTTTTTCTTGGATGAAAATTAGAAATCTTTATTAAACTAGAACACATGTTTACAGATGTTCAGATGTGTCCAGATTCTTTACTGCAGTTACACCTTGAATTACAGTGTTATCTGTATCTGGATAGGGAAACATTGGTGTTGATGTCACGTAAATGCAAAGGCCCATGGAGTGGATGGCATTACTCAAATAACACATCCCGAAAGAAAAATATTTCACATGCACTGACACTGCAGACTTAGAATAACTCATGTTCAGTAGTTCAATGGTTCTGATCCCTGTACATTTAGCTCCTCAAACCAAATCCCTTTTAGCCTGTGGTCACATATCCAGGATGAAAATTGGATTACTAAACTATTTGACAGAGGCTTATCAAATATTTAGCTGTGTCTGTACAACAGCAGGAAGGTTTCACTATGTACATTTATGGTGTGTTTATAATAATAAAACACAGACCCAGTGATTCACAGTTCAGTCAGTGAGGTGTTTATTACTGTTGATGTTGACAAGCACAGCTACAAGTTAATAAAAGGCAAACGCCCAATAATTCATCATGCCTTAGACACAGATTGGTAGACAACTTCACAGATATGATACACACATTGCAAGTGTGCTTGCAGAGTCAGAAAATTTTGGAATATTTTTTCAACATAAATGTTGAAAAAATATAATTAAATATGACAGAAATAGTAAAAAAAAAAAAAAAAGAAAAGAAAAAGGTTCTAGCATTTTAAATGATGCTTTCTGAAAAAAAAAAAAATCCATGTCAGCTGATTCATTATCCATCAACACTTCCCATGTTCCATCTGAAGCACATGCTGTCTAATAAACCTGCATCACTATGTTGTAACATAGGAGTTACCTGCCGGTCCTTCACTATTCTGGGAGTGAGCTACTCAGCATCTTAGAAAAACACAAACACCAGTTTACCGGTGAACACTGAGCCATTATATTTCCAACCACACCAGATCAGACGGCACTTATCATTTTATCTGGAGAGGGTTTCATGGTGACACTGCACATTGATCACACTGGCTTCATTCACTGCATCAAACAGATGAGTAAATGCACATGCATGTGCAGCAACGTAGTGCTGCAAGCCTCCAGTTTAAAACACTTAGAAAGACAACAACAGTTTCAAAGAAATAATGGAATCAAGCTTTTATCACACAAAATAAACTTTACAACCAATTAAAATAATAAAAACACATCTTTGAGGCAAAGCACCCCATAAGGTCTCAGAACTGTGTTTCTGTTTAAATACACTGCTTCACTCTGGGATAGATATCTTACTTTACAAGACTGGCAGCAGCAATGGAGATAGAGATAATACATTTGTCAAATATAATTATTTAAAGTCATAATATATCTACTGTACGAGTGTAAACTGTAGTGCCATGGGATGCCCAAAGCAAAGGGAAGAATGCATCTGTCTTTCTGGAGTCATCCATTTTGTTTCATCCTAATTAACAGCTACTTGGGGTTTCCAGGTCTAATCACATAATACACTATGCATTGGGGTTTGTGAGATGAATTCAATCTGGTCCCAGAAATTTCAAGCTCTATCTGTACTGTTGGTTCAGTTCATCCCAGTGGAATGTAGACCAGGGGAGGCTAGCAGCAGAAACCAGTGAGGGCAGTTAAAGCCTTCCTGGTCTGATGATTGCTAAGCTGGGACAGAGAGTGCAGCCTCTGTTTGGCAGGAATTGAGGAAATAAGGGACCAATGAGAAGTTCTTCAGTGTAGCCTCGTGGCTGACACCAGTGTCCTGCATCTCAAACCTGGTGACGGGAAAAAAAACCTGAGTCAACTGCAGGTATGCACAAGAAACAATGTTTCTTTTAAATGATTAACTTTGCGATGCACATGAATGTCACCTGTCCTTACCAGTCTCTGGAGGATATGACATAGTATACAGGGGGCGGGGGTGAGTCGGTGGCGGTGCAGAGTGGCTGACCCAGACTGTAGGCTCCAGCATGGCTGAACATGAGCCAGTCTCCGATGTTGAGCTCGGGTAACAAACAGTGCTCCACTACCTGGTCCAGGTCATCCCCAGAGGGGCCCCACAGGCTGCTGCTGAACACTGGAGCATCCAGGGATGTGTTCTGATAACACACAAAGAAGAGATAACCTGTTTGTACATGTATCACAACAATTGTTTTTCAGTAAACTAAGGTGAGTTGTGTTTTAGGAACCGAAAAGGGCCCACTGATTTTCACCATTTTAAATCCACTTTATACAAGAAATATCGTGTTCATCATCTTGATGATTGACTGATTTAAGGTTTGGTCTATAAGCAAGCTTTGCTTTTATTGTCATGTTTACACAAATAAAAGTTGAATAAATGGATGAACAATGGCCACGTCTTCCATCACCAGAGAATCTTTTAGACTTACCTTGTGAACAGATGGAGCAGCAATCAGTGTTTCAGACAGTTTGCTGGCAAATGATCCGTACACTCCCTCGTTCATGTAGTACTGGAACTCTGGCTCATCGTTGGGAGAGGGATCATCTGTTCAGAGAGATGGTGCACAACATCTATTAGAGTGTAATAGATTTATTTTTAAACTTGTTTATATTCACCAGCCGCAACAGCGTGGTATTATTTACACTTTGTGTGTGTGTGTGTGTGTGTGTGTGTGTGTGTGTCTCATCATGCCAAAATCTGGTCCTGGAGACAAACTGTTCAGACTGTGGCAGGAATGAGCACAGAGGCAGTTTTACTTTGGCAGGTGTTTGTGTGTCTGTGTGACAGAATTTTGTCACCACGATAGCTTCACAACCAAGCAAGATACAACCACAAAACTTTCCGGGTGTGTAGTTGAGATCACAATGAAGGCTGGGTTCATAGATCGGACCAGGAGGATCAACATGTTGATGGGCATCGCAGCTGGTGTGATCCCATCACAACATGGTCTCTAGTGTGTTTCATTTTACAGTTTGTGATTCACACGTTTGTATAGTTCTCTTTGGCACAGCAGCTGGGTTGACTCCACATAAAACATAGAGTATTTAATATTAGAGACATAATGCTCATTGTCTTTCAGTAGATGAGCCTTTGAAAGTGAATATCAGGCCACTGACCGTGTGCCTGGTCTTGGCGATCTCGTGCCACCACCTCCTTGGAGATGACGTTAACGGCCAGGGTGAAAGCAGAGGACACAAAAAAGCTGCCAGGCTCAGCAATGAGGGAAACCCCAGTAGAAGGAGGGAAGTACAGGTCCACCATAGACATGACTGCACTATTGATCTGCAAAAAAGATGACAGATGTAAAAAGTAGGAACCAAATTGGGTAGAATGTAATTCAAATGCAGCAAGTGACACAGTGGTGTCCACTTCAAACATGGACAAAGCGTATAGGCAAATCCTTATCACAGCACATTTCTCTACCAGTGTGTTGTTTATAAAGGTTAAACCACCCACTGATAATGTGTTTTTAATCATTGTCATGTGAAGAGCAGATAGAAATACACTGACCAGCTCCAGCTGAGTCTCAGAGCCACTGAAGCCGCCTCCAATGTCCAGGATTTTCATGTTAAAGCCAATTTCCTCCTGAGGAAGACAAAGGCTTGTAAATGTGTAACCAGAACACAAGTGATTACCAAAGCAATCACTGGAAGCACTGGAGCAATCACAAAGTGTCCAAAAGTCAACCGTGTGTGATGTAAGGTAATGGAAATGGTAGTCAGTGAACTGAACAGTGTAACTAGCTACATAACAATATTTAAGATTACTCACTCCCATATCAAAGACACAGCGCGCATCTGAGATGGCATGAACATACACCTGGTCATCTTCACAGGAGCTGGAGATGTGAGACCTGTGGATGAGGGTTAAATGGTCAGTTTAACACCTGAACAAGAAGCTACATTTTATCCTGTAGTAAATTGGTTGGTAAATTATTCTATTTTCTTAATGGTTTTTAATTCATATATATCATTTATACATTTTTAATTTGTGTCTAATGTTTTATTTTTACACTAATCACATAGTTTTTGTGGTTGCGACTTCCTTGATAATTCATGCTTTGTGCAGCACATTGTGCTTCCACCTGGAATGAAATGCACTGTATAAATAAAAGTTTTGCTTGCTTGCTTGTTGGTTAATTCCAGAGAGAGTTGCTGTGGTCTTTGTACTCAATCTATACTTTACTTTTCTTCAATCTGCTTTATAACCAGCAGGGTTCCCACACATTCTTGAACATGATATTAAAGGACTTTTCAAGGACTTTCCAGGCCCAATTCCCTAAATTTCAAGGCCCCAACACGTTATAGTTTGAGACATGGATAAAGATTAATTATGTTACAACACTAAGAATTTATATAATGAGAACTAGCAGGCTATACAGAAGGTCTCTTGCACACATGCAGACAGCAGCATGTAGTCTTTTTACAGGCCATTAAGTAAAAAGAAAAATGAAAAAAAAAACAAAACTTTCTATTTTTGTACTTTTGTCTATTTATGTGTATTTTCAAAAACGTTGATTTTTTTTCCCCCACAAACTTTCAACGATACCAAGGACCAATGGGAACCCTGTACCACAGTGCATTTCTGCAGGCCTCACCTGACCCCCACAACCTGCACACCCAGTTCCTTCGCTCTCTCCAGCAGGTGCCTGCAGTCCTTCAGGGAGCAGCCGAACGTCATGCTGATCTCATCGTCTGGACTAGATGCTTCTGTTGATACCTGCAGCAGCAGCCTGAATTAACACAGTAAACAAAGAGCAAACACAAAGGACCTTGTTAACTGTTTTTTTGAGAGAGAAAATACTCCAGATGAGTTATAGTAAGAAGCGAGCACGGAATCATAAAATTTCTGCTGCCAAGACAGAATATTTTTGCAACTTGATTTGATATAGGCAGTTTTGTTTCTCATATGAAACATGTGAGATTCTGTAACAAACGAAAAGTAAGTAAGAACTGATAACAAAGCCAATCATTAAGTCATATGTTCACTGGCAGTGGGACTAATACTAAAACAAACAAGCACTTACTTAGCATTGGGGTGGCAGCGAGAAATCTTGCGTAGCTCTGCTTCATTATCACACACCAGAACGTCAATGCCATTCTTTGCAGCATATTTAATCTGGGAGACCTGTTTGCAAACACCACTGTAGATGATATCTTCAGAGGGAATACCATGGCTCTGCACCAGCTCAAGTTCAGACTGACATATAAAGAGGCAAAGACAGAAAAGTAGTCCATTAATACACAGTATGTGGGTTAGTGAACAGACATTTCAATATCATGTCTTTCCTGCATGTCTAAACAAAATAGACGATAAACAGTGTTTAAAAGATGAGCACTGAGGTACACTGACCACTTGGTGGTGCCTTTATAACTATTCTACAGCTTGTGGACCAGGAGTTGTGCAATATTATTCTGCATTATTATACTTACTAAGAACGGTGGTATGTAATGGTCCCAATTTAGGACCCTGTAAAATAATGGTAGTAAAGTCCTTTAAAACATTTGTTAACTGAGCAATTTTCTGCTAAGAATCCAAGACTGTGCAGCAGCATACTGCAATTCTGACCATTGTTCGTGGAGAAACCTGAACTGACAACAGTGATGTAATGTGTTTGTGAGACAGTACCTTGTTGGTGCATATGAATCCAGTGCCAAGAGCAGCAAGAACTTCAATAACAGCTGGACTGCTGTTGCATCTGACAGTGTAGTAGGGTCGAATTCTGGCCATGTGTGTTCGCCAGCGAACATGTTGCCTCATTATGACCCCCAGGTCTGCTACAAAGAATGCATTCTTCTCAGACTGAGGAAGAAGGAAACATACATTTGTATGAGTCACACAAACATACACCCTGCAAGCATGTTTGCAACATGTGTCTGTATATAACATTACCACATATAAGGAACAATACAACAAAATACAACAGAAAATAAAACACTAGAAACACAAGAAATCCAGTTTAGTATGTGTATGTGTTAAATGCACATGTTGATACAGTGAGACTCCTTACCAGAGTTTGTTCATAAATGTGGTTATCAATCACGTCACAGAGCGCTGTGCCTCCCTCCAGTAGGCCAACAGAATACTGTGGTTCATCAGCAATACCTTTCATCCTCTCAACCGTTTTCCTCTAATCCGACAGGCATAAAGAATGTGGCTAATCTGAAGTGGTCTTGTTCACTCACTCTCGAGCCCCTGGGGTCCCAGACTTTTGCAACAAACTGTACAAGAAAAAGACTAAAGTCAACATGAGATATGTAGTTCAATAAGCACAACAATTCAGCCATGTTTGGACAGCGCATATTTATTTATGTTGTCCAATTCTCATTTATTCATTAGCTGGAAGCTAAACCTCCCCAATCAAACAAGTGATTTTCAGTGAGCATCCAATCAGAGCACAGAACAGGTTTCATGTTATGGCACAGCTTTGTGGAAGAGGCCTATTCTTCTGAAAAGCCACTGTGAAAACACAGAGTCTGGGGCACAGGGTTCATTTACTTTACCATCAATTACTCCCAACAAACAGAGCTGGTGACCCGTAAAGGTTCTTTTTGATGGCATTAAGCAAGGTACAATACTGTCTGCGTCCGTGTCACAACTTCACTTTCAATAATGTTGCACATACGTCAGAGATGCACAGCAGTGACTGGACCAGATCTGGAATGACTGTGGTTTTTGGAGGTTAAATGGGGAGACTAAACAATGTGCCTAGAAAGACTGCTGTGTGGTAGACTACTATGACAAGGCTGATACAAACAAAGGAATAGAGAGAAGGACAAGGGTGAATTTGCACTGCCTCCTTGATTTAATTGTGAAAGACAATTAAATTACAGCAATTACAGAAGAAATGTGAGGGCTTTAATTATCAACTTCACTGCTGAAACATGTGTTATATTAGGTTGGGAGATGGCTCAACCCAATCATCTCTTTAAAAATCAAACATTTATGCAACTTGGAAAATGCTTAACTCACTCATACCACAACCCCCATGAAAGACGTGATGACGTCAATGGGCACATAAATGTACACTTCACATATTAGCAGGATTAATACCTATAACCAATCGATTCTCCTTTACTGCAGCTAAATCATAGCAAGAGAAAAACAAATGCAGATAAAAGTCAGTGCAGAACACAGCGTCCTGTTATTTTAATAGAAGTGCTGGAAATAGATCTGAAATGTGTGATCTAAAATAACTATAGCCTGTTTGTGATTTATCTGGGACATGCTATTTATTAATATACCCATTTATTACCTCTGTCAAGAGTTTCCGTGAAGCCATCTCTCACAATGCATTTATGATAATACTCTCTATGTTTCTGCTATGAGAATACCCACAATGCAATCAAGAAGATACATTAATTCTTCAATTCACACCTAATTACTCACATGGATAAGTCCTGAGATGAACTCGTCCACTATCAGCTAGGATCCCAAGGTGGCTCGGCGTTGAAGTCAAATGACTCTCGGTATAGAGCTGCCCCTAAATCCTCTGGATAGTTGTTGTACACCTGCAAAGAGACACATGAGGACAGGGCACATAGGAATCAGTCACTGACAGGGAAACAACTCTGACGAGGACAGCAACTGTTTCTCCGCTGACACATGCTCCAGTCTACCTTAACATTTAAAAATTGTACAATCAAACGTGTTAAATGGTAAAGGAATAACTATGTGGTCAGGGTTAGCATGGGAGTTGCACATTGGTATAGACAAAGTATTTTTTTATGGTTTACTTTGTATGTGGTGCATTTTTACTGTTTGTTTTTTTAAAGTTCGAAATGTTATTATTTTGCACTCTGATCCATGTTTCATTGAATTGAAATGATGCAATCATGACCAGCAGATTCTTTTTCACGTTACGTTAAAACAGTATTTGCACACTCTTCTCCGACGCGAAAAGCCTAATACCACACTGTCTGATATCAACTCAAACTCATATTCAACATGTCTGACTTAAGTTACCTTACTTTCTATTGTAACAGGTCGTTTGCATTCATTGGTAACGTTAAGGTTAGCGTTAGCCCGCTACCTAGCGACATACAATGTAAATATTGTTGTACGGGAATCTGTTACTCATATTTCAATAATAATATTACTGACTGTTACGTTGTCTTTAATTTATTATAGCCAGCTCTTAAGGTTTACGCTAGGGTACCCTGTTAATTTGACATGCTAATTAGCAAGCTAACAACGCGGTTAGCTAACGTTACTTACGTCTGCTGAAAACCCAAAAGAGGGGACAGAACGCTTTTTCTTTTTCGGCGGAATTTTTAAAGAGTGATGGGGTTACAAAAAGAGAAAAGGATAACTGCCATGGACGTGGTGGATTAGGTCAACTTTTTGTTTGGGTGCTAGCTACTACGGATCATTTACAACGACGGAGCGAACGGCAACAACGGTGGTCGAGAGAGCGGTTAGGAACGACAGACAAACAGTACAGTCAAGTACAACAAAATTAACAGTGACACATCCGGTTAAAGTGTCAAAATAAAATCCATATCAATAAACATATGGCATTTTTTGAGTAATGAAAAATATCGATGTGGAAATATTTCTGCAAAATATCGACTCCGTCAAATTGTTTTTTCAGGATTATTTTTCACCGTTATTATAACTAAAGAATTAAAAATTATGTGAACAATTTCCCGGTCTGATTCTACTTAAATGTGGAGAGTTTGATACATCTCAAATGGGCGGAGTTTAGAACTGTCAAAATCAAAGACAATGACCTCAGTTGCGATAATAGATGACATGTGGAGCATGTATTAACGAAGCCATAAATTACCATGGCAATAATACCCAAATCCAAATCGCAATAATAATTGTAACAATAATAATAGCCTTGTTTAAATACATAATATTGAGTATGCTATTTCTACTTCTTTTGCTTTACACTTTACACTACACTGCTCCATATTCTATTTTTATTTTTTTTATTTATTTTTTTTACAACAGTGTATTCAAGAAACAGTAAAATTAAACAGTATTTTCACTAACACAATCACACCTTGGTTGACTAAATCTACATCTATAATAACCTTTTTAAACATTTAATAGGCCAGTGTCAAATTTCTCAACATTACCTGTGTTATGTCTTCATTGTGTTTCCCATGGCTCAGTAAAAAGGACAAAATGCTGTCCAATAAAGTTAGCAAAATTTTCCTTTTTTATCTGTTGCCAAGATCAACAGTTGCAAAACTTAACTTCCATGAGCAATGAGTAGATGGATGCATGTATTTTGTCTTCAAGTTCAAACTCAAGCTGGATTTCCTCGTCCCTTTGCCTTTGTTGTTGTGACTTTGAGAAGTTGTGCCTGCCTCTGAAAATGCAGGGTCTGGGGCAGTGTTTTTTTCAAGGAGATACATTTGCATGTCTCCCTCCTCGACAGTGGAGGAGGAGGGTGCCAAGGAGAGCTACTGTCAACTAAACAGAAGGGAAATTTTTTCCCTGGGGTTATTTATGACTCCATATCAATATTGACATCACCCTGGTATTAAGAGACCAACATACCAAATATCCAAATATCAGATATTATTAAAATATCCATGTGCTTAATTGTACATTTAAGGGTTTGAAAGTCTTTATGGCACATTTTCCACTGGTGACAGTATCATTTCTCTATGGATTTTTTTTGAATTATTGGGAAATAAATGCATGAAAGTATGGAGTTTGCCTTTGGGATTTGTGTTTGTTCTAACAATCCACCTATGTCTCTATCCTGGTGTCAAAGTCCATTTTAAGGTCTTTGTCTACTCAATTTTCCCGTAGTTCATTATTTTCAAGAAAATGTTACAGATTGACAGGGACACACAGTACAGACATTATTAACAAAAAATCCTGCATCATGTTTGGAACACACATAAGAACAATTATTTGCTCACTTCTAAATTTTGTGCAGTGTGAGTCTTTCTAGGATTCAAGAAACATTTTTTATCACCCAGTCCATGCAGATCCTTATTATTTTGTGGAGATTACATGTTAACAGAGCAACATCTCCTAAATCTTTACCACACTGAGTGATCCACATCATACAACAGTGCATGCTGTGTTGTTTTTGTGTTGCTCACAGTACTGTTGTGAATTCACATAACTGTGAAATTCTTCAGACTGTTAGATGAGCTTTGAGTACTCCTCAGGGAAAAATAAACAATAGCAGCATTTGTTTCGCCAATAAAATTAATGCTTAGAGTCCATTGTAAAGGCTGGAGAGGTTGCGTCTTTTCCTCAGAATGCAACACAAAAGCTGTTCCGTGTTTTGTGCATGTTTTCTCCAACACTAAATGAGCCTATGTATATATAAGTCTAATCACACATAGCATCTAAAGTGGCTTCCAGTAAAGCACAATGTTTGATTTCCATTGTTTGGATCATAATAGCCACCGCAGCTACTGGGTATGCGACAGCGAGACATGTGTACCACCCACTGTGAGGGCAAATACTCCAGTGGCTGCATTGTGCAGCAGGAATTCTTATTTGCAAACATAGCAGGCAGATTACATCAACACACAGATTTAGACAGACCCAGCTCAGATTAACCCTCACTGACCAAAAGTCTCCAGTCAAAAACAACAACATTGTCCCAAAGCAAGAAATAAAACAACTTCAACAAATTGATTACCCTCTATATTTTACAGCATAAAAATCTATGTTATTAACAAAACTTAGTCAAGACAAGACATCTGTAAACCTGCAGCATCTCTCCTTGTTTGAATGAGTGACTGATTAAACCCACCATGAATTGGTCTTACGCAACAGACTCTAGTGTTGTAAGTGTTGTTAAGTCACTCAGCAGTGGTTTCAACTCTTTTTGCCAAAGAATGTTGCTTCGTGAAAGGAACTCCAAACAAACTTTTCCTCACACTGATCTGAATGTTAAGCAGGACGATATAAAGCAACTGTCTGCAGGAACCCACACAGAAATATGTCCCTGTATCAAGAATGATGTTGCCATACATGTCACCTACAAGGGGATATATGTGGATATATGGAATACCCATTGTGAAATAATATATAAAAAATACCTATGATGAATTTTTATATGGTATAACATGTTACAAGCACATAACGATATAGTGTAGTATATTTAATTTATGGCTTTATGCAAGTTTATTAAAACAACATAAATATGAAAATTCTATATGCTTATATACGTTTTTCTTTTCTCATTAATTTTAAACATGTCTATCTTCCCATTCTGGGAAAGTAGTCTGAGACTTTTGGAATCCACTGTATATAATATCAACATATACTGACAGGCTTTGGGATGGATATATATTTATGTAACATATCTACGATATAAGCATACATACATAAACATACATATTTGTATGGGCTAGACATATATGTCATTATATGAAAATGAAAGGTTTCATATATCACTGTTTACGGCTTTATTTTATATGTACATACCTTTCATATATGGAAATTCTACATTTATGTATATAAGTACATATATTAGATTTGTGAATGGAGAAGAAATCTTATTAAAATACCTAATCAGGTGTGTGACAATGATTTTCCAAGAATGGCAATGGAAATTCAGTGTGACCTTCTGTGAATATAGGAGTGAAACTGTATATTTTCATGTATTTGAATTATTATAATTGAATACCAATGTCAAACAGACTGTTATGATTTGAAATGTGTTGATCCACTGACATGAAACATGTATATCCTATATTCAAGCTTTGACCTACCTGTCTAACTTGTAATATTATGTGTTATGTTGTAATGGTTGTGCTTCCACTATATAAAGACTAAACTAAACTAAGCTAAGCTAAACTAAGCTAAGCTAAGCTAAGCTAAGCTAAGCTAAATTAAACTAACTAAACTAAAATGAACTAAAATGAACTAAATACAAGGTTTTGGTTCTATATATACCATCTGAAATGAACTTCTTTGGAACTTTTTTTTTTTTTTTATCTCTGGGCTTTCCCACTTCATGTCATTTTCAACAATAGTGTCACATGGTGGAGAGATACAGGGAGATATACCATGATGGTCAAACAATAACACAGTCTAAAAAATTATGCACTTTTCACCCTCATTTCCTTTCCGCCAAGATAGCCAGAATAATTCATTATAATAAGTTCATAACATAACTCAGTGTCAGTAGTTGAGATCTTTACATGTGTTAACGTGGTTTATTGTAAAAGTACAATGCAGAGTACAATATTTGACAAGTAAATGATGTTTAAGAATGTCTTGAGTGGTGTGTCTGCATGTGTGTCTACATGTGTGTGCAGACAAGCACTTGCACAGATGTAGCCAACATACTGCATGTGTATCCTACACACTGCATCCTGTGTTTCCCTACTCACATATACACACTAGCTGGTATTTAGGTTTTGTGTGTGTGTGTGTGTGTGTGTGTGTGTGTGTGTGTGTGTGTGTGTGTATGTGCATTTGTGCATATATGGAAGCAGTAGGTCACCACAGTCCAAGTCAACTAAGTGCAGGTCATATAAAGATTGAGCAGGTGATGTGCGGTGAGACAGTGTATACAAAGCATTTAAAGACCTTAATTCCTGGAACAAACAAGTGATTCAACAACAAACTTAGTAGTTAGTACTAAAAGAAAAACAGGGAGTATTTTCTAAGAAGTGGAGGAATATTCATAAAATCAGTTTAACCGTTTGTTAGCTACTTTAAAGCTTTTATTTTATTCTAATGCTTTAACACTTTCAGGCCTTATTCAGTAACTATGGACACAACTTTGAGACAAATTACAGAAGATGTGCGTGAGAAGCTGAAATGGTTGGGGAGTCCATGTAAGGACAGAGTGTTGAACTGTGTGTGAGAGAGGGAATAGTATTTAGCCTATAAATAGTTATTTCTCTATTCAGTCCTATTTATTGTTAAAACAACATTTTGTCTTTATTGAACCTGAAGATTTTACACACCAGACTCAACAGTAGCTTGCGCTCTGCAGACTGACTGATTGTGGCGTGTGTGTGCGTCCTGATAACAGCCCGGCAGACTGGCCTCAAGCCAGTCATGGGCAAACTCACCCTGCCGTTTGATGTCGAGGGTTGGCTCCAGGCAGACCAAGCATTGTGTCCTAAACAATGAACCCCAGACCCACTGAACTATAAACATGTCCCTTTGGGGGCGTTTTCCTAAGATTCTGTACAGGAGACACCCAAAGTCAGGAAACCTGACCCAGCTTTTCCAAATTTAGTAACTCTAAAGTCGCACATGCTGCTGACTTGGCATCCAAGATTGTCGGTGTCCTTCTCTAATAAGGTAATAATGTCCTAGGAATGTTGACTAGGGCTCAAGTCTGGGGTGGAGGTCTATAATTCAGGGTATTTGTTGAAATTCCATATCAAAAATGAAAAACAATTCCATCACGTAAATTAACTTTTGTTAAATTGACTGTGGCATGGAAATGTCAGCCCCATTCTACAGAATAAAGTCATTATTCATGGCTGTCCTTGCGCTTTGCACTGTTGCATAACAGCAGTACAATCTAGTTATGGCTGCTGGAGTGTTGTTGAGGCTCCCCTTTATCTGGAGGCTTCTCTCCGATATGTTGGCAAGTCTCTGCCCCAGGGTAATGTCCTTAAACCTGAATGTTGATAATGTACAGAATCACAGTGTAATTTTTGTCAAACTTTCTTCTATAAAACTATAATTTGTTTAATTTAATTTATTTTCTTTGTTGCTGTTTTATCCTTTTGTGATGCACTTTGTGACTTTATTAGGAAAAGTGCTGTATAAATAAAACTTATACTTATACTACTAGTTATTATTGATTTATTTATTGATTTATTTATCTAATGCCATTCAATCAAGAATTTTGTGATACTCATGTTCTGTACACATGACATCTATTGCATGTCTGTGTCCTGGAAGAGGGATCCCTCCTCTGTTGCTCCTCCTGAAGTTTATTCCATTTATCCACGTTAAAGGTTTGTTTGCTGAGTATTTCCTTGTCCGGTGGTCTAAGGAGAGAGGTAAAGTTGTGATTGGTGGTACTTAAAACTGACTTGACTTGCCGACTGGCGCTGCAGTACCCACTGTCCACCAGCTGTGGCCGCTGCTGAGTCTCCTCAGTGAGTGGAGGCAGTGAGAGGCCTTCCGGTTCCTCTCGCAGATCAGCTGACTCTGATGCTGCTGTCAGGAGACCTCACGAACTGTATTGAATGGCAACTATGAAAATTATCAAGCCATAGAAACACTACAAACAGCTATATTTTAACTGGTAACGGCCACATTTTAATACACAGGTGAGTGAAATTGTTAAGTAGCCACAATTACCGCCTGTGTTGTTGTTGTTGTGAGCCAAGCTAAGTGGCTAACGGTAGCTAATCCCTGCTGGATGTTGCTTGACCTTAACCATCTTTTTTGGCAGCTTCTTTCGACATAGTGTGTCGTTTATTTCTTGTTTATCGCTTTGAAACTTTATGTAGTTGTTAGAATATAAATGCGAGAGCTAGAAAAAACGTTATTGTCAGCGTGCAATGGATTTCGACCCTGAATGAGCTCCTGTTGCTATTGTAGCAGTCTTTCATTAGCCTGCTTAGTGGCAAACAATCTCAGCATACTTAATGTCAACAGCACCAGCAGCTCTCTGGAGCTATCATTTAGCTAAAAACACGAGATGTGTAAAGACAGGACTTTACCTGTATTATAGCCAAAGCAGTGCTATTGATAAAGAGACAGACTCAGTGAAGGGGGGTGGAACAAAACCTCATAGTTTTATTAACTGAATAATTATAATAACAGAGACAGTCACATTAGCCTAAATATCTTCTCAGTTTTCTCTAGCTGCACCAGTGCTGTAATCATGACAGAGTTTTGGCTGATCTCTGCACCTGGAGAGAAGACCTGCCAGCAAACATGGGACAAAATGATGGCAGCCACCACACGGACCAACAACCTCTCCACCAACCACAAGTTCAGCATACCAGACCTCAAGGTTAGCATTGGATTTATACCCTCTTTATTGTGTTTCATACTTTTCCACCTGTACACAGCCACAACTCTGTGATATTATATCATCTTTTTACTTTACACTCAAGTAGTTCATTGTGGTCCTGATTTTCCTTCTTGCACAACTCATGATGTTCCGCTTAAAAAGGACTTAGATAGTGGTTGTAGATGCAGGCTAGTATCAAAATCACTCACCTTATATATCCACTGTCAAGAATAAGCTGACTCTGTGTATGGGAAGCAGCCTTTACACAGATCCGTTGCCTGCATGTTGAAGCGATGGTTAGGGGAAGGTTTCATCCACAGAGCGGTTCAGCTCGTCCGGATCCTCTCTGTGCTGAAGGTGAAGTAACCTCGCTGACCTTGCTGCCACATGGGGCTGCAATGTTCTGCTGGAACTGTTAGCAATGCATGAGCGTGTCTGGACAAAGAGGCGCCGTTCTAAGCACATAGGGCCCCCTGGATGTCACTGTAGGCTGATTGAACCCCAGATGTCACTGTTTAAACACAACCCCGCTGACCCAGATGTCAGGACTGATGATGAGTCAAAAGTCATAATGCGTTGATGTTTTATTTTTTTCCTTTTTGTGTCCAAAAACAGGTCGGAACATTAGATGTCTTGGTCGGACTGTCGGATGAACTGGCCAAATTAGATTCCTTTGTCGAAAGGTATGCTACCTGCAGTGTTCTGACTTGAACTGAACTTTGCTATTCTCTATTTCTGGAGGATGATCATTGTAGCGAAGTTGTTTTTATAATCCCTTTAAATGCTGTCCTTACTTTAAATGACATTAACAAAATCTCCCTCAACTTGTGTAGCACTCCAGACTCTCTGATGTAGCGGGTTTACCGCTGCCTAATCCCCTCCCTTACCTTGTAACAATGAGGAATTTCACAGGGACCTGGGACTAGCAAGCCTTGCAGTCTAAACTTGGCAATTTACAGTTGGGTGACACACCAGCAGCTCTTTCTTTAGTCATATTTATACCCGATGACTTATGTGCCGCGAGTATGTTTGACTGTAATTTATAGCATTTTGAAAATATGACATCCAAAACTCACACACAGCCATTACTGCCTGAGGCCTGCTATGCCTCCTCTGTGAAAAGACTGTGAGAAAGACCAACTATGCAACACGGTTTCACTTGTTTGAGTAGAGTCTGTCTTTAATCTATTTCCTTTTTGAAGTTTCCATCCATTATAGATAGTCAAAGTGAAACCTAAGCGACAGATATGTGACTTGGCTGAGTCATTGCATGGCTTCAGTACTCTAGGCACAGTTCTGCTTAACACTATTGATTATATTATAGGGGATAGTTTTATAATATCTTTTTCATGGAATGAACTGTCAATGTTTAGGTGGGTTTGGTCAAGTTTTAATTTGTGCCACTACCACCTACATCAGCAGCCTGATGTTTCATGTTACTTTTATCTATTTCACCTGTAGACACAGTTCGTCTCTGATGTGCTGCGGATCAAAAACCTTTAACTCTGAAAGTCTGCCATTTTATAATTGCCTTGTCAGGAAATTGCCCTCACAGAAACATGTGAACCTTTTTGATGTGTGTGTATGTTTGTGTTAAATATAGAGGATGAGTTCATGGTGGTCGTGTGAGCATGTGCAAGGCGAATGTGTGGTTTACTCTGGCTTTGAGCACGCAGTTTGTGTTGGCATGGTGTGTTTTGATTGCTCCTGGTTGTTCACAGTGTGGTGAAGAAGGTAGCTCAGTACATGGCCGACGTGCTGGAGGACAGTCGAGACAAAGTACAGGAGAACCTGCTGGCCAATGGAGGTACAGTGATAGTTACAACACTGTTGATTATTTTACCACTAAAAACATGATTACCAAGTGAACAGGTAATGTATCTTTCACATGGAATCTTCCATTGAGGAAAATACAACTTTATCATTTACAAATCACTGATGTTGTTCTTTACAATCTTATATAGTCATGTGTTAAGAGTCAAATCATTTTGAATTAAAAAACAACATAGTTGTCACTTGTCTCTTGGTATTTAACCATGCAGGTGCTTTGATTTCATTTGCCAATCTCTGAAATTTCTGTCTCAGAAATCATTGGTTCTATAAAGTCAGTTTCTTTGGTACATTAAAGTTCCTGTGAGCATCGTCCACAGTTAGTTGACGTCTGTGAGTTACAGGGACACTGAATCTATAAAAATCTGTTGAACTGTTAAAATTAAAATTTTTCTATTTTATTATATTCAATACTTTCAACAAAACAGACTAAATTCCATTGATCTTTATTATGTTGTTATGGTGGCAGAAATTTTCTGTGAAGGACATATCAAAATCTTGGCAAATAAAATTGGAACTATTTGCATGACTAGATACAATGAGAGGTAAATAAGAAATTATTTATTTTTGTAATTTGGAGGAAAACTCTTTTAGTTGTATTTGAAAGCGCTGTAAAAACAGCCTTACTTAACTTTTAGCTGGACATAATGTCATAAAAGAGAGATAATAACAAGACAAATCTTTTGCTGTTTTTTTCAGTTGATCTTGTCACCTACATCACAAGATTTCAGTGGGACATGGCAAAATATCCCATCAAACAGTCACTTAAAAACATCTCTGAAATCATCTCAAAGGTGGGTCTGTCCGTTTAAGTAGAAAATATACATGTGGTGTCATAGATTCCATGTTAATCTCTATTTCAGTTGTAAGTCTTTTCAGCCTTGTTTCTCATCTTTTACAGCAAGTAACCCAGATTGACAATGACCTGAAGACAAGAGCGTCAGCCTATAACAACCTGAAGGGAAACCTGCAGAACTTAGAGAGGAAGAATGCGTAAGTGACCCGCAGACACTAAAATGCATTTCTGACACTAAGGTCTTTAAAAAATGTAATGTAGTCACAGGAAACACCAGGAGCAGCTAGGAAAATAAATCAAAAAAAGAAAAAATTTACTTTCCCAAGTCTCATCAACGACAGTGTGGCTATTAGCAGAACCGACTATAAAAATGGCTGTTGGCTGGCAGCACGTTATATCAGGCAGCTCCGAAATATAACACTACCCCTGCAACGAAAATGTCATACTAGAATATTTAGTCAAAAACCTCCTTAATTAAGTCTGATCTCACTCCTGTCCATATCGTTTTATTCCCTTTTTCTTTTTTTTTTTATTGATTTTACAGATTTTCAGTTCTCTCAGTGTGTCAGAGGAATTACTGGACATGTTTTATGACTGTATGGGCTGAAAAGTTACTGCGACTCGGCAGTGCTTTGGCAACACCCAGCCCCGTTCACTAGGTCACGTCCATGTTATTGTAACACTGCTGTGTGCCACTAGGGGGAGCCTGCTGACCAGGAGCCTGGCTGACATTGTCAAGAAGGAAGACTTTGTGCTGGACTCAGAGTACCTCATCACTCTGCTGGTAGTTGTACCAAAGTGAGTATTACTTCACCAGTCAAATAAGTGAAAAAGAAAGCGACATACTGCTTCATAATGTTGAAGACAGATTTATTTTATCCTGCTGGTTTGTTGTTTCAGGACGGGGTACACCGACTGGCAGAAAACATATGAAACACTCGCTGAGATGGTGGTGCCTCGATCCACAAAGTGAGTGATGTCATCATATCAAGCAAAATATTAGATTAAACATTTTTTCATTTTGTATTTTTATGCACTATTTGTCTCGTGATTTTGGTTTCATCTGTATTTTTATTCATTTTCTTGTGTTAATTTTTTATATATTATAGAGTTGTCTTAGCTGTATCATTGCAGCAGTGTAACAGGTACCTTTCCTTTCTTCCAGTCTGCTATTTGAAGACAACGACAGTGGCCTGTTTAGTGTCACTCTATTTAGGAAAGCCATTGATGACTTCAAACACAAAGCCAGAGAGAACAAGTAAGAGCTGTTACACATTCTTTACCATCACACAACACTGTGTGAATCATAAAACAAGATGTGTGAAAAGTGACTACAAAAAGAAGCCAGACTGTTGGGTAAATATAAATAGCTCTAACTATAAATACATGTATCAACAGGGAGAGCGACACTGATCGCAGGCTGTATAAACAAATTTTATTATTTTCACACAGCTGTCACTCTTTTCTTTTTAATGTGTGAAGAATTATAAGCCAGTATTGTTATAAAAACAGAAATATTCATGTCCCCTCCTCTCCATCTTATTTTCTAGGTTCACAGTCAGAGACTTTCAGTACAATGAAGAGGAGATGAAGGCAGACAAAGAGGAGATGACGCGACTCTCCACAGATAAGAAGAAGCAGTTTGTAAGAGAAACGGACACTGTGGATTTTGTTTTAAAGTTGGCTCGTACTTTTTAAAAATAGGTCTAGATTTCTTCTGTAGATTTGTTTTTGTGTTGTTCTCATTGGTATGGTTCCTTGCTGGCTGTGTTAAGACCTTTCATTAATCTTGAAAGTCATAGTCTTAAAAAAAAAAAAAAAATCCCATACAAGTGGTTTGTCATGTTTTATCCCATTATTTACTGTACAGATGTGTATACACATACAGTACATTACCCGCAACCATTTTTCCTAATATACTGTATGTTTTTAGTCAGATTTTCTACCTTATGTAATGTTTTGTTTTAGCGCATTATGAAACAAATTTGCATCTAAACAGTGTTTTCGGGAAATCAATTTCAAAGGAAAGACAGAAAGCAAATGTGGTTGTGTAAAAAGGTTCTTGTATATTTGTTGGTTTCCTAAATTTAGGAAACAACCAACTCACAAACTCAGATAGCAAAGCATCCTTTAACACATTAACAGAAATGTTTTTTTTTTTAACAAATTAACCATTTTCAGGAAAGTTCACCAGTGTCCTTAAATTAATGGAAAACCATCGGCTGTTTGGAAGTCAGTCAAAATCCTTGTGAATCAGACAATACCAACAAGGGCCCACCATACATAACTAATAGAAACAAATTTAATGGGCCTAATAAGGTTCTACCATACTTTACTAATATCTTTATTGTATTGTGTTTACATTTCTTTCAGTGGCTTGTAAAATACTGTTAGACACATTTAAACTCACCTTTTGTCTGGATGAGTTTTTTTTCACTGTGCTCTGTGCAAGAAAACTGGAGTGTGTGTGTTTTATCAGAAAAGAACCAGTTACAGCCAGCAGCAGCCAGAAAATGCTGACCACACACAAATCCACTGCAGTAAAAAAACATTTCCTACTTACCAGTGGTGTTACAGAAAATGGGCATGTTTCAGACAGAAAGAGAAATAAGGCACCCTCTTGTTTAAGTGCTGTCTGCCAGAGTTTGATAAGCAGTACCCATTTAAGTCATTGGTTACAAATTAATTCAAGGTTTTAAAACTGACACATCCAAACTAGTGTAGTATAGTTACTATTAAAGAGTAGCTTTTCTAACCCCATGTTACATTTCCTCTTTGCAGGGTCCGCTTGTTCGATGGCTGAAAGTGAACTTCAGTGAAGCTTTCATCGCCTGGATCCACATTAAAGCACTAAGGGTCTTTGTGGAATCTGTTTTAAGGTACAGCCCCTGTACCCCCCATGTATATAACTACATAAAAGCTGAACACATAATCACTTGACACCGTTTTAGTGATTAAAAGTTGTTTAAACTGTGTGTTGCTCCTTTATGGTTATTGCACATGTGTGATGTGTTCCTGCAGATATGGGCTGCCAGTGAACTTTCAGGCCATGCTGCTGCAGCCAAGCAAGAAGACCATGAAGAAGCTGAGGGAGGTGCTCAATGATCTGTACAAACATCTGGACAGCAGTGCAGCAGCTATCATTGATGTGAGTAGTTTGTTAATACTGTGTAAAGATCTTACTGCAAGGTCATAGCATGAGGAAAAACACTGCACATCTTGAAGAAACAACTTCATGATATGATTATCGTGGCAGAAGTTATGAAATAAAATATCTCAGCAGGTATTTAATTCATAACTGAAATGATAAAACATACAATACCTTGATTTCCTAAAAGAATTAAACCAAATATCTATTTCAGAAACAACTTTTAACTCCTTTATTCTAAAATGCATTGACAAGTTTTAGCTTTTCTACAATTTAATACACAGTTTTTGCTGTTCCAAAAGAGGAAATTAACTACTAAACTATTTACTAATTTAAACAACAGAACCTGCAGTGTGTCCCAGATCTATTCTACACATCAAATCTAAGCAAGTTTGGAGTATGTCGTGGGTTTACTCAATGCAGACATGGATGCTACATAAATACTGTCGAGTGCGCTGTTCATGGACACTATTCTTCCACACTGCAATGCACAGAGGCAATGGAGGAGCTTATAAATTTGATTCAATGATGGGACGTGAAACGGCTCCAGAAAGAATTTGGAAAAGAAAAAAACAAATATTAAATCTTAAAGATTTTCTCTTTGTGAAGTTGAATTGGAAGTAACATTTAAGTTAAAGTTACTGTTAGTATATCGTGGTAAAGTATGTTGATTTTAGTCTTGTATACTAATACTAATTTGCACTTTGTATACTAAGTGCAGATTAGTATACTTATTATTGATTTGGGACATATCAATAAGGAGTTTCTACTGCTGCAGTCTGTGATTTTCCTCCGTCATTGCCTGAGAATAACAGGTGCTCCCCCTCATGGCCACAGACGGTTAGACAGTGGTGTAATGCCTCTTTTATATAGTGTGAACCATATACAGCGATTTAACAATGTTGTGTAAGTAAAACTAATGGTAATACACTTAGTATTTGGTAAAATAACTGAAAAATAGATATATGTATTTTTTTAAATTTAAATGTCACAGTCTTAAGTTAAAGTTATAATATGTATCTTTTTATCCCAAATGTTTCCAGCAATTCTCAAACTGAGAAATCTGTGATTTTCATCATGGTAACAGTACGTGTCATTTGGTCACCTGTCAATGACGACATATCCTCTATCATCATGTGTTAGTGCTGTAGTTGTAAGCCACATACACTTTTTACACTTTGGTGGTTTTCAACTCTATGTTTGAACCAGATGAAGGATTTTGGTGATCTTAAATTGTCAGAGAAAAGAGCTGAGTAAATGTTAGACAGCTCAGCTCCCAGCTGCTGGAGACGTCCTGTCCTGTGTCGCTGAAGAGCGTTGGTGAATCTCTGATCTTGAAAGTGAAACTGCTTTATTTGTTTACTGGCTTTAATCCTGTGGTGTGTTTGTTATGGAGAGGAGGACACCTCTGTGGATAATTCTCAGCTCCCAACTCTTCCCTGACGTCTCTGTCCTCCGTACAGCGTCGGTCAAACACTGACTTTAAATGTGAAACTGCTTTATTCAGTGTTTTTCACAGTTAAAATCACCTGGTCTGTTTGATTTCTTGAATGACTGACACTGAAGGAATCCAAACTAGGAGAAGCTGGTGGTGAAGACAACAACTCCCATAATCCCACGCTATTTCATGACATCGCCCAACATTGTCTTTTGTTATTGTTGTGATTGAGAGACCCCTAGAGGCAGAAGTTACTGACTGCGTTTAAATGCAGGTTAACCTGGGATTTAGCATGAGAGACATTTTATATCATATCGTGTTTTTCTCAGAGCTCACTTGACTCTGTAGGTGGTGCTGTTTTCTTTCTTCAGCCATGTTAATGCTGCACCAACTACTGTACCTCTGTTATCCTTATATTAGTTCCAAACAAGCTGTAGTTTTAAGTAATACTGTAGGGTATTTACTGTTTGTCAGAGTGTTGGATTCAGTGAAGATTTGCCTTTGTGTCATACTGTAAAACAGCTGTTTGTCAGCATAAGGGAGATTTTATTTAGCCTGTAATATAAAAGATGATCTCAGATATTCACTAATTCAAACTTCTGCTTACACACACACACACACACACACACACACACACACACACACACACACACACACACACACACTAACATCACTGTTTCTTGTCTTCTCACTTCTAGTCTGCGATGGACATCCCAGGCTTGAACCTGAGCCAGCAGGAGTATTATCCTTATGTCTACTACAAGATCGACTGCAACCTGTTGGACTTCAAAGTTTAACACTTTTCCTATTTTGTCTTTATGTTGAGTGCTGATTAAATTATGTTTTTCCGGGTACAAACCTCCCTCTCCTCCTCCTCCTCCTCCCCCCTCCTTCCACCGTCCCAGCTGTCTCTCTCCTCGCTGTTGCCTCTCAACATCAGCTGCTTGAATGACAACGCTGCATGTTCATTCCTTGTGGTGAAAAGGCTCATCGACAAGCTTCTACCACTTTTACAACCAAGGGACAAAAAAAAAGAAAAGACTTTTAAATATTGTTTTTGTTTACAGTTTATTTTTCTTCACAAGCCACACAAATAATTGATTTTTTGATGTGAAAATTAATTAAGAAATCAAACTAAAGAGCTGTGTATTTACTGTGTCATTCCACATGTGGTGGTGTGTATTGATAGCTACATCTTCTGTATCGGTGTTCGGAGATTTGTGTTTATGTATGGGCAGTTTTATCATTGTTCCCATGGCAACCAGATCTGTATGTCTCTGATATTGTGGGTCACCCCCTGCGGACATTGTGAAACAAAGATGTTATATGAGTGTGTGTTGTTTCATGTTGTGTATATTTGCTGTCAAAAAGAGATCTATATCTGAGTATTGTGTAAGCCATTGATTGAATAAATATGATTGATGAAGAAATCATATCAAATGTGAGTCAGTTTGTGGATAAGTATCAAGAAAACTGCTGCATGTTCACCGTTTCTTCTTAGATTTTTTTGACCAGAGTGCAGAAGAGTATGAATGTGACATGACTTGAAAGTCATATGGAGACGTTCATGTGAGAGAAGTGAATGTGAGACTCATACAGCAGCTTCTGTGTGTGTAGTAAAAAGAGTTTCTCTGTGAAGCCTCGTACTGACTCATTTGCAGAGCCTTGGGCAATTTCGAGGAAACGTCCTCTTTAAGTAGAAATCATTTGGAATCTACACAGCTCCAAGGAAAATACTCAAGCTTCAAAATGCAAGGGACCTGCTGTATATACCACCAGCAGAGGGCAGCACAGGATCCGTCATGATCATGAATGCGTTGTTAGTTGGTGCAGATGGCTGCCTCACAAAAGCTACTGGAAACCCAAAAAGGAGGATTCACAAATGTAAACATGGGAAGGGCGCAGCAAACGCATACACTCTCCACCCTGGGAACCTGTTTATTAAAGTGTAACATGTACACCCACTGAGCACTTTATTAGGAACACCTTACTCATACCGGATAGACCCTCCCTTTGCTCTCAGAACAGCCTCAGTTCTTTGTGGCATGGTTCCCACAAGAGGTTAAAAATATTCCTTTGAGATTCTGCTCCTTGTTGACATGACTGCACGTCATCATTTCTGCAGATTTGTCACATTCATGCTGCTAATCTCCTGTTCTACCACATCCTAAAGGTTTTCTATTGGATTCAGATCTGGTGACAAGGGAGGCCACTGAACTCATTATCTTGCTCATGAATCCATTGTGACATGGTGCATTATGATGCTGGAAGTAGCCACTGGAAGATGGTAAACTGTGGCCATGAAGGAATGCACATGGTCAGCAACAATACTCAGATAAACTGCGGCATTTAAACAATGATTGATTGGTATTAAGGAACTCAGAGTGTGCCCAGAAATCATTCCCCACACCATCACCACAACCAGCCTGAAGTGTGAAACCAAGGCAGAAATCCAGATTCACCAGACCAGGCTACGTTTTTCCAGTTTTCAGCTGTGTCCAGCTCTGGTGAACCTGTGTCCACCACAGTCTCCGATTTCTGTGCTTTGCTGACAGGTACCAACAACTACCTGTACACCTGCTCATTCATGCAATTATCCAATCAGCCAATCAATGCATACAATCCTGCAGATTCAGGTCAGGAGCTTCAGTTAATGAGTGTTCACAGTAGTGGAAGGTGAACTGCTCGTAAAAGTAGCAATATCACTCTTTAAATATATTCCTATATAGTTTCATATACTATTGGGAATTTTACATATTTTACAAATGGACCATATGTTCTGTGTGTAACATCTCAACCTGAAAAGCATCTAGTAACTACAGTTGTTGAATAAATACAGAGGAATAAAAATACAAATCCATCTGAAATGTTCAGTGGAAGTATATAGTAGCATGAAATGGAAATACTCAAGTAAAGTACAAGTGCTTTTCCCTCCCAACAAAATTTAAGTTCCGATGTGATAAAGATCTTCATTAGTTTGACCAGTCACTGAAAGACATAGACACACCTGTCACTCAGGAGTTTGTAATCTGCATGATTAAGAGTCAGTCAGCTGGATCAGTCAGTGCAGAGCCGGTGACATTGTCTGAAACTCCCTGAGGAGACCAAGTACACCAACACCTGCGATAGGTGAAGAACCACAGCCTATAGAAAAATCTGTAAACGCTGACTTTGTTAAGAGCTCAGGTGTTCTTAATTATGGCTGATTGGTCCTCTGCACAGGATGAAGACATACAACACACAGTAAGAGTGATAACAATGTTAATCAAGCTCAGGCCCCTGCTGTGTCCTAATCAGAGGACTAATCAGGCCAATAAGTGAAAACACCTGTGTGGATGGACCATGGCTGCGTGAGGCTTTGACTATCTGACCAAAACACAGGTAAAAGCCTTCTACAGACACGTGAACACCACCACAAACAAACAGTGAACATTTTAAAAAACATAAACTAGCCAAGAAAGTGATGCAAAACACAATCAGACAAAGATCAATAAATAAGAAATAAGACAACAGATATAAAATGGGACCCAAGATGTTCAATATATCAAATAAAATAAATTGTATAAAGAAACTATAGGTCTAAAGTAAGACACAGAATTTTGACTGGTACTGTGCAGCCTACACTCACACTAAAATAAGAGTGAATAAAATAAAAGTAGAAACATTTCAAATAAAGGCAGCGTGAAGTGCAAATGGTGGTGTTTCACACATGCAGTGTATTTACTATGTCACAAATTAGGAGCAATGAATAAACTGCACAGAAAAGTGCATCTGCCTTACTGCGGAACAGGAGAAATGAAAACACATATGAAAACATGTAAATCACTTATGAGCTCACAATGATTCAAGTCAAATACATTACACTACAGTTTAACAGTAATGTTAATGTTTGCTCTTATTAACTCCCCCTACCTCCCACCCTGTGCGCACTGTAGACTACCCTGTCAAACCCTCCAGTTCCCATCAGGCACCAGCTACTAATATATGCAGGAATCATGGAGCCTGGATTTGACAGAGGAATCCCCTGTAATTTGAAAAAGAAAGAAATGCTTAGGTGTGTGTGTGTATGTGTGTGTGAGAGAGAGAGAGAGAGAGAGAGAGAGAGAGAGAGAGAGAGAGAGAGAGAGAGAGAGATCATGTGATGAAGGAGTGAGCCTGCCTTGATGTGTTGGGATGTGACACACACACACACACACACACACACACACACACAGACACAGACTGTGCAGCCAGGCTACAATCACACAGACACACACCGTCTTATGACTGCTGCTGGCACAGAAACGTGAACGAGGCGTCTGGCGGGCGGGTAAACAACCACCGGTGTGCCGCGGTAGCTGCTCCTGCTGCTCGGGGAGCAGGAGGGAAGCATCAATGCCTCCAGGTCTGCTCTCTCATACTGGCCTGGACCTGTTCTCGTCATCGGGCCTCCTGCGCTGAGATAATGAAAGGATGGCCCAGCAGCACGGAGGGCTGACCGCCGCAGCGACTCGCCGGGATGAGCAGCAGCATCACCACCACACGATGAATCCAGTGGAGGAAACAAGAGTGGAGGACCTGTCTCTGGAGGAGATACTGAGGCTTTATAGCCAGCCCATCAATGAGGAGCAGGCATGGGCGGTGTGTTACCAGTGCTGCAGGACGCTGGCGAAGGGACACCGGGGCTGGAGGAGCTCCTCCGCCGCCAACGCCGCCTCCGCCGCCGCCGCCGCATCATCAGCGGCGGCGGCCCCGAGGAGGATATCCGGACCGGGGGATGTTCGGATACAGAGAGACGGGTCTGTGCTGGTGCACCATCAGGGCTGTGAAGGTAAAACGTTATGTAAGACTGAATGTGCCTAAAGCTACTCAGATCTAGGCCAGGCCATCACTTGCATTTCAAATAATGGGGCTCAGGTGTTGTGATTGTCCTTATGTAAAAGACTTTAATTTATAGACCTCAAATTAATTCCAGGACAAGCTGGGCTTAAAAAATGACAACACTTGTGTTTAAGCACCAGCAGGAATATAATATGAACACTATAGTGGTAGCCACCACAGTGCAGTAATATATAACTTTATATAAAAATGTATAAGTCTACACTTGTGAAGGCTTTTTACACATTTTACCTGATCAGGTGCTTCATTCTCATGTGAGGATTACACTGTAATCTGCAGCCAGCGGGTCAGGCTCCATTACACATGACCTAATCACTGATAAACAAAGGAATAGATCTCCTCTCCCACCAGAGACCCCCGCTGCTTTCACTCTCAGGGCCCCTCATACTGTATGTGTTTTCACTGAATTCAAACTATTTCTTCAACACTGAGGGCATGTGCGCATCATGTGGTTTCATCTTTTATTAAAAAAGCCCCCCTCCCTCCCCAGCCTGTTCACCAGTTCACATCAGATCAGGGTGTTCATTCTGATTAAAGCATGTGATTACAAGCTGAAATGTGGGCACTGGCTGGATCAAGGTCTGAGCTGATTGATGCCTGAGCAGAAAAAGACAGGCCGGCAGGCAGGTGCATGTTAAGTTATGATGAGTTCTCATGGAGCAGGGCTTCACCTCTGTGCACATCTCCTGCAACTTAATGGCCCCATTCAGCTGTTCCTAACCACGTGTGACTCATGATTACAGCTATAATTAATGATGTGTTGTAAAATGAGAGGTTGTTTCTATTGCCAAGCTGAAAGTATCCAAGAGAGGAGACTGCGTGGCAGCAAAGTGTGCCAAATGAAAAACCAAAATATTCCTTTAGGGGCTATGCTGCACTTTTATTGTGACTTTATTGGACTTTATTGTCATTGTCTGTGGTATTTATCCTGTATCCCAGTTACTACGGATATTTTTTAGTAAAGGATGAACCCGGATTTAAAACAAATCAAGTGACAATGTCTGCCATGTGATGTCTGTGTTGATACAGTCAGTGGGTGTGTCTGAGTACGATAACGTGCACTTTAAGCAAACACGTTATACTGTCTCGTCAGGCCGAGGCCTGGCATGTTCATGGTCTGCTGTAATCACATTTGCTCACAGAGCGCAGAGCAGGCAGACTAAATGCCTATCCATATATCTGTGTGTGTAATGGAGTACCTGAGGGCCTGAGGGATGGGCTCTTGACACGGCTGAAATGTAGCACACGAGGCCGAACACTGCTGAGTCAATGTTCTGGCTTTTTAGCCAATAAGTGCCCCGCATGCTTTGTCTTTAATCAACTTTTGTGAGCAGATCTGAGAGGCTCAGCTGTGATGGCGATGCTGGTTGTGGCCTGTAGGTATATATGGTTAGAATGAATGGGCTATTTTTAGGAGCATGGAAGCAACCATTGCAGAGGGGAGTCTGAGGCTTTTATTCCTCTGTTGCTCAAGTAATGTGACATCATACAAAATTATATTGAGCTGTTATAGATTAGCATGTTTTTTGGTATTTGTATTTGCAGTCTACTTTGTTTTTCTTTATATTTCTTCAGTAATCACATTACTATTTCACAGATGAACATATTTGCCAACATCAGTTTCTTTCACATCAGACACTGAATGTGAAAAATATTAGAGATGCTCTTTTATGAAGTTCACAGCTGAGGTGAGATCCATTATCCTGTACAGATTTTCCACTTTGACTCAGCCACAAAATGGGGAGATGTAGTTTAGAGAGGTCTTTATTGACACAACTAAAAACAGACTATGCAGTATCTGCTAATCAATATCAGTTGTTAATGTACCCCCCCCCAGGCCTGTCAAGTGCCCCTTCATTTACAACACCTGTCAAGTTTCGTGTGTTTATTTCAACTGATTTGAATCTGAATGTTATTTAACACTATTAATCATATCATTTTCGAACAGTGGTTAGATCAGTTTGATCAAATTCCAATGTGTGCTACAACGAATAAGAGTGGCAGCTGGATGTTGCAACTAGGGCGTCATACTATTCAAAATGATGATGATGTGATTTTTGTTGGGGTCCAGTACCAAACAAACATGTTTCTTTACGTCTGAAGAAAATGATTTTTAGGCTGCAGCATCTCTGTAGCACCACAACGCTTATGGTGCTAACAGTGCACTAATGTTGTGACACATTTTACCTTTAAAAAAAAAAAAAAAAAAAAAAAAAAAAAGCAGATTTTTTGCAGCTCCTTGCACTTGGCCTGATTGTGATTTCGATTATATTTCGATTAATTGTACAGCCCTAGTTTCAACCATTTATCCATTACTTTTATCTGTTACCTGTTTATCTGTTACATTTGTCTATTTTTAGCTATTCACCCATTATCCAATTATTTATTCCACTATAATCCACTACCATTAACTAATTATTACATGATTATTAATTACCTTTAGTTAGCCTATTTATTTCAACCATTTATCCATGACTTCAGGCTGTTTCTCCCATATGTCCATTAGCAGTCTATCTCTGCTTCCTTGCTAATCACACAGTCTTAATCACAACATGTGATGTTCAGTGTACAGCTGGTTTGATATCTGGATACGAGCTGCCTCACAGTCTCTCCATGTACCTCCTGACAGCGTTAGTTTGACTCACTGCTGCCTGTGTCTTGGGGCAGTTCTAAGTCATTCGGTGAATGTTTTGCAAGTTGTTTTTAATAAGTGTAACCAAACAAATGGTTTCGGTTTTCAGGGTAATTTGCTGGTCTAATTGCCACTTATATGTGTTGCTCTCTCTTCTTGGCAGACAAAGCCACTAATGTATATAATCTGATACATGTGTTGCTAAAGTTGAAAGGATTCAAGACATCCGAAGCTCTCATCTGCTAAAGTTACTTAACATTAGATCCAGAGAAGGTGAGACCCTGTTGTCATTCAAAACCACTAATGTCCACTTAATATTTCATGCAGCAGTTTATCTGGTTTATATCTGAACACATCATAGGAAAGAAGGTCACGTTTAAGAACCCTGGGAAATGTTTTTGTGCCATGCCTTTAGACTGATAAATAGATTTAATTTCATGCTTCTGATTTCTTCCCCAAGTGTTTTAGTGTCATTAAGAAAGCACACTCGATTATCTCGCCCTGTGTGAGACACACACACACACACACACACACACACACACACACACACACACATCTGCACCATACAGCTGCATGGCATTCAAATCTGCTGATACAAGTTAGGGTCATGAGATGATGTCAGAGCTGCTGTGATGCTGCATTACTGCGTGTTACAGTACAAAACAGTCATTTGTTGAGAGGGTCATCTGTTAGCGGGCTGTTTGTTCATGGAGTGAGCGCCGGGCTGATGTAGCCTGGAGGAACATTTAAGTGGGTCTTCTTTTTGAAGGGAGTACATTCATCCAGGGGTTTTGTCATCATTGGTCACATGCTACTTAAACTACGAAAGTAATGCGAAGTGAAACAGAGCTTTTATTAAAACTGATCTAGATGTCCTGAAGATGAAGTGAAGATGTGTGTGAGATGCAGGAAAAAAGAGAATATATAACCACAGATATCACAAAGCAAAATGTAGCACAGGAAAAGATGATAGAGATATTCCTCTTTGACACATTTAAAATTCAGTATTAACAAGAGAATTTCAGCATTTGACATGATCACATTTGCAAATATTTTAGCAGCAAGTTGTTGAATTCAGTTTTCTCTTGATGAATTGCTCACTCACTTTGCTCAGATACAGTTCCAGTTTGTGAATGTGGCTCATTTGAACATGTGTTTTTACCAAGTGCAGCTTTAAAAAGTAATTAATAATAAAAAAATAAAAATAAAACAACCGTCATTGCCAGATTCTCTTCAATTTAATCTGCACTATGTAAGTGGTTCCAAATCAACGGGGCCGGGACTCCCAGAGGAGTTGAGAGATAAATCTAAGGGGTTGAGGTGATTAACAACTATATTTTTTTCCAGACTTTTTTTTTAGCTGAAATACTGGGTAGTTTTACCTCCTCAGGCCTCTAAAACTATCCAGTTAAAACAATACAACATTATACCTGTGATAAGGGCTGCTAGTGGGCGTCGCTTCACTTTGTGTGCACTTGTATGATTGGTACATTTGCTTACTGCACTTTTGCAATGTTACTGCTATGTGACCCAGTTGTTGGTTCGGTAAAAAAAACAAAATAACCCAATACACACATTTAAAAGGAGGATTTTGGCCACCTGAAGGAATTACTTTGAATGGAAATAAAATACTGTTGAAGAGAGCATCACTCTCTAGACAAACTACTTGTAATAACACGGGGCATTACTTTGCTTTGAAGGGCAACAAGCCCAAAAAGTTGGGAACCAGTGTATGTGTTCAGCACCTCTGTCAGTGTAGATCTCTCTCTGAGCTTTAGACATTGTTAGATGGACGGAGAGTTGTGCATGACCTTTGACATGAGAGTGTCACCATGTGTGCTTGAGTGCTGTCTGTCATATATACAGTATATACACACTCTAACTGAACAATGTTGCGTATGTAGCTTTACACGTGTTTATGTCTGTAAGCTGCTTCATGAACTGCCTTACGTCTGCTGCTTAACGTAACTCTGCTCTCTTGTTTCCCTGCAGGTAAATACAGCCCTTGCACAACAACAGAGGTGAGTGACTCCACTGCAGTTCTGTTTTAATTACTGTATCTCATCATCACATGCTGCTGTCAGAGATTTGAACAACATTATGTGGCCATGTTTATGTGAATATGTTATCAAAGTACCTGCTATAGGTGAGGGAAGAAATAAGAGCAAATATGAAGGAAATGGTAACTTCTGCACATTATGTCTGAGATAACCAGGACTCTAATCAAGGCCTTTTCCAGTTTTGCTGAAAAATAAAACGTGTGCATGTTTTATGAAGGAATTACATGGGCATAATTAGTTTTGCAACATCGTGTGCAATATTATTGTTGATTACCTCAAAAACCTCAGAGAATGCAGGTTGGGAAACTCCAGGGTTCCTGGAAAGGACCCAATCAGTCATTTAACAAGATATTTATGAGGTGAACTATATGGTTGTAGAAAAAGATAATGGCAGGCTTAACCACAGTAATGGCACAATTTCCTTTTTAAATATTTACCTTCCACTGTCGGTTACATTAGCTAGTTACAGTAAGAGAGGTATCCAGTCACAACAACAGAGATAGCATTGAGATTAGAGGGGGCATTCTGCAGGATTATTTCAAGTGCAACCAGAGTCAGATAGCGCTGTGGTTGAAACTGTCATAAGCCATTGGTTTATGATGTGATAATCCTGCAAAGCAGCTGCTGCCGCTCCTGCTTAAACTAATACATTTAGCAAATTAAACAAGTTCAAGTGTATTTTTTTTCCAATGGGCAATTAGTTTTGCATCAAGCTTTAGACACAGCATCACACAGAAGAAACAGAGCAACAAAATAACTTACAGACAGTAAGTCTCCTATGCAATGTGTTGATGCAGAGTTTGTGAAGTCATGTTTGCAAACAACAGGGCTGTTTGTCATATCAATAACACTGCAGCTAATCAATTAGCCTAGCCTAGCATGAAGACTGAAGGCAGTCGTAAGCAGCTATCCTGTCTCTCTCAAAAGTAAAAAAAAAAAGAAAAAACAGGTTTTTAGAGGGAGTTACATGCTGTTACTATTTCTTGACAACAGCTCTTTCATTCACCAAGCAGCTATATGCAGAGTGTCCTCTGCTATTGCGCTGGTCGGTCACTGTGATGACAAGACACCTCGAAGATACAGCACGAAACTCTCCCTAAAACCACAAACCTTTGATGAACGATATGTAAATTTGTGAGCTTTTGATGTGCTGGTAGATGTATTTTTGAAGTTTGTACAGAGCCAGGCTAACAGTTTCTCCCTACTCCCAGTCTTTATGCTAACATAAGATAATTGCCTCTGACTCTTCCATGTAGACATGAAAGCACTGATGTATTAAGGAGGACTGGAAACCACATTCAAATAGCTACTGTGCCAAAACTGCTGCACAGCCCAGCTTCCATTCCCCGGAGGAGGAATTGCTAGAGAAAGAAATTGAGTTGCAGGAGCCAAGATTTCAGTTTATTTGTTTATTTGATAGGGACAATGCAATTTAACATAGTTTCAAAACAGGGTATGAAACTAACGTGTCGCACAAAGAGTTTATAGCTGTTGCTAATTCTCGACTCCGGTCCCTAGTTGGGCTTTTATATGTGTAACAGAATTAAAACATTCAATAGCAAAAACAACAAAAAACAGACAACACAATTATAATACCCGACAATTAGCTAAAAACATACACAAGAACAGTCTAAAGAGACGACAACAGCACAACAAGCTTCAAGTAAACAATAGATACAAACACCTAGAAATGGGTTCAGCTCGGGTTTGCTTTTAGCCAGCACTTAACCTTAGTCCCTATGGATCATAATCCAAAAACACAGGACACTTCCCATGATCCAACTCAGCTTACACACCTTTCAAGCTCCCCGTCTGCTTGTAATGCTCGCTTTCAGCTCAAAACTTATCGTGTCGAGGCCAAACCCAGGGCGAGTTAACCCTGATGACATCATTAGGCTGAGTAGTCCCCCCCCCCACGATGAGTCAGCTAATCCTTATGTGTAAAATTGGTGGTCTGGCCCTTTAAAACACAGATCATATGGGACAGCTATCACACCTACTCTGTTTACACAAGCCAGATCATTTGAATGCAGTTTGTTCAGGGTGTCTGTGCAGCGTTTATGTTCATATGTTCACTGCTGGTTGAGAGACAAAGGCTGTCAGTGTTGAAGACACGTTCCTTGCATGTGTCCCAGCCTCCCATCTTTCAGCTTGTGTCTTCACCAAGTCATTTTCTCCAGCAGCCCCAGAGCTCCCAGCTGCTTCTCTGATTGACTGGTTGGAAATGTCACACAGCAAGGCCTCCTGTTTGATGAGGAGAACTTTCAGACCTAATTAAAGGGCTATTGTCCCTCCTCCACACACTCTCTCTGTACTGTAATCGACTGCTGTTAATTGTTGTGATAATATCTCGTATCGAGGGGTTTTACAGGAAGGAGGGATTATTTTTTCTTCTTTTACTTTTTAGGAATTTTGTAGATGGACTCATTTGCTACTGGGATTTTCTGTGGTGTCACTCTGACAAATTGAAAGTATTGTGTGTGTGTGTGTGTGTGTGTGTGGGGGGGGGGGGTGTTTGATGTTGCACATCAACTGCGGATCTGTTCCCAGTTCATTAGAGACAATGTGCGGTAGTTTTCTGGGAGTTCTGTGTAATAGAGCTGCAATAACAGATGGACAGTCAGTGAATACTCAAGTGCACACACACACACACACACACACACACACACACACACACACACACACACACAGAGTTGGCTGTAGAGGCAGAGAATGTGAACCTGTATAGACAAATCCCTTCTAAGCAGCTTTGCACAAGAAATGAGTTCTCACAATACAGTGTGTTAGAGACTGGCTGACAAAACTACTGGCAAGTCTTTTTCTTGACAGCGTCAGATCCTGCAGCAGAGGCGCCGTGCTAACGTACAGTGTGTGGAATTAGCTAAAAGCTGAATGAGCAGGAACACATGTGTAGTCATAGCTGACACGCATTATCCGCACATGGCTTCAAACAGCATGAGCTCTTCCAAGTGATGTGACTGTGAATGTCAGATGATTCTGTTTTCACCAGAGCCAGTGAACCAAGCTCCTGGCACAGCACGCCACAGCGTAAGGCTCTTTGGGCAGTAACCACGATCTCCGAATTCACTGGAATTCACTGATATTCGTTAGTGGTTTTGTGTGTAATCAGTCAAAGAAGACAGTTTTTTTCTTCAGTTACATATACTCACTACTTTTTTTTGCCGACAGACAGAGCCGGAGGCATATTGTTTTTTGGGTTGTCCGTCCACCGATCCCATTCTCCTGGACATGATATCTCAATAACGCCTTGATGGAACTTTAACTGCAAATTTAGCACAAACATTCACTTGGACTCAAGGACAAACTTATTACACGGTCACAGTGACCTCTGAAAACACTTTTTAGCCATAACTCAAGACTTCACACAACAATTATGACAACATTTCACACAAATGTTTAGTATTTTATATGATCATCATCATATCAACTAGCGGCGGAGGCATAGAACCGCAAGGTAGTAGTTCTAGTTTATCTTGTGAGGAATTTGTTGATGACCTCTGTAACCATGCTAACTTGACAACCTGGTCCTGTGATGCAGTGTAACCTCAGTTATTTGTGGATTATTCTTCATCCTCTTCCCCTCTGTCAAAGTGTAACTGCTCAGTGCCCTCCTAATGGCTTTGAAGTTGGGGAAGGGATTAGTGTAACATCATTCAGTGTTTAATGTAAACAGAAAATTCACTCAGGAGTTATGAATGTTTGGTAGATGGCTTTTCTCAGCTGATATCATGCACATTTACTTTTATGATTCCTGTAGGGTTTGTGTGTGCATGGGAAAAAAAGAGAAAAGGGATAAAAGCAAACTACAGTGGTGGAAAAATGAATGTGCTTTGGTTCAAGTGTTATCTCTGTTCTGTATGTGAAGTTATGTGGGTTCTACGTCTAGCAGCTCAGTCATATGACAGTCCGAGGTCATAGAGGAGGAGTCTAAGGAATCTCCTGAGTGTTTCTTTGTGCCTGAGAGGAAATAGCCAACGCCTTTTCTCTGTTACAGCATGATGCTGTGTCATTTCAGGAATGTTTTTACGTAAAGAAGTATCTGTCCGTCTTCATTATTCCGCCCGTTCTTTGCTTTTAAACTCATGATTAACAATGATGTGGTCAATTCTAAACGGGGCAGATTGATTTTTACTATGACTTCCTTCCTATATCAGTCAGCCCTCTCAGCTGATCACATTAGTGTCAGCTCTGTTGTTTTGTCTGGTTCCTTCAGTTTTATAAGGTCTTCCTACACACAGGCTGATAATAACTTTACAAAGCTCAGTCCTGAATTTATACTGTGAAGGAGATTTGATCAATAGTGTGAAGAGGAGATCTGGGAATTTTTGTACGGGAAAAAAACAGACTACCATATCACTCATTTCATTTTAGCCATTATGATGTTTTTATATCATGTAGAGTGTATCACCTGTATAATTTATCTGCATGTAAATGGCGTGACAGTTGAGCTGGCTTCTATTTTCTTACAGACATTTCTAAACTTTGTTCTCAGCACCATCTTCTTGTAAGATTTCAATAACTTTGTTTAAAGGAATTGTTCGACATTTTGGGAAATAAACTTATTTGCTTTCTTGCTGAGATTTAGATGAAAGTCTGATACCACTCTCACGTCTGTACGCACGTACAAAATGAAGCTAGAGCCTTAGCATAGCACAAAGATTGGAAACAGAGGGAAACAGCTAACCTGGCTCTGTCCAAATCCGCACAACAGCTCACCAATTCACACGGTTTTGTTTTATCCACACACAAACTGATATATGTACAAATGGCAAGTCGTGTCTAGTGACTTCCTGGAGTCTTCTTGTTACCACGAGGCAACCAGCAGAGAGTCCAGGAAGTCACTGGCCCCATCGTCTTGTTGTTTTTATAAATCTGTTTGTGTGCAGATCAAACAAACCGCATGTGTTAAAGTCACTACTGCTGGGGCGCCCTGTTGGCTCATCTGGTGGAGCGCATGCCACGTACGCTCAGTCCTTCCCGCAGCCGCCATTCAAGCCTGACCCATGGCCCTTTGCTGCATGTCATCCTCATCTCTCTCCCCAACTCTCCCGTCTCTCTCTCACTGTCCCCGTCCAATTAAAGTCAAAAACTGCGAAAACTAAAAGTCACTATTGCTGCCTTCAGAGTGACTTCTAGGTCTGCACCATCTGCTTGAACTCAATCATACAGCCTTATGCTCCTTCTCAGCCACTGTGTTCCTCCGGGGAATGTCGTCTGGCATTATCATCCCTGCACACAAGGCAGTAGTCGCAGTCCAGACTCAAGTTCCCTGGTGGTGGAACTATAGCACCGAACCCTCTCATTGCAGGGGCGTCCCTCTCTATCTTCAAGAATCTCTTGAAGACTCCTACCACCTCTAAGACCCTAACATGTCTAACTAGCACTTTCACTGCCCTTCTTTACCTGATCTCCCTCACTTTATTGAATAGATGTAGTACTCTGCACTTACACCAAGGTCTCCTACTGCACTCAAGCTTTAGTGATGTCCCTCACTTGTTAGTCACTGGATAAAGCATCTGCCAAATGAGTAAATGTAAGTGTAAACAGTGAAATTTAGAGGTGCTGGTTGGCAGAATTTCTTTTCCACTTTTCAACAGAGGCTTTCTCCTGCATGAGCTGGAGACAGGGGGGAGCAGGGGACATGAGGACTGAGCTAGACTCAGTCTTCATATTTACCATAAGGACATAAGCGTGGTATCGATTCCTTCATCTTGTAACTCTTGGCAAAAAAGTGAATAAGCAAGTCGAACTGTCCTTCAAAGAAACAGATGCAACTTAAAGTGGGTGAAGTTAGTCTTTTATGACTGTTAGCTTCAGTCTGTTTCAGTTTATTGATCAGCAGTGAATGGGCGTCGTGCAGAACTTATCTTCATGAGGAGGAGACTATGAAAGCCTGAACTGCCCATTAGTGTCACATTTAGAAACATTTAGAAATGAAGTGTGGTGAAGACTTAAGATGAAATGACACCAGATGGACGGGCATTGATCCCAGATTCCAGCTCTCATTGTCAAAAAGGTGTAATAAATAACATTTTGTGATATAATTCACAAGATAAAAGCTGAAGAGGACTGTAATCTACAGTAGGGAGGTCATTTATTTGTTGCCGTACCTTCTTTTTTCTCTTAGCTTGGTTCCTGTTAATGACCTAATTCCTGTGGATCCACTAGTGAGGAAATATAAATGCCTTAAATCCCCACATTGTTTGTACAATCCTTTAATTCTGGGCAGTTTGTGCTGATTGTGGTAATTCTCTGCGGGTTGGCTAACAGTGATAGATGGAAGGAGTTTGCTTACAGCTAATAGGTTTCTGTTAGTGTTCAGTTTGCACAACAGGCTCCGGTGCTTGGTCTGTGAAAATCACACAAAGATACATTCGTAAAAACTAACTTGATTCACAGTGTGCAACAGCTGGTGTCTTTGTCCGAGTCCAGACCACGATATCCCATTTCCAAATCTCTTGGCGTCTTTACTGCCAGTCTGCCATGTGTGATCCTCCCTGCCCTTCCTCACACAGACAATGTCACAAACTTGTCTCTGTCTTATCCATCATTCAGTCGTGGATCTACTTCTCGCAGCCCTCTCATTAAACCTGTAAAATACTCCAAAGCTGGATTTGATCATGTGTATTGGTAACTAAATGCTCTAACGATGAGCTGATTAGTTGATTAATGGAGTGACTAATCTTTTAAATCTTTTATCAAGAAAGTTTTCTAAACTGGTCCAAGCTTCTCCAATGTGAGGATTTCACATTATGTTCTGGTTAATATCATTTGTGATTTATTATATTTAGGTTTTCAAATGCTGGTCGGCTCAAAAAACAGTTTAATTTAAAGAAATGTTTCAAAAGTTCAACATTTTGGGAAATAAATGAAAAGACTGATACCAGTCTGAATCTGTCTGGTCGATATGACTTGACTTCTGTTCCCAGCTAAGAAATAGTGCGGAGTATATCACCCTGTAAATCCACAAATTGTTGTTTTTACATTTTGGTATTTGTTAATTAGTGAGCTTGAGAAGTGCGGGTTGTTGGATTTTGTTTTCTTTGGACAGAGCCAATCCAGCTTTTTACCCCAAATTTCCAGTCTTTGTGCTAAGCTGCGCTAATGTGCTGCTGGCTCCAGCTTCTGACATGAGAGTGGTATCAAGTTTTTCATCTGACGCTCAGCAAGAAAACATAAACATAATTCCCCAAAGATGTCACTTTGGACTTTGATGCACTCTCATATTGGACTGAACACTGTAGAAAGCTGTATGTTGTAAACAGTGAATGTGGCAGCAGACACCTGGCCATACGAACCCAGAGGGCCCTATTACATCACGTGTAATGTTCCTAACGAGGACAAAGGCTATAGATGTTACATGTGCTCTCGTCAACATGAAGCTCTGGCGTCATATCATATCCTGCTGCTGTGCGGTCTTCATACCTGAGGTCATGTTGTACTGTTAGTGTCGAACGCTGTAGTGAAATCCAACCTTGACACCTGAACATAACATGCATGTGTCCCTTTATGAATGACTGCAGTTTGTTATGTAACACACTGGACTGCTAGTGCTGTCTTTGTGTGTAACTGAGGAAGAATTATCTGCCAGCCAGCAGATAACTAAGCAAAGCTATAACTGCATTTACCATCATGTCATACAGTGTGTTTCCACTGCCGTCACACTTGTGTTAACTGAGCAGGAATATTATTCATGAATTAATAAATGTATTTATAAATGGTTTACTTAATGATGTTTTTTGTAAAGGGCCCAGAAGGGTCAACACAAATACAAAAGCCACAACACGAATGCAAAAGTCTTGTGACATTTGTATTTGTGTTGTTGCTTTATTTGTATTTGCGTTGTTGTTTTGTATTTGTGTTGTGGCTTTTGTAGTGTGTTGACCCTTCTGGGCCACCGTAGTTAAACTAGTACTTTTGTTTCAACAAGATTTGGCTCTTAACCCCATCTGTCTAATCATGACGCCACAGTCATTGAGCCTAATGAAAAGTTAATGTGAGGTTACGAGGTGTTTGCAGGTCAACAGTGATTAATTGGCTCTTGGGGAAAATGTAAAAACATTTCCTCACAATGGTTTATTTTGTCTTTTCGGGCAGCGTGCCTCTTCTCCGTGACAGAAATGCTGAAATCCAAGCCAAGCTGTTTGATGTTGCTGGTTCCTGCGATCGCTGACATCTTCATCCTTTTTTTTTTCTTCTCCTTCTATTTGTCCTCCTCTCTCTGCCCCTTCCTCTTCTCCATCCCATCATTCTGCTTGGTCGCTCGGAGGCCTGGGAACCAGTCAGGGAGATTTTGAAAAAAGAATGGAGACATGTTTGTTCGGATGTCTCACAGCCACAGCGACTGAAATCAGTCATAGTTTGCAGTTAATGTGTAAGAAATGACTCCATCAGGCTCATTCAGATGTGACCGACAGCAACAACACAGACAATCTCTGTTTCATGCCTTTTTGTCATGAATGAATGGAATAGTGAAGATTAAAGCATGGTGCATTGTTCCTATTACTTTTTTTGCGTCATTATATATCAATCAATCAATCATCAATATGTTATATAAAATCCACTTCCAATAACTGTTGAGGGGATGAGCATGAACACAAATGAATACATGCAGACATGTGGTATTAAAGGTTTATAGATGATTTTCATTGCTGATTAATCTGTTGATTACCATCATATGTCACGAAGAAAAGCAGCAAATCCTAAACTTTTCAAAATCTGGAACCTGCATTGTTGCTTGGAAAGTGACTGAAATGATTCATTGATTGACAAAGTAGCTGCAGATTTGATTAATTTTCTTTTTATTGACTAATCAGCTCTATATGATACACATATAGTAGGTGCCAGTTGTAAGCGAAAGAAACAAACTGTACATCGAACTAAACCTCCCATCACCAAGTCGAATCGAAATGAATTTATAATTATCTTGAACCAAAATCTTATTCCTATTTTAAAGTATGACAACTCAACGAAGGGTTAATTGTTTATATTTTAATATAAATTTGTGAAGACGTGAGACATCTGCTTTGGCAGTTAAGTAAAGGGATGAGACACCTTATCCTCCTGACGCATTTAATCTGTTTAGAGTTGAAAGTTTAATTTGTGGCACTTCATCACTTGGTAAATTTGTCAAACTCATCAGCTCCATTTAATGTCTTTTGTCAGATTAGATGCTGTTTTTAACTATTGACTGAATTCCTGAAGGTGTGACCAGTTCAGATGGACAAGTGAAGCTGCAGATCAGGAACTTGAAAATCCACATAGCTCACACATATAAGCTTTAGCTGCTGGGCAGGGCAGCACGATCCATATCTGTCACATCTTATACATGTAGACGCCGTCTGCTGAAGAGCTTCTCAGTGATAGCCTGAGGTTATAGCAGGTCCCAGGAGGAGGGTGTTTGCATTTTTTTTTTTCTTTGTTGGGTGGGGTGTGGGGATGTGGGGGTGTCATATATCAGTGGTGGGCGTGGTGGAGCTCGGACAAAGAGGTCGCAGTCACCCGTTCCCACCTGAGGAAACGCAGGAGACTGATCTCTCATATGACTCCTCCTCCCTCCATGAATGTCCATTGATCTGCCCTTGATCTTCATGTCTACACACACACACACACACACACACACACACACACACACATACACACACACACACACACACTCACACACCCTTGACCTCTCTGATCCACCCATTGACTCTCAGCATCTCATTCACTGCCTCTTTGTTTCTGTCTCCTGATCCACATCTGTCACTGATCCTTACATTTCTCCCCTCATTCCCTCTTTCTCACAGTTTCTCTTCTCTCTGTGGTTCATATACTGTCTCCCTCCTTCTTAGTCTTTTCTCTGTGCTCAGGGCTGCAGAATAATCCCCTGTGCGATTTCCCACTCTTGTCTTTTGTCTTGGCTTTGGCATTGCTGTCTTTACCCACCATGACTCTCCAGCTCCAGGACAGACTGAGAGTTATAGCTGAGCACTGCATCTCGTGACGTACGTGCACCTACGGAATCGAACCATAAATTCTTATCTACAAATCTCATGCGTTTAGCATATTTAACATTGTGGCCAAACATTTTCCCATAGTTACCACTTCACAATGAACACTCACGGATCGCTCTTTAAAGGTCAGGTCGTACTGAAAGCAGTGAGGGTTGGTGCGTTGAAGTGCTGGTCGAAAGCTCCATATGAGAGACCATCAAACTCGATTTCCCAGACATTTCACCACAAAGATCGTGAAGGAAAAGCTGTGGCTTAGGCGACTCTTTAATGCTGCATGTAAAAAAACCAACAGCATTGTTTTCTATACGATTCCTTTATTTGACCAGTCGAATAGACCAATGTTATATTCTGCAATCCTGAAATGTTCTATTTGAATATATGTTTATTTTTATATGTGTATATTGAAGCTGTCTGGAAAGTAAAATATATTTGTCTATATCTTATATTGTGCTATTGAATGTCTTTCTGCTGTCAACAGCTTGGTTAAATGTGTTTGAATGTGTGTGTTATTGTGTTTATGATGATTCCTGTGATGAGTTACAGCAAAATGGCTGCATTAAAAGTATCAGGTAAAGGTTGAGCTCACACCAACATGACTGCAAGCTGCTGCAGTCATTGTTTTTATATTAACAGTAGTTCAAACGACTACGTGAAGTGTGTCGCTGTCACCTGACCTCGCAGTTCTTCTCAGGTCTATGGAGTCTTTGAGCATCTGCCAAGCATTTGTCAGGTGACTAAGCCCTCCAGAGGTTGGAGTATTTATGGAGTAATTATGACAGCTCTCTGTCAGTAGAAAAGGAGGAAGTTGGGTGACGTTGCTGTAGAGAAACAAAAGATCACAGAGAGGGCATTAGGGTGGATGGATGGGTCAACAACAAGACTTTCCTCCCATGTAATACACTCAGGCAGCTTATCATGACTCATAGCTACGTTTTATTGTTAATAAAAGTGGTTGTGTTTACGTTCCAGTGACAAAGCCCTCTGGTGTCTGTAGTAATTAGGACGGGAGCAAAGGAGGAAGTCAGGTGATGTTATGGAGCAACTAAGTCCACATATGGAGGAAGACTGGACTGGAGACCTGTGTTTGTTTCCTCTGTCAAACCGACAGTCAGCGTTGCCTCTTGTGTTTTTAGGGGCGTTAATTCAGCAGATGCTCCAGAGGGTTGGGGCAAACAACCTGTATGGTTCTTTTAGGTTGGAGGACATGTTGCCATAAGTATAACAAGTGGTTATGATTGAAGCCATGATGATGAATTCCTCTTAACCCTGTAACCAAGTATTTATTTTAACCCAGGATCATTCCCAAAACCTAACCAAGTTGTCTTTGTACTTAAACCTAAAAAAAACCTTGCACTGTTATCAGAAAATGGTTTTAATTTAGAAACTGCTCTGTCATCCTGTTGACAGTGTATACTGTGTACAGATATTTCCCTCAGAAGTTGATGGAGAGGAGAGGGAATATTGAACTTGTAATTTGTTGTGTTACCAGAAATATGACTCCAAATGAAAGCTAATGTTGCGCTCTGTCTGCTGGATGTGTGAAGTTGGCCACATCATCTTTATACCATAATATGTCAGTGCTTTGCTCTCAGCTCGTTGCACTGACCTTAACTGGCCAAAAGGTCAATTAATGCAGGTTCAAATCATCAGCTCTCTAAATCAGAAGATCTAACACTGTGGGATCAGCTTGAAGACTTCACAATTGAAATGAAGTATCAGAAGCTCCATAACAACCAGCAGGGAAGTGGATTATGCTGCAGAAGAGATTTGAGGCTTTTGGTACAGTATACACATCAACGTATGATAAGCACCCTTCAGGTCTACAGGCGTGACTTTTTGATGGCAAAACCTTTGGGTGAGATTATTTTAAGATATGATATCTTGAAAAACTAGGATCAATCTTAGTCACTAAACAAATGGTTGATGATCCGTTACCTCCTTTCACTGTTCTAAATGCTCTGAACTCTTCTGTGCTTTAAAAGACTGACTGTGTCCACACAAGGACGTGTACGATGTGATGACAGTGTTTTCCTTCCTGCGTCAGTTAATCACATGATCTACAATCAGTAATCTGCTCCCCGGGTCAGCCAGTCAAAGGCCAGTGAGTGTGCGTGTGTGTGTGTATGAATAACAGAGGGAGGGTGCTTGCTCGTCAAAGGTTGAGTCATGAGGTCACCATATTACAGCTGTTCAGCTCAGGCTTTGCAAACAAAATAGGGTCATGTTGCATAACAAAGACACAAATCCACATTTGTTTTTAACAGCAGAACTAGGTAGAAGATGCAACAAAGGATGTTTTCTACACAAGTGAATGTATTGTTTTCTTGTTATTCATGCATCCATTTTTATCATCAGACACATTTAGATTGATTTCACGTATAACTTGTTTCGACCTCTGTGCTTTGTAAGTTATTAACATGGTTATATCTGCAGATGGAAGGAGCACAGAGCGAGTGCAGATCATGTTAAGGTGTTTTTATTCCTCTGCACCGGCGACAGCCAGAGCTGGAGGCATATTGTTTATTGGTGCTCCGTCCATCCGTCCCATTCTCGTGGACACAAGGAGGAAGGTTTTTGCCAACTTCAAATTTGGCACAAACCTTCACTAGGTCTCAAGGATGAAATGATTAGATTTTGGCGGTCGAAGGTCAAGGGTCAAGGTCACAGTGACCTCACAAATCGTGGTTTTGGCCTTGTGAATGCAATATCTCTGTAACGCCTTGAAGGACCTTTTTCAAATTTGGCACAAACATTCACTTGGATTCATTTGACTCTGGATAAACAGGGATCTAACCTGAAACTAGTCTGAGTGGCGGAGGGATACAACCATGACACAGTAATTCTAGTTTTTGGTTGTCTCTTGTTCTCTCTCAGGTAATTGAGTCTTTGGGCATCATGATCTACAAGGCTCTGGACTACGGGCTGAAGGAGAATGAGGAGAGGGAACTCAGCCCTCCTCTGGAGCAGCTCATCGACCTCATGACCAACATGGCCGAGGCCACGAGGGATGCCTGCCCCGACGAAGGTTATGAGGCCACAGAGGAAGAGGATGAGGTGGAGGATGACCCTGACGACATCTCCAGTGTTCACGGCTACAGAGATATCCTCAAGGTGGGTACAGTAGCTGAGGAAGAGACATGAGATCATCACTTTATTGTGCCAAGAGCCAAGACACCAAATTTAAAGCTGCACACATCAATATGTTTTATATGAACAATGGATAAAATGGTAATGTGTAATGTGAAAGATGTGGCTCCTATTGATGAACTCAATTATCATCCAGCTTTCAGCCCAATGTTTTGCCTTTACAGCCTGTTCAGCAGTAACAGGAAGCTGCTCTCAGTGAAAAAGCTCAGAAAAACTCACTGTACACGTCCGGCCTATCACCAAACAGAAGACTAGTAGGTGGAGCATTTAAGAGCCAGATATTTCCCTCTTTCATTTGTTTGGTGGCCAGAAACACAACTGCATATGAATGTTAATGATGCTTCATGCTTGCTGAATGCGTTGTTACTGACAATTTAACTTGTAAGCTTGTAAATGTTTTATCTGGTTGAAGTTGAGTTAATTTGAACTACTTTATTCTGTTGAATATATATTACATAACAATGTATCATTTATAGTAATCGCATTATATGTTTTAGACAAAAAAAGTAACTAAATATTTTTCTGCGGTGTGGTGGAGTAGAAGTAAAAGTAGCTTTAAATAGAAATACAGTTGCTGGGGAACCATAATCCACTTACGGACTCCAGGAACAGATAATGTCAGAGGTCGACTGTTCAGGAAAAGTTGTGTGTGAGAAAATGAAAACGCTAAACACTGAACTCTGAACCAGCCTCATCCTTGGTCAAGCGTCATGTATCTGTTGTTCAGCAGAGCAGAGAGTCAGTGTGTCATTCCTCACATGGCCTCATACGGTTTACATAATGACCACATACCCAGTCAGACACACCAACTCTGCTCTCCAAGGAGATGCTTCAGAGCAGTGTGGCTGTCTGGCTGGCCCAGTGGCTAGAGAGCTGTCAGTTTAAATTGTTGTCACTGTATTTTTACCCCCCGTCCATTCACTCTCTGTGCGCCCTCACTTTACCTTTTGTCCTACTGTACTGTCCCTGGTTGACACAGTAAATTGTTTTTAACTCCGTGCCACATTTATTCAGTTAATGTATCCGTTTGCATTTCCGTGTGACGTAAGATAGCATATTGATTTACCCTGGATACAACATTTTCCCACACCTATGATGTGATGATGGCAGGGTAATCTTCAGGAGAGAAGGCTGTCTGTTATTTACTGTGTTTAGTCAAATTCTCTCTAACTGGAATGCCGTCTAGACAAAAAGATGCCAAGAGCATTAACCCAGCTTCTCTCTGAGAGAGACAAGGACGTAGTCTGTCATTGCTCCTGGTGTGTACGGCTGACCTCAGGCATAGCGGTCTTGTGAATTGTACTCAGCAGTCAAAAACAGTTGTTTACAAATGTCTGCAAATGTTTTTGGGTATTTTGCCTTTATGCTATGTCACTGAGATCCCAGAAAGGCTTCGCAGTTTGACGTCTCTGTCTCATGGAGGTGCAGAGGAGACATGGTGAAGTGCAAATTTACCCCTGACTATAAAAAAAAAAGCTTGATAAGTTACCCGAGAAGGGTTTTTTGTGGTGTTGGTGTAGACTGGGAGCTCTGAATCAACAGTCTGATCACTTCTATTTATTCCTAAATTTAGGTTTTTGTGTCACAGAAACTGCCCTGCAGTCTCTTTTGCTCTATCCAAAGAATCTGAGTCATTGCTGGAGAACAGCAGCCTCATTTGACCGACAGTTTGTGTTTTTAGCATTGTCAGCTAATGAGGAAGCATGCAGATTAACCTGAGCAATCACACATCACATCATGCTGGCTTCTATGAGACTGGCTCATTTCTAGTGTGGAGATTGGACCTGTCAATTGAACGCTGATAGTTACCTAAACAAATACCATGTCTAACTAGCGAACTTGTCACAGCACAGCACACAGTGTTTTAAAATGTGCTGCCAGAGGCTGCTCTACATAACCTGAAATCCCTTTGATGGGTATGTGATTGTAATATCAAAATAACATGGATATTGATGGCCATGCGTTGCACTTTGTGAAGTTCCCCCCATCACCTCTGTGTCAAGTGTAATAGATGCAGCTGTGTGAACTGTAACTGCACTGAAAATGTCTCTTTCTCTGTGCTTCACTGTCGTCCCTGTAGCTGTGTACAGTTCATCTACCCAGTCTGTCAGACGCCCCCAGTCACTACCAGGCAGTGTGCCGGGCTCTGTACACAGAAACCAGGGAGCTACGCACTTTCCTGGAGAAGATCAAGAGTGCCAAAGAGGTGGGTCCTTATCATCATCATCGTCATCATCATCATCGTCATCATCATCATCAAGGCTGTCGGCTCATAGAGCTCTTTTTTTCAGACATTGATAGCAGTTTTAACCATCAGTAATGCGTTAATTACACATACTAATTATTAATTAATTAAAACACAAACCGAACTTACTGCATATGGGTTATGGGGCTCCCCTTTAGTAAAGGGTTATGAGATGATCACTGACCGTTATGCAGCCCGTGAAAGACGGGGCGAGGCATCACACACCTCTACTAATCAGCATGACTTTCACTCTGTGTGGGACCACTGACAAGGCCAATGTTAGCACTGTGGGACTGCTTTATTCCAATAGTTGAAAATCGTAGATATAATAGTATTCAACTCTAAGCCTTTAACAAAGAAAACAACTCTTACATAATACCTATAAACCAGTCTAAGTGACTACTGTATTCACTCCGCTTTGGTGTATTAAGGGTTCAAGTGAGGAAATCAGCAGAGCATAACAGTCACAACTGAGTGAGCCATCGTTCCCTTTCCTCAGTAATAAACCATCACTACACAACAGAGGAGGGGCTGGACATGAGCGTGTGATAGGCATAGACACAGCAGAGACATGCGGACAGCCAGTCAGACAGACAGCCATGTTTCCTGTGTGGCACAGCTGATTCTGAAAGGCATCCATGGTAATGACTGTGGATAAAGAAATGAATGGACACGTCAGTTCACTCATGGTATGACAAAACACTCAATAAGTGACTCACAGCTTTCACTAACATCTTATTCTCATTGTTTTATTGCATCACTCATTGATTATGACATGTAGGAAAAAGTGGACATAGCGTGACGCATGTCTTAGATGGTTTGCACTGAGTAGAAACTCAGGTCTATAATCCTTAATAGATTGCTTAATGTAAATCCAGCACCCCTTAATCTCTGAATTCAATTCTTCATTTGCAGGACAAGGGACTTGGCGACATAAATGAACCATAAGCTATTAAAGGCTCCAGTCAGGGGCATTAGCAGAAAAATTAAAGGCTTTACTTATATTCATGGTTTCATCCCCTTAAGTTACTTAATACATGCCAATTCCACTTTAATATTAATGTGAAAATTTTAGTACAAAATTAAGATGTTTGATTGAATGAATTTAAAGCAAACCACAGAAATGATGTCAGTGGTGCAGTGATTTGCCAGAATCTACACCACCATTAAAAAAATGTACAAAGGTGAGAGTGGAGGCAACATCTGTATCCAGCCATCACAGCTAATCGCAATTCATTAAGCCAGCACCAGATGCTTAATATGTAGCAGATAAAAACAGGTTTCAAAGGTGTTGTAATTAAATTTATTTTATGATAAAATCAATTTGTGTTATTTAAGTTAATTTGAGACTTTGAACTGAGCCGCCGCCTGCATGTTATTGTCTCTCCAGTACATTGTACGGAAGTTATTAGCAGGAGAGGGAGTCAGAAAAGGGGTTAGGGTGTTCACTCATAAATAGTTATGTCAACAGGACAACTTTCACTTGTGCCATGGGTCATAAAGCTTCACTTTGCCGTATGTAGAGGACAACGTTTCTGTCTCTGTATCAGGGTTTTATTAATGTGAACACTGGTGGAGCACATTGGAAGTCCCATGAAGATCAAGGTTTAAATTGTGGTACACGATTAAACAAATCGATACAGATACCAATTTAACATTATTTTGACTTTGTTGGGAACGAAAGGAAATTAAATATGCTAGGGTTTTACTTTTTTTACAAAATGGAACATATAAGTGTACTTTTTTTCTATTTTTTTTTTTTTTGGAAAGTGGTATAACTTGACAATGGTGAGCATTATCACAAAAAGCAAGCCATCAGCAGCTTTGATACAAACTGGCCAAGTGTTGTAATGTCCTAACACCCTGCGGGCAGACAGGTTGAACTGGGCCACAGTGAAGAGGGAGTGACATGTTTGCTGTGCATGACAGACAGAGATGACAATATCTGGAGACATGCTGACTCTCACTCTGTCAGAACTGCTGAGTTCAGGCTCTCAGAGGAGATATCCAGACAAGCATGAGGAAAAATAGTCCTGTGCGAGGGTCCAACTTGCAGACATACCACAGAGGATTAATGCCCCCTCGATGCATTAGTGGCATGCTGTCTGTTATGGATCATGTGTCCATATTCAACAAAGGGGCTAAGCAGGTGATTTTCTGTACAAAATCACTTTCAGGCTTCATTTGCAGATAATGGAGAATAAAGAATTTAAACGGGTAGAATGCATCATAGTCACTGTTTTCCACTTGATGGAAAGATTTGAAAATGAGGGGAAAATTAATATATATATATATATATATATCTGAAATGATGAAAGAATCACATGATCAAGTCTACATATATATGTAGACTTGATCGTGTGATTCTTTCATCACAGGTACATTATTTACTCATTTTCATTTGCTCTTCCTCTAAACACAAAGCTGTGTCCTGTTGCAGGCTTTTTCTATTCATGAAGATCAAGTGCAGGAGTCATTCTGGCCTTTGCTTTCCCCCAGAAACATTTTGGAGCTCAGCTGTGGGTTGGAACATTTCCCGTGAGGAGTGTGTGTGTGTCTTCCACCTCAGGGTTCCTTCCTGCCATGCACTACTGTTGCTGCTGCCCTTTTAGTGTGTGTAATGCATCTGAATGAAGAAAGGGGATTTGGTTGGTTACATAACTCTCTGATAGAAAATAGAGAGGAGAGAGTGGACTCTTACTGCAGGAGGCGGAGAGGGCTGAGAAAGAAGCTTAAAAAGGAGGATATGTGGGGACTGCAGCCTCTTTAACCACAGAAAGTAAAGAAGTGATCAACATCACTATGTCTGTCATTTTATAGAGCACTTCTTTAATAGATTTCGTTATTTCTCATAAGAATTTAAAATGAGGTAACTTGTGAACAATCTACCAGCAGGAGTACAAAGATAGAAAATCCTGGATGAAATGGTTTTCTTTGTTTGGACCTTCATGAAGCAAACACTGTATGATGATTATAATTATTCTATCCTACTTTTTCTGTTGTATCTAATTCCCCATTTTAGCCACCATAGCTTTACTGATGGCTACGTCGGTCTTCTGTCTGCAAATGCAATAATTCAATGCCTTTATTGTCACTGCACAGTGTACAATGAAATGATGTGTCTCCAGAGGTTCATACAGCAATACACACAGTAAACATAACTACATACAGTAACAAAAACTACAGTAGACACATTACAATCTGTATAAATAAATAAAAACAAACAATGAATTGTATAAAAGCAGAGTAAGTCCATGTACTCAGTTATTATTGCACATAGGTGAATTGCACAGATAATATTGCACATGATCAGGGTATTATTGCATGTTATAGGATAGGGTTGTACTTCTTCTCCTGATATTCAGCAGTTAAGTACTGTAATAGCACTTGGGTAAAAACCTGCCATCTGGAGGTGCAAACACACAAGGTGGGGAAAGAAAAAAAAAAAAAAAAAAAAATATATATATATATATAAAAATCTGAATTGCGTCCAGATGCTAAATGCACAAAGTACATGTGACCTCATCATTAACACATATGGAAGAGTAAACTGTTGTCAAGCCTCATGGGGGACTGGTGAGTGTGAGGCATGGTCATTTAGAGCAGTGTGTGTGTGTGTGTGTGTGTGTGTGTGTGTGTGTGTGTGTGTGTGTGTGTGTGTGTGTGTGTGTGTGTGTGTGTGTGCGTCTGCATGTGACTGTTTGTCTGATTACATATTCATGAATGCATGGATGAACTCATGAGTGTGAGCAGGACGTGTGGGTGCATATCTGTCGTGTGATTTCGCCAGTCTGTTCATATATGTATGTGAGTCTGTGCCGTGTGTGTCCCTGTGTGTGAATCTACATATATATATAAGTGTGTGTGTGTGTATATGTGTGGTGTGTGAGACACCCAGGAGTGAAATGGGCTATGAGCCGCCCTCCCACCCCCCAGTCTGTATGGCACATGGGTCCGTCTTTGTCCGTCCACCACTACGAGCCAGAGAGTAGCTTTGTCCCTCCGCAGACTCGCCTCCTGCTGCTGGAGGCTGAAAAAAATGAGGCTGTTGGTAATTGCCCTAATTATCCATGAGGACTTGTAGCAGTATGACGGTTGGTTTTGGCCACACGAGGGTTGTTTTAATTAAAATGCACAGAGAACACTTCTCAATCAACCTTTTGAAATGGAAATATGCGACTTTGATGTGATGTGGAGTCATGCTGCTCATACCAATGAGATAATGGTGTTTAAAAGCAGATGAGCTAATCTCTCTTTACACTCGTGGCTGGCTGTGTTAGCAGTGTTTTAATTTGATGGGCTGTTATAAGTAATTAAGCACTTTCAGGGTTACTTTGTGTAAATGGACTACTGAATATACACTGTAGGCATGCAGAGTTATGATGCAGCAAAATGCATTATGTTGCGAGTGACATTATGTAACTGATGCGTTGAGCCTGCAGTCCAGTGGAGGCAGCTTTTCTCTGGCAGGATGATGGTGAATTGTGATTTCCCCAGTGGGCTGAGGTCTTAACTTTGAGGTCAGACTCCCGTGATTGTCTTATCAAACTCTCCTCGGCTGTGACGTGATAAGAACACCCCAGATATTAACCACAGTGAACATATTTTCTGTCTGCCTGCTGCTTTAAAATGCTTTCACACTTGCATTTTGTTTCCCTCTCCATCTCTCTCTCTCTCACACACACACACACACACACACATTGACATTATCTTCCGTGAACTATGAGAGCAGGAGCAGAGGAATGCAGTTGCCTCCTTGCTTCCCACAGACCGGCTGTCACTCAGGCCGACAGTGTTGTACCACAGTCTAATGGCCTCACGTTGTGCAGGTTCACACAGGTGTCAGAGTGGAGCAGCTGGGTTTACTGTTGAATGCCTGAAAACAGGGACATGTCCTCACAGAAAATGTGAATTTGTGTTATGTTTTTTCTTTTTTCTTTTCTTCTTAAAGGGCTGATACCGGTTGTACTGGAACTAGCTAGCAGCTCTGTACAGTTGAAGTGCTTATCAAAAAATAGAAGAATACAAGTCAAAATTTGATTCTTTCTTACATGCTAGTGTTTAGTAAGTAATATACCATGTTCACTGTCTTAGTGAGGGGAAATTTCTTGCTAACAGCTGCTTATCTGCAAATTGGCCTTAATCACAGCAGACATTTTGACTTGTCATAGTAGGAATAACAGCCAACACGGAAGTAGCAAAAACAACACTTCTTCGAATGGCTGCTTGAGTCTGGCTCAGAAAGTGAGTCAGTCCCCATAGACTCCCATGGTAAAATGTCCAACTTTACAGCAGAAATAAACATGTTTACAGCCTGGCACAAAAAACTGTTTTGGTCTCTTTGGCTAATTTCCTCCTTCATGACAACTGCATGGGGTGAATCATTATAAAACTCTCTCGTTTACATTTTATTAAGGCTTTAATTCTGGCTAATTGCCTCAGCTCCACACACACCCCTCCTCTTTGCCCATTTTTGGATTAGCTGAGAATTTGGCAGTCAGGTACTGCCGAGATGGAGCAGCTCACTCTTACCTTCAAAACCGCTCTGCAGAAGCCTGTGACTTACGTCACAGAGGCTGCATCCATCTTTATTTACAGTCTATAGTTATGACGAACTGACACCAGAGTGTGAGGGTCACAACATGACAGGCTCAACTGTACGAACACTTTTGACTTTGTGGATCCACGTGCTGGATCTTCATTCTCTTCTTTTTAGCCTCCGTCCTCCCCGACTTCTCTCACTGTGTTTTTGATTTTTTTTCTAAATCCAAACTGTCTCTCTGTCTCTTTCCACCAGAACCTCCGTAAAATGGAGGAGTCGTCAGAGGAGCCTGGCCGAGACCTGAACGAGCTGCAGAACGCTGACTGGGTAGGCAAAAGGACTCCTGACCTCTGACCTCCAGCTTCAACTCATCATTTCTTTTTTTTATCAAAGTCTAACAGAATTACAGTTCAGGGGGAAAAAAATCAAATCTATATGAATGCATTTAGCACTGTAACTAGGCAGTGATAAAAGAACCACTCCCCTTGACGAACCCTCCTTACTCTGTGTGCACAGAGAGGTCAGATCACAGATGATTGCTATTGTCCACATAAATTCATATTCAAAGGGTCGTGGTATTTCCCACGTCTCCTTTCCCATGCTGCCCTTCGCTTCCTCCGTCAGGCTCGATTCTGGGTTCAGGTGATGAGGGACCTGCGTGAAGGAGTCAAGCTGAAGAAGGTGCAGGAGCGTCAGTACAACCCTCTGCCAATCGAGTACCAGCTCACTCCTTATGAGATGCTCATGGACGACATCAGGTCCAAACGGTACAAACTGCGCAAAGTCATGGTGAGTGTCCGGTGTGTGAATGCCACGTGCTGCACTGTTGTTTCAGTCTGAGGGGAAATTTCTTTGGAAACAACACTGTTGCATAGTAATTGCAGGCTGGGCTGATGCTCTGTTTTCAATCATTTTTAGACATTTAGTTTGACACTTTGCGGCTCCAGTATTTCACTTGTAGCGGCTGTAAAAGTCGACATGATCATGGGACATCGTGCTACGTAATGGGCTGTTTTGGATTCATCTAAGCCATGCGTGTTACATTAAGCCATTTAGCACTGATGACAGTAGAGCTGAGACAATCAGTCAGTTAATCAAGTAGTTGTTCAATAAAAGATTTATCAGAAATTCAATAATTCAATATTCAATTCAGTTAATTGTATAAGTCATTAATCACACAGCTGCTGCAGAATTTTCTTCCTTTAACTGTTTTATATCATTGTCAGTTGAATATCTTTGGGCTTTGGACTATTGGTTATACAACACTGTGAGAACATTTTTCACAGTTGTTTTTTCATTTTTTATTTTTAACAGACTAAACAATCGATCAAATCAATGTCATGAACTCCACTTAGTAAATATATTAATAATGAAATAATAAAATAATGATAATAAAAAGCATGATGTGTGAGCTTCATCTACACAAGTGATTACAAAGTAGTTAAAGAATCAATCCATTCCTCTCTTGTCATGCTGTTTTACAACCTGCTCTGTTGTTTCAGGTGAATGGAGACATCCCACCCAGGTTAAAGAAGAGCGCTCATGAGGTCATCCTGGATTTCATCAGGTCCAGACCACCTCTCAACCCTGTGAGTACAACTGAAGGCAGTGGATTCTTGCACAGCCTATGAAAAAACCTCGGCTGGTCTTTAAATCAATAAGCATTTATCTGATGTAATTTATACAATCATCACCCTAAATCCTAAACTCAGAGATCACAATACTGTATAAAACAATTTAACACAAACAAACCAGATTACTTTTATTTAATTTTACTTTATTACTTTACTTTTATTGTTGGAGAATTTCCATTAGCTAGTCTGCTTCTATTAGAACACATAGAAATACAGGATCCAATATACAGGACATAGTCGGGCATAAAATTATAGCCCAATCAATATTGGATTTTTGAGGTCAATGTTGATTTGAGAGTTTAAAAAATGTTTTTCACAACTACATTACATGAACAAACAATTAAAAAAGGAACCTTTAGATAGATACAGTATGTAGTGAGCGTTACTCTGTTTCTAAATTGCCTTATAAAAATATGTTTGTGTTTGCTGTGATGTTATTTTTTTGTTGAGGAAAGGTCATGAATAACAAAAGAAAGCTGACTTGGTTTTACATTGGAAACAAACAGCGGTCTCCTGTGTTAAAGGCCTGTGTTTCGTTGACCCATCGCTCCCATCCTTCCTCCCTAACACAGATTTTGTCGCTCTACGTCACCTAACCTCCTTTACCTTCCTCCCGTCATAATTACTATGCTACGTGTCACCTAACATTAAAACGTAACTATGGTTCATAATAAGCTGCTTGCACAGACGACCTATGGGGTAGTTTTAACAGGAGGACAGTCTCCTGAAGTTCTATAAAAACCAGTACAGCCTGTTGGTAGAACATGACTGTTGCAGCTCAGTGAACCGCTGCGTTCATCAGTTCTCTGTTGATATGAATCTCTCATCAGAACGATCGGGTGCTGTTTCAGCAGACCTCTGAAGGAGATGAGGGGGTGTTGAGGAGCAGGGCTGCTGGCTCTCTGTTTGTTTGTGCTAGTTGTTGTCTTTCACGCTAATTACTCTCTGTCGTTATGGATCTTTCACCCGTCATCATCTGCGCTACAGGTGTCAGCTCGCAAGCTGAAGCCGCAGACTCAGCCTCCTCCCACCCTGCATGAGCGCATCCTGGAGGAAATCAAAGCGGAGAGGAAACTTCGGCCGGTGTCTCCTGATCAGGTCCGCAGGGGAAGGCTGGGTAAGAAAGCTCCTCTTTATCTATGCTCTTGTTTTTTTTTTTTTTACACCTTTGCTGCACACACACACACACACACACACACACACACACACACACATGCACACTGTCTTGCACATGAAACCATACTTCACTCTGAAATATGTTTTATTAAAGCTGAAGTATGGAGCTGATCCTCCAAAACTGCTCATGTGCAAATCAACAACAATCAGATGAGAAATATGTTGTAGCTTCATTATTTATTTATTATTTATTATTTACTACACTCTTATTTGTGCCTCTGCTCTTTGCTGTTGTAGCTAATGCTGCCTAACTTTTCAGATTTGTGTTGCAATTAATGCCTATTATTGTTTTGTTGACTATATTTTTTGCAATATAGTGAAAGCTGTACATGAGTAATAATGCTAAGTGTCTGCAATTCCATTAACACTAACACTAACATTGCTAAAACCTTTACAGTTTCTGGATGACAGTAATCTCTCAACATTGGCTGTGGTTTATTTGAAATCCTATTATCTCCCAGATCTCAGTGATCTGAAACCAGACAATCAGCATGTTATACCCCTGCATTTCTTGCCAAGTATAAGAAGATAACTTCCTTTTTTTTGTCCTAAGTCTTGCTTTAAATTACGTCCTAATCAAAGCAATAACCACCCGATGCCATGACTGTTTCTCGTTGCAGTAATTCGGCCACTTAGCATGTCTTTCAGTTTTGACGCGTCAGGTAAAGTTTCCTTCACTGCTTACCTGGCTTTTTATTTATTTTATTATTACCTTTCTGTTCTCCTCGATGTTGTGGCTGCTCATCTGCTCTCCCGGCTCAGACGCACACTGCACACACACATCAGCACACTGCACACACATTTCATGCCATGCTTCAGTGGTTGGTGATGGTTGGCTATGGTCTGTGGAGGTGAAACATGGTGATGTGAGACACAGGTCAGTGGGAGGACACGTCGGATACACAGGATTTTGAGTTGCACTGAGTGAAGTTTATGTTCTACGATCGAAAAAATACACATGGAAGATAATTTTATATGCTGCTCAATAGAATCAATTGACAAATTTAGCATTTAGACCTCAAAGTTGGGAAATACAATTTACATAAAATATGATTTAACAGATTAAATGAAAATTTACAAATCTAAATAAAAGTTTTTTTGTTGTCTGTTTCTTTATGTGACAATGGATCAAATGAGGGAATCATTTGTAGGGTGACGAACCCACAGAGAATTATCTATGTGGCCCTATGAAGCTTTTTAGTACCTTTCAGCTCTTTGTTTTGGTTTTCCGGACACACACTTTTATCATTTTATCATCATATTTTATCTTGTTTCCAGCAGCAGCTGTTTTTAGTGGAAAAGCTCTAATAAATCCATTATATGCTACCTGCCCAGCACCATGTACCAGATCCACCATGCACAATGTACTGACAAAGTTAGCGGCTAGCTGCTGAACTTAGCTTAGCACTGAGTAGCTCAAGAGGCAGGTACTGCTCTCAGGAGCTGAAAAAAAAGACAAGAAAGCTAAAAAGAAGGTGAAAGTATTACTCTATGTTGAAAGTATCTAACTTGTAATTCGCCCTTCAAAAACCTGCTGTAGTGGGATGGTTTGTCCAGCAGTATGACGTTGTCTGTTGTTTTGAAATATTAAATGATAAGTCTATACTAATATAATTCTGACATGTTTATATTTTGCTGGTCTTTGTAGTTGTTCATCCTGTCCACACTGGCTGTGAAGAAATTCCTTCTCAAAGCAATTTACTGTGTAAGAGATAGGTGACACAAATCTAATGGGTGCCTTCTAGAGGTGCTGTCTATTTAATACAATATTCCTTCTTTATATTACTGTCCCTCGGCTCTGGCTCAGCATCAAACACTTCAGTGAATTTTTATTTTAGCTTATTCCTCTTTAAAAAAAATACTTACACATGGAAATAAAACATAACAATACTGGTTGGAAAGCTGTAGGCTGAAGCTGTAGTTTATTACACCCACTGTTTTTACATAATCTTACATAAATCAGCAACACTCTCACTACCAGTCAATGTATAGTCAGTGAAAAACAAAATTTTATTTAAAGATAATTTAAAGAGCAACCGGTAACACTTTCGATGTTCATATGTACATATCAACATGTGAACCAGCAATTTAATCTAATTACAGCACACAAGACATTGAATTCTTTCACTTTAGGGCCGCAAAAATGCGTTGCTATTGATGTGTTCTTTGGAGAAATAATAGTTATTCTCCATGTTTTTATTCCACAAAATAACAGACACCGAGCTGATAGTTATTGTTTAGTTACATGAGCCAGACTTATTGCATTTATTCTACTCACTGTCCATGGTTTTTGTCAGAGGAGGGGATCCTAACTTCCCATTAGCATCTGGCTATCCTAAAGGAGGAGATTAAACTCATCTCTGGCTGATTGAAACACATCACATTGCCCCACAGATGGATTGGGATATTTAAAGGGCTTCACTGCTCTGGATGCTATGGACAGAAGCCAGTGTTTAAATACTGAATTAATGGCCAGTGATGGTTTAAATTATATAACATAATCCAGCTGAGGTTTATGTATAATATCACTGTTTCTTCCTCTTTAGTTGTATTCCGTTGAGTACAGCTTATCCTCAGCGCACTTTCTCTATAGGACATCATTTCGGTGCTCACAACATACTGAATGATAGGCATCTAGAAGTGTTGAGTCAACAGCTCACATAGTCGCTCCCTTCTCCAGCTCCTGTCAAACTAATGCACAGCGTCATGTGACTCCTGAAAGATTGTCCCTGGTTGTTGCTGCTGATCTCTAGACACTCAGGAAAAGTGTCGCCTTTGCTAAGTACACCATCCCTCAAACACACTGCCGTGATGTGAATCTCAAGTAGAGCTGAGCAGCCGGCCATCTGATCAAGGACTGAAAAGGAACAGCTGAACTGCCTCCTCTGTGTCCTAAAGAGTCATCAGCTTTATACAACAGGGTCTTCAATGCATCTGTGCAGAATTTCATCAGGGTGCAGAAGGATCAATGTGCAGTCTCATGTGCTGCACAGCACTGGACACACTCACTGTATGTTCTCTGAGGTGGCAGAGAAATCAGAATAATGCTGTGCTCCACTTTCCCTCCTGCTGCAGCCCATGTCTCTCATCACACCACAAGCTTTATCACCTCATGCTCACTCATTCCTACTGTCCAATAATGTATTTGAGTGTGAGTGTGTGTGTGTGTGTGTGTGTGTGTACAGTCTTCCCTCTATAAAACATCACTCTTGTACGGAGGGAGCAGTTTGATTCTCCTTCACTCTGTACTTTATGGGGAGAGTGTACATACACACTCACACTTTAATGACCATGATTAAAGCTCTTGTCTTGTAACGAGAAAAATACGACTTCAAGGAGAAACTCATCTCACGAGATTAAAGTGCTGTTGTCACACAGCTCTTGGTGATGTACTATGATCTTTCCGGGTGCATTTTTTTGCCTGATGGTTGTTGTTTGTCTTTTTCATTCCCTAAAACTGGAACGTCAACATGTCAACACGTCAACACTTACTTATTGCTGAGATTTAGATAAAAAAAAGTTTGACACCACTCTTGTCTCTACAGTAAATATTAAAGGGATAGTATTTGATGTGGGGTTATTGTGAGGTAGTCATGCATAGTTAGTGTGTTACCTTGCTGTTCATGGGGCCAGCAGAAAAAAACTGAAACAATCCAATATCCGTTTAAATGTACGTTTCCTTTAGAATATTTTCAGTGCTTCATCTTCCCATGAAAACATCTGATCCCATTTGATTCTCTCAGCTGACCTGCAGCTGCAACGTAGTACAGTGCGCTCTGTAGGTGCGCTTGTTCATAGTAATACGGTAGTTCAGAGGTTGAGAAAAATGGAGTACCAAAGGAAAGTGCTGTTTTCACAGGACGATAAACCGCTGAAAATATTGTACATGAAATGTAAATTTAAACAGATATTGGATTGTTTCAGTGGATGTCTTTTAAAAGTGTCTAAAACACGTTTTTTTCTGCTGGCCCTGTGCACAGCAACACATCGCTCTGTTAGTGTGCCATGTTCCCGGCTGCCTCTACTGGCAGCATGCTGATCTGAATCTACTGCAGGTAACACACTGAGTATGCATGACTATCTCACATAACCCCACGTCAAATAACCCCAACTATCCCTTTAAGATAGAGCCAGGAGGTGATTAGCTTAGCTTAGCATGAATCCTGGAAATTGGGGGGGGGGGGGGGGGGGCAGCTAGCCTGACTCTGTTTAAAGTTCAAATAAAAGATACATAGGCCTACACCTACCAACACCTCTGACCTCCGGAAACCTCCACTGGCTGGTCACTTCCTGGCTCAAGCTTCATACTTAATACACATGACATGAGATTGATATCGATTGACCCATCTAACTCGGCAAGAAGAAGAAGAATGATTGTATTTCCACAAATATCAAACAAAAAAAGGGTCACTGAATTACAAAACAATGCACTGATCATCACAGATCATTGGGATCTAACGGTACACACAAATGCTTTTGTAGTTATCCTAATGAAGGAGGTGTCCCCTTTTAGGTTTTGGCAAAACTCGCAGTATGCCTCAGGATTTGTTCCGTGCAGGACTAGGTAAAGTATGAGCACCGCTGTGGTTCAGAAGGCCTTGTTCACCTTTAACCCAGTGGCCTTGTCTGTCTTCCTCCCTGGCTGTAAACTAATATCTCCTCGATTTGAATATTTGAACGCTAAGGCCTATAGCCAACACGCAGGTAGAGTGTACAGTTACTTACGGCCGGTTTGTTTATGTGTAGGAATCTGACGTGGTAGAGAAACACTTCCAGTTTAGAAGCAGAAACACAGCTCTCGTTGAGAGGACGAGCTCATGAGGTTGCTGACAGAGACTGAAAGGATCCTATAGATCCTATCAGCTGTGGCTCTTTATCTCTCTATTGCAGCACTTGCTTGTCTCCTCTTCTCACACTCCCTCCCTCTAAACCCTCTTTTCAAGTTGTTTTTGTTTTTTTCTTTGTTCAATTTGGGCTTCCAGAAATCACAGTTAGAGTCAGGCAGCTTGGTAGGTGGCTGGTTATCATGGATTGATTTCTGTCTTTGGACTGATGACTCCTGTCAGTGCACAAATGACCAGGTTAGTGAATTGGGGAATTTGGTTTCAAGGATTTAGCCCCCCCCCCCCCAAAAAAAAAAAAAATACCATGGAGGCTGTCAGGAGAAAGAATCCTATTTTAGGAGTTCAGAGTCTAAATATTTCATTAAAGAGGAATCCATGCTCTGTGTGTAACACCGGCCTGCTCCTTTGCCTCCCCTCAGACCAACTTAACTCACCCCTCCGCCCCTCGTTTCCCTCGGGATGGATCTCAAACCTCAGTCTTCTGTGACAGGATTCATTGCATCTTTTCATGTCACTATCAACATTATCAGAAAATAACCTGTTTCCCCTTTTTTCTTGAGGGAACAGGACAATGAAGATAGATTTAGATAAAGACAAACAGATTAACGATGCAAGGAATCATGAGAGGAATTGAGATTCATTTCAAGTGTTTTTACCCCCTACGTCTGTATAACTCTCTCTTGTGTGGCTCTGTACAGATGAGTTTAGTCCGTACATGGGCAGGAGGACTTCCAGCTCTCTGTCTCTCACAAATGGAACAGCATCTCCCAGACTGGAGCCCTCCGGATCCCAGTCTGTACCCCAGAGGAAAAGGCTCCTGAAGGCCCCCAGCCTCGCCGAACTGGACAGCTCTGACTCCGATGTCAGTATGAGTTTGTGTGTGTGTTTGTGTTTGGATTGTGTGGGTGGGATATTTGGAGAATTGCATCTGGCGTGCGAAAGAGCAAATGATGATAAAGTTGCTTGTATGTTCCACATGTTCAGGATGAGTTCGTTGGGCGCAAGTCAGCCAGCAGCTCCAGTGTGGCTACATCTTTGATGGATGATACATCCCCAGAGTCTGCACTGGGGAAGAAAAGTGAGTCAGGAATTATTTCTACATCCCTGTCACAGCTCGGTCGCCCGCTCAACTAAACCACCCCCTGAGAGAGATCGATTAGTTTTAATCTTACAGCCTCACCTGCCATGTTGTTTGCTGGTTTTTTTCTTGTGTCTGTTTAACATCTGAAATACTTAAGCCCTTCCCATCTAAGCGTCCCTCTTTTCCTTCTCATACATCTCTTATCTTCTGTCTGTGAACACCAGCTCCTCCCATGTTCCTGCCCATCTCCTCTACACCTCAGCCAGAGAGGCGTCAGACCCCCCAGAGGAGACACTCCATCGAGAAGGAAACCCCGACCAATGTACGACAGTTTCTGCCGCCGTCCAAACAGAGCTCCAAGTCTCTGGTGAGTCAGATGTCTTTTCCTTCCTCATATGTCCTCATGTACCATCAAAAAAACATATTTGATTTTTTTTTTTAACTCAGAAGATGAAAGAATGTAAAACAGTTTATAAAAGCACGAAAGATTTAAATGATGAATGTGATCATAATCAGACAAAATCTTCAGCTTCCCTTAGGGGACTGGAGCCTGGGAAGGTTTTAATCCCGGCCTGGTCACAGTGATTCTGTCCAGTAACTTAATAAGACAGAGAAACAGAGTGAGACATGGAGAGCGGGGTAGATAAGGGAAACATCAGGATCTGACCAGAAGAGGAAATTAGGAGGGATTGAAACTAAACACACACAGTCATCTCTCTTATCCTTTTGTTTGTGTGACATGCCTCTTCCTGGATTATGCTCCTGTCCTCTTTCTATCACCAAATCCACTGTGTGTGCTCACTTTATCTCTGTCAAACTGCCGGGACCCTTCTCTTCCTCCCTCCCCACACACACACACACACACACACACACACACACACACACACACACACATCTGTACCTTCTCTCGTTCAGGTTCGGACCGTAGCCTCATTTCGTCCCTGGATCCCCTTCCTCCTCCTCCTTCGCCCTTCTCCCTCCACTCTCCACCCTTTGCGGAGCTCCCAGCCTATCGAGGCGTTTGCGTTGGGGTTGATGAAGGCAGTTTTTGCTCTGTGCAGAAGCGTTTACATCAGTGGAAGACAGTCAGCCAAGGTTTGCCAGTCTGTCCTCAGTCCGTCGAGGCGATCATAACTGTAGCTGCCCATCCTCTCCTAATGCTTCCTGCTTCACTAGTGACCATTCGCCTACAGTAGAGCAGGCTGCCGCCTGAGTACAGACTGAACTGTGATCACATAGTGACAAATATCATTCGCTTCACTGCTTTGGTTAACATCTTAACACCCCAACACAAGTAGCTAAATTACATCAAATCTGCTCTAATATAGGACAAGTAATTTGTTAGTTTATTAATTAAATTTCAGGTTTTAACCTCTGATTTTTCCCCCAAACTGCACATTTTTAAAGGTCGCCTTTTTTACACTTTTCCTGTGTTTTATTTGAAGTCTTGATCAGAAGATATAATTGTGGTTTTAAGAACCAAAAACCATCTCAGTGTAATTATACATCTTCTCTCAGACTTCTCTGGAGCTCAAGTAACAACAGGTCAATGAGCCAATCAGAAGAGAGGAGAATGTGAGCCTCTCTTCTGATTGGCTGACTGTTTTCTGAATGATCTAATAAAAAGGTAGCAGATTTCAGGTAAAACACTCAGAGAAACCAAATCCTGTAAGGTTGGATTGTGGGACCAAGTGGGTGGGGTTGGGGCATGGCTGAGAGCGGTGACTGCTTTTGTAGTGACATCACAAAGTTCCAGAAGTCCTGACGGCTGGTTTTAAGGCTCAGTGTCTGAATACAGGCTGTGTGCATTTCTCTGTGGACTTAGCACTTTGATACTTTCACAGTATTAATATAGAACCTAGACCTGCTTTATAATCAAACAACACATGGACATCTACCTTTATACAATATGGGACCTTTAAAATAATTCATAAGCTGGTTTTCAAAAGAGGGATGACAGGAAATGAAGGGAAAGAGAAATGGGGAACAGCATGCAACAAAGCTCTCTAGCCGGATTTGAACCAGGGGCCACTGCAGTTCTTTGTTGGCACCTTAAATCCTTAGACCAGCAGGGTGCTCGAGACCTATGGTTTTCATATATTCAATAAACCGTTGAGTATCTTTTTTCACCATATTTCTGAAGGTATAAAAAAATATATTTGAAGTTGTCTGATGCTTCTTCCCCTTCGTGCCTCTGGTTTGGTAACAAAGCAGTGTACTGTAGCTGTCAGGAGTCATGAGATGAGCAGGGATTACAGTTCATTACCTTGTACAGCAGCAGTCAGTGACTCATGATGTGTGACTATTAAAACGGCTCTTTACAGGACCAGAAGACAAATATACAATAACATCAGGGCTTTTTCATGATCAGTGTCACCTTCATTCACTGAGCATGTTGTATTTCCATTGTAGGAAAACATAAAACACCTCAAAACAACTTCTCACTTTGCTCATGATTGAAATTGGAAGGTAAAACTAAAAGCAGCAGGAATTCAGATTCAACAAAAGCTTTTCTATTCTGAGCCTCAATGGGCTCATTTATTACACGTTTAATTAGAGTGAGATGGATGAATTGTCCGATAACAGCTCAGTGAGTATGTTTGCTGTTAGGCAACAAGCAATTACAGTACAGAAATAGCAAAGATGGAACAATCAGTTAATTATTTTGAATAGTAATACGAACAATGAACAAGTGGACAGAGGAAATATAAAACCAAAGAAAAGTCTCAGTCGGTGTGTTCAGACAGGAGGCCAGCAGTGGTTGTGTTCAAAGACTGTCCTTGCGCTGGTGGAGTGTACAGCCGTGAAGTGCCGGCTGTAATTTCCGATGAGGGAGTTCACAGCTGTGTTTGTTTTAACAGTTTACCTGTGAGAGCAGTACAGCGGCATCAGCGATCAACACACAGCACACAGCACAGTCTTTTCATCATCTCTGGTGACTTCAGTCCTGTAAATGTAAAATTCCACCAACATGTCAAGTTGGAGAAAAACAGGAGAAAAGACACTGGACTTTGTTTACATCCAAGGAATGACATTTCATCTCCCTGTGTGTATGTGGAGCATGTGGCAATGACAGTAACCTGAACCTGAAGCTGAGCCTGAGCCTTGCTCAGTATTGCACTTCTATTTAGAAAGGCTGAAGATACATTCGATTATTACATTCGATTCTTACACAGGCGCAATGCAACCAAACCTGTAGCTTCTCTTTTTGAGACCCTTCTCACAAGCTCATAAGACATTATACAGCTGTTTTCCCAGGCTGTGTGTTACTGCCCTGTAGGTGTAAAATCAGTGAACCCTCATTTTAATTTGAACATTTTTTTCATTTAGTTTAGTTGGTTCGTTTAGTTTCGCTACTTGGGGGAAGTGGAACAAGCTGTAAACACAACACTGACATACTATAACCCAACTATAAAGTTGTAATGGCAAATGTATTAGCAGACAATTGCTTATTTACACATCCAGCAGGCAGAGAGCAACATGAGTATTCATTTAGAGTTGGTACAACCAAACCTTGGTCACTGTATGATAGTAAGTCCAACATAAGTCCAATGTTCCCTCCTCCAAAGCACAGATTCCAGCAAATGAAACCAGACGAACCCGGCTTTAATTTACTGACAGAATCTCAAAATATTGAGATAGTCTTTGTTACAGAATATGTATTCTGAAAAATAACTGTAGTAAAGGGAAAATAGCACAGAAAGCAATGAAAAATCATAGAACAATGCACCGATTATATATGATTTAACTAAATTGTCCAATCAGGTTGAAATAGTCCTTCAAGACAGTCGGTTCCCAGTTTGTGATTCCCTGCATCGCTGCTGGAAACGTGTCCTCCCATCACTCCATCACTCCTTTGCACATTGTAGCCCCTCTCTGAATCTTAATCCAGCTTTGTCTTCAGTGAGTAATGAGACATTTTTATGACCTTAATGTTGCCTGGACCCACACAGGCTGCTCTGAAAGGTGCAGAGGGACAGCTTCTTGTGGACTGAATGATATATACTGAGTCCTGTGTGGAATCTTCTGTTGCCAAGGCCACTCACTTTGTGTGTGTGTGTGTGTGTGTGTGTGTGTGTGTGTGTGTGTGTGTGTGTGTGTGTGTGTGTGTGTGGTTGTAGGAGGAGTTCTGTTTCCCTGTGGAGTGTTTGTCTCTGACGGTGGAGGAGGTGATGCACATCAGACAGGTGCTGGTGAAGGCAGAGCTGGAGAAGTTCCAGCAGTACAAAGAAATCTACAACGCCATGAAGAAAGGAAAGGTAACCTCTACAGCACTATATATGGATCATGTCGAGTACAAAACAAGTAGATACAGTAACCAGCCGTCACTTACAGTAGCAACACTCTTACTGAATATGTAGCTTAGAAGCTTTCTTGACTCCGCCATGAGTTAAAGAGAATGAAATCGATTATTAGTGTTAATAAATTGATTGGATCAAATTATGGATTCTAATATTTTCTTCATCTCTTTTTTTCTTGCAGCTTTGCTTCTGTTGTCGAACCAAAAGGTTTTCCTTTTTCACCTGGTCCTACGTCTGCCAGTTTTGCAAAAAGTAAAACATCATTGTCTTAATCACTGGCATGATTTTTATTTAGATTATCTAAGAAAGTATAAATGCTTCAATTCACCACTTCCTATTCATTCTCTCTCTTTGCCTTGCAGGCCTGTGTGTTCACAGTGTTGCAAAAAGGTAAGTCTAAAAGAATAAAAAAACAAGAGATCATGCCTCCTACTTGCTCACTTGTTTTGTCAGCTAACAAAAATATGGTGACGTTCAAACGGTTCATGTTTTCTCTAAGAGTGCTTGTGTAGATAAAGATGCGACACTCAAACTTCTTCCTGGCTGTTTCCTCTCTATCACGAGAGTCCAGACCAAAAATAGAGGCACTATAAAAAGAAAAACATTTCCAGGACTCAGTATAGAACAATCTCATGAACATTAGCATATTTAATAGCTTACATTACATTCAAAATGGCCTAAGAGCCTCTCTCAGAGTTGTGAAGTGAGAATATGAGGTTTCATAATAAAGGGTAATTAGCCTCAGTATTGTTTCTCAGTAATCATTATGCTTCTAATTTACACTCATACCCTCCCCCTCTAACAGATGCGGCTGCCATCCAAACCTTACTCCAGTTTGCCCATCTACTCCATTGGCTCGACTAACACTCTCCCCAGGGAGAGGGTAACTGCCATGGCTGCTATAGGACAAGGACTCTCTGTGGCTGGAGGGCCGGGCCCGTCAGCAGAGGAAGGGGCCACGGCGCCCCCCACTTTGAAAGTAGAAACAACAGCGTCGTGTAAAGGAGCTGGAAAAGCTTCTGGAGCAGCAGCTGCTGCTAAATCTGACAAATCCTCCAGTAGCCCGCAGCGCCACGGCATCCAGAAGACCATGTCCAAGTAAGAGCTGCGAACACAATTACTCAATTAACAATCACTGAGACTCACAACAGTTTATGTTACATTCTGATCTGGATAAAGAAGTTGCTGTGCTCATTATTATTACTGGTACAGAGAATTTTTACAGTGGCCCCCAAGACAAAAAGCCCATAGATTACAGAAAAAAAAAATTAAGTAAAATTCAAACATGCAAATTCCTATGTTTAATACACAAAAACTGAGCAGAAACTACTAAAACACACAGAAAATGTGAAAGTCCTCAGCCAGGACTGCTGCTGTTTGAGTACAACCTGTCCCTCCTCATCCAGCTTGTATCTTTGGACTATCAGCACACTGTCACTGACATCTAGTGGATGAACAGTGCTATTATCACAATAGGAACTCAGGTGCTGATTCTGATTGGCCACTTAAGAATCAGCTAGCCGTTATAAAGGTATGTGGAGTTGAGCTGGTAAAACAACCATTACATTTGAATAATTTAATGCTGTGAGCCCAACAACAGAGACTTCATTCACTTTGTACTGAAGTGGACATATCTCAAAACCAAATGTGTACAGTAGTGGTACCTCTACATATCACTTCAGTTTAGTCAGAACATACTATGTATGACCCTGTAAGTAATTTGTTTCTGATGAGTCAAACAGTAGTCTGGGTTACCCATGACCACACACTGGATGGTTTGAAAACTAAGACAAAATACAATACGTACAAAAACAAAACATAAAACCACTGTCTGACTGATTTATCTGTTTCCCCTCCTGTTTCTGTTCTGTGTAGGTTTTCAAAGCACGGCTCTTTAAAGTCTCATGAAGAACTGGAGCTTCCCCCAGAGCTGACAGAGGACTGGGCCAGCATGGAGGTGTGTGTGGACTGTAAGAAGTTCATCTCTGACATTATTGCCTCCAGCAAGCACAGTCTGTCACTGGCCACCAAGAGAGCTCGCTTAAAACGCAAAACCCAATCCTTCTACTTGTCCTCCCCTAAAGGAAGGGAGGACTACCGGCCCTCTGAACGAACAATCAACGAGATCTGAAACTCTCTCTCTCTCTCTCTCTCTCTCTCTCTCGCTCTCTTTCTCTCCCTCTCTGTCTGGCTGCTTTCAGCTCCAATTGCACAATTAGAAAAACTCACTGGATATGATCTTACTGTACATGTATACTTCAGTCAGATAAAGCTGTCAGGATGGCTGACGTGAACCTCGGCCGTGGACAGTGTAGTTTTGTTGCTGTGTCCTGATCATCGTGTACAGCTCCTCCTCTGCTTTTTTTTATGGTATCATAGATGATCCTTTAATCTCTGGCCACAGACTTTTGAATAAAGAGACAAGAACAATGCCTCAAAGTGGACTGACCCCAACCCCCACCTTTCTCTCTGCTGGCACAAAAGCATGGTCCAGCTCAACTCACATTCAAATCAATAAGCACAAGAGTGAAGAAGGACTGATGTGGTGTGTTTGACGCTGCAGGAGACACGAGGACTACAGAGAGATGACGCTGTAAACTGACGGTGACACTCAGTTTACAACAGAAACTATGGAATATTAAACTATAGGTTTTGTAAAGGTTTAAATTTTCTTTTTTACATAGGGGTGTGTACAGTAAATGATTGTTCGATAAAAAGTCACCCTTACTTTTATTTTGCTTACGATGATTAATGAGGCCCAGTTTCATCTTAAGCAAGCGTTGTGTTTAGTGCCAAATAATAACTTCTCATCTGTAAGTCTTTCCCCTTGATGTGTGCAGTGAACTTACAACAAAATGACAAACTGCACCAACCCCTGCTTATCAAAGCCCCTGAAAATGTGGTTCCAAATCAGATGAAATTTCTCATTAAAATATAAAAGCCTATATAAGCAATGCTAAAAGTCAAAGTTTGTTTAAAAGAAAAAATATAAACACCCTCAGCTAATGTACTCACTCTAATCTAATCACCAGGACTATGTGGGTGTGGTGTGTTGTGATTTGATCACATTTGAGTGACAGTGACATTAAGGTGATTTATTGATGCATGATCCCTATATAAAGACCCTGATGACATCATCAGATGAGTAGTGCTCCCCATAACTTCACGTGTAAAACAAGTGGAGGTCCCCTTTAAGCAAACAACCCTATGACTGTCATCAGATATATGTTGCTGAATCCTCATTGGTGCATCAAAGTACGTGACATCACCTGTTTCCAACAGAGCCCCGTCCACTTCAAACCAAAAGAAGCACAAAACAAAATTACAAAAAAACACAGAAATAACCAAACACTGTGTTCATGTAGGATCCCAACCAAAGTAGTAAGTGGCTGATTGAGGAAGAAGGTTTTCATGGCCTTTGAAGCACTTATCTTGACTAACCATACCAACCATGTTCATTTGTAACAATTATTTTTCATTCATGTCTGTCAGATGTGCACAGAAGCAGGCATAAAATCATTAATACCTACAGTACCATGTCAAAGATATTTCAGACTTGCCTTTTAATAATTTGCATGAAATATCTCCATATTTTTTAAATGTACCTTTACGTTGATAGATATATAGTCGCCCATATGTTAACTCCTTCACTCCTTTAGTAGATTCCTGACTTGTAATACTAAAACCCATTTGATGTTTTTGTACTAATGTACAGTTAAAAAAAACCCTGTCTCTCAGTACTGGTGGCAAAAACATGTTTAACACATACAACAAGTCTTAATGTAATGCCTTCACGGTTTCCCTTCATCATTCACAGTCTCATTGGCCTGCGTCTATTTATTCTTCATCACATTCCTCATCTTCCTCCCAAGATATTTCTGCCTTAAAAATTGCCTTTTATGGTCACAATCATGTTGAACAGTCATCTGCTGTTTCTGTACATACTTTGTTTCTAACGGGTTATTTGTAGATCAGGTGTGTGTTGCTTCGATGATATCTTGACAGTGGGATTGCTGTAGATCTGTGTGTCTGAGAGGGAAACTATCCCGGGACAGTGTGTTTCAGCTCCGAATGAAGGGGAGTAGTCCACAGAAAAAACCTCACAGTGTGACTGGCAGCATCATGCATGTACTACAGTGTAAGCTTGTACCTTCAGTCTGTATTACCTACAAGCTGTAACTCCCTGCAGAGTTTGCAAGAAATAATGACTACAACAATAAACAGAAATGAGATACCTGCCCAATGTCTCTCTATATTCTTTGTCTTTCATTAAAAATATGCAAAAATGATTTTCATTCTCTTGGGATGGCTTCTGATTTTCCTCCAGACAGATCAGGATGGTGCTGGTGGAGGTCTTTAAATCAGGGCTGGATCCAGACACAGACCCTGGAGTGCCGCGATAGACAATACCTCTAATTTACCAGGGGCTGGAGACCTGGAGTTGATCTGAGGCCACATGCTGTAATACACAATGAGTCTGGGTAAAGGTGACAGTTGTAATTCATCACTGAGTGATGGGTGTCACATTTATCTGAAGTAAAAGAACTTAGTATATCAACATAATTCAGCTAATTGATCATACTAAAAAGGAAGCAGGATTCAAAGGTGCACTTTTGCCTTTTAACTGCAGCACTGCAAGGAAAACAATTGGAAGTGAAAAGAAAGCATGTATTCAGATAATCTGAATATAAAAATCATGATGTAAGATGTTTTACTTATTGCAGAACTGGGAGATCTGGGATCAGGTGAAGAAGGAAAACAGAAGCAAAGCTAACGTCACAGTAAAAATACCAAACATTAACGACTTTGAAAAAAACTAACCTGGGGACTGCATTTATCTGTGGGAAATGTCCGAGGAAATTATATTTGTTCTGTGTGTTATGGCGCAGTCATAGGTAAAGCCCAACTCACTCAGACAGCTTGGGTGTCAGCAGAAACAATCAATCAATCTACCACAATCTGCAAACAAACCGAGTAGGAAATGCAGCTGTTATCAATAAAGTTGCTAAAAAAAAAACGATTCGGTGCTGTCAAACGTTACCATGGTGACATGTCAACTTGCAAACTATCGACTGTTATGTTTTTTATTTAACAAAAACAAAGTAGTTTCTTTTGAAGGATTAACTGTTATTGACCAAGAGTGAGAGTTGCTGTTACGGAGGGAACTGAAGAAGGTAACTAAGTTTTTATCTGTTACAGCTGATATCGTCTTTTCCCACGATTGAAACAACAGAAAGTTAGCTAGCAACATGCTACAGTTAACTGTTAGCTGCACCAGACACCATTGTAAATACCGCTTACTGTGATGCTAACCTGATGATCGATGAAAACACTTGCTGTGTGAAAACTAATGGATTTATTTGTCATCTTTTGGAAAATTCGGCATTGTAATGAATAATTGAATCATAATGTTTCCCGAGTTTTGGGATAGAACCAACTTGTAATTTATGGTACATGTTTGTGTTAAACACGCTGGTATTTTAATAAACTCTCTGTTATGCCCCACATTCTCCACAGGATGTCTTTATCCCACATTCAGAGTCTCAGACTGGCAGCTGTACTGGAGGACTGTTTAGACCAGTTGGACATACTGGGACATAGTCTGACTGTGCAGATCAGCAGGGAGCAAGGCACTGCAGGGGGACAAGTGAGCTTCACTGTGTTTGTCATGTTCACAGTCCAGAGGAACATCTGTCAGCTACTTTAATCTCAATGGTTCTATGCCACGTTATTCTACATTTCATGAAGAAACCTGATGAATAAATAGACTTGAATAATGTTTTTACTGTTACTGTGTGTGTGTAGGAGAGAACCAGGCTGACCAAGCTGAGAAGAGACTGGTGAGTAGTGCAGACAAACAAACATTATGCTGCATCAACCTCTTTTCTGCCTAATTTTGTCTGTGTGTCTCTCTCTGCAGTCAACACATCTGGCAGCATGTTTTCAAGCTGCATTTGGAGCTGGAGGAGAAGCAAAGTTTCAGCTGTCTGCTGCAGGTTGTGGAGGAAGTGGAGCAGAAGAAGAGGGCTGAGAAAATGCAAAGGTTTATCACTGCATCATTTGGAAACCATACTTATGATACTAATCTTAACTGTAACTGTAAATAATAGTTAACTAGAAAAGTAAGTTTCTGAACAAGATGTGGTGTGATTTCATGTTACACTGTAGAAGAAAAAAGGGTGGAAGAAGAGAAAAAGAGAGAAAGAAAGGATGAAGTCTGTGTTGTATAATAATAATAATGCAAGTGTCTCTCCACCAAGAGAGGCAAAGGGAGCGCTGAAGCAGAGAGAGCAAAATATACTGAGACAACAAGAGGAGATCCAACAGGAAACTGAGAAACTGGAGGTGAGTGAGAATATGTTGTCATGCTTTATTTGAGAAAAAAAATTCAAACATCTTAGTGTACAGGTCTTTGAAAGTCCAAGGGGTCCAACACTTTCAGCACTTTCCCCCTCAGGACTTGAAAGAGGTCGCCAGAGAGCTGACACGTAAGGTGAATCAGCAGGCGGCTCAGATCGCTCACAGGAAGATGATTTTGGAGAAAAACTCTGAGCTACAGCTCCAACTCACACAAAAAGAGAGCAGCCAGAGTGAGAAGCAGCTGGGGGACCAACTAGAGGTGAGTCCTGTAGTCCATCTATTCCAGTCCAGTCTGGGTAAATGCCACCTACCCATCAACCCCACAGAAATGGATGCTGCTATGACCTCCATCCTAATCTCTGGTCCCCATCTGCTCAGAGGATATGTACCTCTCTTAGCGTGGTCTAAAATAAGCGGATGACCACTGCTCTTACACTTTCCTTAGTTTAACTGTAGTCCAAGTCATGTCTTCATTTATCTCTTTGCCAGCTTCTACAGAAACAGCTAAAAGAGGAGGTCAGAGTTCATGAGGAGTCACATAAATTCCTGCAAAATCAACATGAGGTAACTTTACATGACTAATAACATCAGATTATTGTATGCTATTATGTAATCATTTCTTTTGGAGGCAGTTGCTCTGTCATCATTAGCTTATCTTATCTTAGCTTAGCTAAAGTTTAAGGTTTAGGATGTGTTTAAATAAAAAACAATTTCAATCCATTTAAATATGAAGTTCATTATGGATGCCACACAGAAGAATACTGATAATCCAACCACTCATACCAACTACCATTACCTAAAGACATGAGGATATGTTTGTCTGTCAAAGACAAGTGAATCACTTTTTTTTGCTTCACCTGAGGCTATATATGACAGAAAACAAGATCACATATGTATTTCTCTTGATCAGATACACGTGGTTTCTACCCTTGACCCTGATGGGGTATCAAAGGTGCCCCGTGGAGTTTTCAAAAAAGAAGTTATGTTTACATTCAGCATTTGTGAGCATTGTCCATATCCTTGTTGTGTAACAAACATGTTGAACTGATTTTGTTCCTTATGAAACATTTTTGAACAATTTGGAACCTTCATTGTTCGCATCTTACTTCTTTTTCCCTGCCTTTGCTGGAAGATTGCTGAACCTGTTCATTTTTGCAGAGCAGTGAGATTCAACTCATTATACAGCTCTGTGTTAAACCCCAGGAAGTTTCAGTTTAGCTGAACCTGTACCAAGCTATTCAGATTCTTAAAAACTGCAACAGCCCCTTGTGGTTTCAATGCCACTATTGTTTACTGGTATTGTTGAAGTTGTTGGTCGTGTTTTGTAGTAGCTGCTGCCATTCAATCAGTTGTTTTTTAAATTTGAATTATCGTTAATATTCATCAAGTGCTGCAGCAGTATCTAATTTTGTTGTAACTGTTGATCAGGAGTTGCAGCAGCAGCTGCAGCAGTGGCAGCATTGCACAAAGCAGATGCTGCAGGAGAAGGAGCAACAGCTCAACAATGTGCGCTGCAAAAGAACTGTCAACCTGGACAAACTGTCAGATATGAGGAGGAAGGTGAGCAGCTCGCAGTGCTGAGCATGACACATCAAACAGCTGCTGATGCTGAACAGAGCACTCAGTCACACATTAGATGATTGTTAATTAGATTCTGATTTGTGTTCAGTTCAGGGAGATGGAGCAAGTGGTGATGGAGGACAGGGAGGAGCAGGAGAAACTGCGCCAACAGCAGGCATTGGCAAGATCTGCTATCAAGGTAACAATATCCAATCAAAGCCCAAATCCATCAGCCTTACCATCATGGTCTATCAGATCCCCTTTCCTGGTTGTTTACTGTACTGATCCCTAATTCTAAACCCTGGCCTGTGACCTTTGACCCTGCAGCTGCAGGCCTGGTGGAGAGGCTGCATGGTCCGCAAAGGCCTTGGCAGTTTTAAAAAAGCAGAGGACAACAAGAAAGGCAAGAAGAAGAAAGAAGGAAAGAAGAAAAAGAAAAAATGAGTTTTTTTCCAACACTGTCTCTTGACATTGAAATAATGTATAGCATTTATTATACATAGAATAATTTAATAACAATAAACAGTGATACAATTCCTGAAAAATGCCTCTATATCTTCCTTGTTCTTTATTTAAAATATATGTTAATCATGTTTGGTCATTTCAAACATGCAACAAAATACAACAACAAAATCAAAAACTCCTTTCATACAACATTGCGGAACAAAAGGAGAAGAAATATGCTGCGTAAAGGTTACATGGAGCATATCATATCATATCATCATGTGAGCATATTAGCATACACACATATTGGCAGCATATTGACTGTTTGACCTCTGTGTACAGTATAACCTGAACACAAAATCTACCAGTTATTTTATAAGATTAAATAATATCAAACATAAGAATGTACAAAATGACTTCCAGCAATGAACACTACTGAGTAGTCTACTGTTAGTGACCATAGGCCATACATTTTAACATAAGTCAACACCTTTATCTTAACTTGATAAGGATTTTAGTCACAATATTTCAATACTGTTTGTCTATGAAATGACACAATATACAATTCATGAATCCTACAGCAGGCTACCTACCAAACAAAGTACATCAGTCAGGATATCAGACCAGCGGACATACATGACAGATAGATCAACTAGTCATAAGAGATGACTCATTAGAAAGTCACATCTATGTGAGAAATTTCCCACTGCTCCCAACTTTATGTCTGACGGAGGAGCAGAAGACCTGGCATTGCAAAACAGGAAGCAGATATTATTTTTTAATAAGGTGTGGGGAGCTGACGTTTGTTTGTGCGTACTGGAACTCACAACTTACAACACTTTTACAACTAATGAACTATGGCCTGAAACCACTTTCAAAACCAAAGCAAAAAAAAAGAAATCCTACTGGACCATAAAGGTGATGTCACTCCAAATGTAAAAAATAAGAAGAAGCCAAAGAAGCCAAAGATTCTCTGGTTCCAGCTTCCTAAATGGCAATATTAGCTGCTTTTTTGACATTAAACTGTACATCTGTGAGCTTTCAACAGCTGATCAGACAAAACAAGTATTGTGAATTTGTCACGCTGAGTTCTGAGAAACTGTGATGGACCTTTGTTTTAATATTTTCTGACATTTTATGGACAGATAAATAAATAAAAGACTGTCGGAGACAGACTGACAACACAAAATTATTCTCCTAATACCGAGTTTACATTCTCATCTTCCCAAAGATGATGGCGTTTCTGTGAATGTGTAATGTGTGTGTGTTTGTGTGTGCGTGCATGCGTGCGTGTGTGTGTATCAGCACAGCCTCACAGCCGTGGCTCTTCAGCTTCAGTCGGGTGGATCTGCTCAGCGTGCATGTAGTTGTTGTCTCCGATGATGACACAGTTGAGATGCGAGCCGTGGATGCTGATGCTCGGAGGCTCCTCTGGTGGAAGAGGATAGAGAGGAGGAGGAGGAGGAGGAGGAGCAGGAGGAGGAGAGGTCTGTGCTGCCCCCTGCTGCCCATGGCTGTAGCCGGACCTCATCTCATCTGTAGCACAGGAACAAATAAGATGTTTTTATTCTCATGAACACAGTTTGAGTACAACTACTAGAAAAATGAAAATCAAACAACATAGCACAATTTAACTTGCAGCTCAATATGTTTTACTGCGTCGAAATATGCTGTTAAATTGGTTCGGCTGTTACCCACCGTGCATGTGGAGCCGAGAGTCCTGCATTAGCGGCTGGCTTTCTGCCACTGCAGATGGATAGGTGTCGTTCCCGATGACGCAGTCGATCAGTGTGGAGTTGCTGATGTTCACAATTAAAATGGTCGACGGCGGACTCCGGAGAGCCACTGGTTATCAGCAGGCGAGGGAGAGAGAGGGGAAAAGGGAAGAGAATGTGAGAATGGGAAGTTGTTGTTCCAGAGTGATGTAAGAGCAGAGATGAGTCATGATGACAAACTTACTGAACATATGGAAAAAGTTTGTTTCACAAACAAAGAAAGTGATTATTTTATGACGTATGTGCTGCTGACGAATGCAGTTATACAGTAGTTCATGTTATCCTTATTTAAATGGCTAAAAAAATTTAAGAGTTTATTTGAGCAATATATGTAGTCAAATGCAGTTTGACATGCTCCTAAGGCTGTGACCAAAGACTAGTGAGGAAAATAAGAACCAGAAAAAAAATTTCCATTGAGATATAAGAAAAATAAGAGCAACAGAGCATTAAACAAAAGATGTGAGGTTGTCAGTATTAACAGACATCTAATATAAAAAGTAGAAGTTACCTTGTGTAGTTTTATCCTCTGTGAGCTGATGCTTTTGAGCTTTAAAAAAAAGACAGTGAGATACGTGATGTTACATTTCTACTAATGATACATTTTGGCATGCATGCTGCTGGTGTTCAAGACAATACTAAAATATATATAGTGCAGATTACGTGTGTATCATGTTAACAAACAAAGACAGTGTGTAACACTCAGATGCCATCTGAAAAAACACCTGAACAAGACATGACAACAGAGGAAGTAATGAGTAATGAATTATAAAATTCATATTATAAAAATATGTTACCTGGGCAGCATGTGACCGTTTGACACCACAGAATGTCTAATGGGCAGCAGAACAGCTGACAGGCTCTTCTGCAGCTCTTCTGCGCCACCATCTGCACCACCTGGATGACTCTTTGCATGTTGAAGGCTTTGAAAGTCATCACCTGGAGGAGAGGGACAGAGGAGGGTCGTCTTTACTCTAAGATTTCAAACACTGTCTATAATATCTTCTACTATAAGTGGGATTTTTATACAAACCACATCAAACCAGATTAAACTAGAAAACCTCCTGCTCAGGGCTGTTTTTTTGGGTCAAAGGAAATTTCTCTTACCACCAGGGGAACTTTTGTCCTCTTCTTGCCCCTAAACTCACAACACGGAAATGAGGGTGCGCTGGAGCCAAAAGTTTTATAGCAAACCCAAACTGGATTTACAATATTTATCTTTCCCCTTGCAAAAATGTACTCTAGTGTGTGTGCCTATTTTATACATAAATATTAGCCAGATGAAAGACGTGTATGTAAATTTACATCGAGATATAGGCAGACCTACATTATTCCACTCTAAAATGTTATTATAAGAAATAAAATCTCACCTGATTCAGTGGCGTTATTTCTTTCATTGCTGTGAAAGTGCTGTTATTAAAAGGAGGCAGAGAGTGAGAGCGGTCCATCAAGTCGAGTGGCGAGTGGCAGAGATATTATCATGCTAAAAGAGACCAACACCGACTGATAAAGATTTCTCAGAAAACTCCCTGTCCAACATGGCGCATGCGCACTTTGACTTGGGGTTTCCATCGGTTTGGTTTCTCTTTTGTTGTTTAAAAACAGTTTGGGCTGAGTATGAGTAGCCACGTGACATTATTCCGTGATACTTTGCGTGTACATGTATGGAAAACTGTGTAGCCCAATAGCAGGGGTTCACGAGACTGTTTACTATAGAGTATATTTCAAGTGCACAAAATGTTGAATTATTTTAGTTCCAAACTATGAATTCTTATGTTTAGACAAATAAACTTTTTTTCTTGCTGCAGTTTCTCCCCCAGCTCCACTAACGCCTTCACCGCACCTGGTAAACTCCTAACGCCAAGTTTAGGAACATTTAAATACAGTTGGGGTTTATTAAACAAATGCATACACGCAAAAGTACATGCTGGTTTCTGCTGGAAAAAAAACGATGGACCAGATCTGTTTTGCACTGAAGTATCTAAATGAAAAGGAGGAAATCATGCCACTGCCAAGCAAGTAGGTTTTGTAGTAACACAAGTCCACAAAGCCTGCTTTAAAATAATAGTGAAACCATAGACATTTGATTGTTTTGAAGAAATGTTATGATGGCAAAATTTCAATATTGACACATGTCATGTAATGGCCTCGATTAATTTAATAATTATAATATAATATATAATAATAATAGCAAGAAAACATTTCTATTGTAAACAGCCTAGTTTCAGTATGTTGCATGTTGCAATTCCAGTGAAGCAGTGGTAACCATGTGCATGCTGATGGAATTTGTTGAGGGAGGTTCTCTAGTAGGTATAAAAGAGGTGTTTCCCAAAATAAGACTCTTAAGTGTGGCAGACTATGAAAACAATACAATATGCTGTGTACTTATTAGTGTCTAAAACATAATAACTAAGATATACGGAGCCCCTTACGGACAGTACTAATACAATCATGTAAAAATACCTCAAATAAAAGTCTTGCAGTCAAAAGTTTACTCAAGTAAAGGTACATAGCCTAGGTATTCTCTGCAAAGTGCACTTGAAGTATCAAAAGTAAAAGTGCTTGGCACCTGGTTATCATGTACTACATTATTGCATTAATATTAATGCATCAGTGTATAATTAGCATTAACCTGCTGTAGCTGGACAAGGTGGAGCTAGTTTTAACTCACTTTAAAGTTATGTAGTTTAGACAAACCTAATGGTAAGATATGTTTCATATTACATTTTATACGTGTCTATGCTTTTTGATGTAAAATCTTAATTTTAAAAGTAACTAGCTAACTGGCTGTCAGATAAATGCAGTGGAGGAAAATGTACACTCCGCACACAGACATGAAGTGAGGTAGAAGTAGCAGTACAGTATCTTAAAAATTGTAAAGTACATGGGGATTGCCAAAGTAACTAAACAGCTGTTGGCTGAACATAAGTCAACATTCAGTCTCTTAGGTTTCTCTAACTCATGTTCAAATAAGGTCACCTTTAGATTTTAGGTGCTGCATTAAACATGGTAATCTCTGCAGTGGTGTAATGGAGAGTGTTGTCACTGATGATCAACTATGTAAACAGGAAGTCAATATGATGAGTAAAGTTCCAAAAATAATAGCTTTAGAGTTACCAGGCTATATATGAAACTTGACTGTCAGTCCCTTGTAAATGTAGGTATTACTTTGTTTTATTGATATATACATAGATGAAGAATTTGTGTTTCAAAGTTAATACAGTGCATGCTGTTTATTGACCATAAACCAAAAGGTTAGGCAACTTGATTTTTTAAATAACTTAAACATTCCTTATTTTATTCATTTAGTTAGTTGTGCAAATATAATTTATGTAGCCTAACTTTTCTTTCCATTACAGTCTAAATATTGTTTTAAAATCAGCCAGTAATTACTTTTGAAATAATGGACAAAAGAAGTTAAATTTAAACAGGTTGAATTTAAAACACTTAAAACACACTGAAATATAATACTGAAGGTTATACCCAGCACACCAAAGATATTATCCGAGCTAGCAGCACGACTATGGGGCGGCAATAGCAGTCCAGCACTGGTCCAGACTGAAATATCTCAGCAACTATTGGATGGATTCCCATGACATTTTGTCCAGATATTCATGCTGCCCAGAGGATGAATCGTAACGACTTTGATGATCCTCTGACTTTTCTTGTACCACCACGATTCACATGTATTCATTCCCCCCTCAGGATAAATAAGGAAGAAGAATAATGCAGCTTTGATACCATTACATTTTTTTTTTCTAGTGCCATCATCATTTCAAATTTTAAATTTGTCCAATACCAAGATTTATGCCCAAAAACCTGTAAGACTGGTAGGACATTCCCGTTACCTTCAGTTGTATTTAGTTAATGTTAGCATGCTAATGCTAAACTAAGAAAATTGTACCTGCTTAACCTTAGAATGTTAGCTTGCAAATGTAGCTTTTTACTTTAAACCGCTATTATAAAAAAACATAAACTTTCACAAGGTTGGTAAAACTCACAACAACAACTAAGAAAAGCTCAATTAGCAAGTTAGTTTTATCAGTGGTTCAAGCAGTACAGTCACCCCAGGGAGTAGTGGGTAGAGATATTTAACAACTAATCTTTACATAATCCCTTGTGTAGTCCAGCCACGGATGTGTTAGGTGTTAGGTGTGTTGGGTAGGTAAGTGTTAGGTGTTAAATTGAATGTCCAGCAACCACAAAATATCAACCTCACTTTTATAGCTTTGTTTCCCCAAATGCAAACCAACCAAAAGTATCAATTTGGCATAATAGAGTTACTAACTAATTATATCTAATTCTATATCAAGATTAATCATCCTATCACAAAGGATGTTAAGTAAGAATACTATACCAGAACTGAACGCAGAGGGCGCCAATCTACCACACGTGTGACATCCATTTTTCCGACTGCCCCTGAAAGCAGCACGAGTTCAGTGAAATAACCAGCAGGAGCAGTCAAGAGTGGAAATCTGTGGAGAGCAGCACAGCTTCCTGGATGGAAACAAAACAGAAGAGCAGAGCTGACACACACACACACACACACACACACACACACACACACACACACACACACACACACACACACACACACACACACATATATATACACACACACACACACACGGAGCAGACAGCAGCGAGCAGGACGTCTCAACATGTTTTTAGTTTCTCTTTAAGCCCGGTGTGGGTGTGAGAAACGCGAAGTCGGGCAGCAGTGACAGCAGAGGTTACTGTAACAGCAGACTGTATCAACACATGTGTCTGTGCCACAGTAATAGGAGCACTGCGGCTGTGGATCTGGACTTGGGCAGCTCCTACACCCAGTGGTCCACAAGAAAGGTAGGTCCCCCCCTCTCTCTGCTCTGCTCATATGGCTTTTGTCTGCAGCTCGTGGACCATCCTTTACCGAGGCCGTTTGCGATATAGTGTAATAAATGCGTCAGTATTTGAGTTTTGACCTATGGGAGTATGCAACCTTGAGAGGGATGCGTCAGGTTTCATGTGTGGTCTGGTTGAATGCACTGTAATACATTAGATATTACACTGTACCTTGTCATGCTAACATGAAGGTACTTCAGGTACCAAAAATATGCACTTAAAGCAAACTACTGTCCTTTTAGGAATTGGGGATAATACCTTTAAATCACATCTGTCCAATTCAGTATCCTCCACAGTTATTCTATTAAAACTGCTATACACTAAATGAAGGTTTGCATTTTCCAAACTATTTATTTTCTTCATACAAGTGCAGCTTTATCTGCTCTTGTTTTAGACTCACTCCCAAAAGCACACAGGTTATTGGGCCAGAAATGTACAGAGACACAGACCTGAGCGTGATTGCAGCTGTGTGAATGGTGCCATATAAATGCTGCTACACACTCCCTGAGCCCACTGCCCAGCTGCCTCCTCTCCAGCACAGTGGCAGTCTGTGTAGAGGCAGCAGCAGCTTTTCACCAGGCAGATCTGGTTTTCCATCTCTGCCTCTCTGGCCAACAATGATGCTTTGATCCCCCATCAAACCCATGGCAGGAATGCCATCTAAGTCTTGATTCGTGAGGACTGCTAATCACTGAATGGTCAGCTCCACACCTAAAAGGAACTGTTTGCACACAAGGGCGTTTTGATTAATGAATTGCTCTAACAGTGAAGATTCAAGTTTGAATGCAGGCTCTTATTCTCTGTTTGATTGCTTCTCAGTAGAAGGACTGCAGTCAGGATGGGCTTGTCAAGGCCAGCACTGATAGTGAGGTCTTTCCATTTAAGATTTTGTTTGTCAGCATTTTACTGACATTTGATATATTTAAATGTAGTGCCACGTGCAAACATTCAGTTAAGTATTAATTCTGATCATTATGTGTCATTAGAATAAAATAATCATAAATGATCAATTAAGCTGCTTAATATCTGTCATATCAAAGTTGGATGACACATTCAGCTCACTTCTATCAGTCTCATCTATTGAAAGATGGCTACCCAGGTAATCTCAAGTTCCTCCAAACTTTAAAGTTGTTCTGTAATGACAGGCTTCACCCTGCTATTAAACACATAGGAGTTTCCACACAGCAAAGCTAGCTGACAAGAAACCTGTTATTTTCCCCCTGTGAGACCGTGGAAGTGGTTGTGCAGGACAGGACAGGCTGACAGCATTGTGGGATGACGTGCTGCTGCCCGCTCGGCGCGCCTGTCTGAAAGCGGTGCAGGATACCCCATGACAGTGCAGAAATACCAACGTGCTCCATGAGCTCCACCATCACTGATCTGCATGTATGCCATCAGGGATCAATAGTACACAATAAAAGAGCACTCACTGAAAAATTTAGGACACTGGTGGTGGCGGTGGCTGTATCGACTGAACTGCTCCGAAGTTTCCTGCCAGCTTTAACAGCCTGCTGAAATAGAGAACATTGTGTGTGGGATAATATGTGATTTCAACAGCCGCTTAGGCTGCAGAGTGTGTTTTTAACGCCACTGTTTCCTGTGTGACCCTGTTCTGTGTCTAACCGCTGTTATCTACAGGATTAATCACAAATCCCAGATTATGGGGTTATTATTTCTCATGCTTTTTGGGATTGGGAAGCCAAATCAACCAAAGGGATGATTTTTTAGGTTTGGTGACTTTAGTTCCCTTAAACACCAGATTAGGCCTTTATTATCCACCCACCTCTGGTTCCGCTGTCCCAAAATATGTAACTAGTACAAATGTCTGATAACTAAAGGTGGAAGTAACAGATTTAATTTATGCTTGATGATGTAATTAAACTGTTTTTGTGTAATACACCATTTTAGTATTCTTTTAATCACTCTAGCAACATGGATGGCAATGTCAGTCTGTTGGTTGGTTGGTCCACCACTTTGATCCAGACTGATATATCTGAACTATTGGCACAAGATTGGCACAAGAGTTTGTGTCTATTTTCTTGTTCCCAAGAGGACGAATCCCAAAGACTGGTGATCTCCTGACCTTTGCCCTTGCACCAACATGAGGGTTGACATCATGATTTTTAGAAAAATTCTCAACAAACTGAATGGATTGCCATGAAATTTGTGCACAGTATGTTCCCCTCAGGGTGAATTGTAATAACTTTGGTGATCCTTTGACTTTCCATCTTGCCCTGTTAACGTCTACCAATGTAAGCATGCTAACACAATAAACTAGGATGGTAAACATTATATCTGCTTTACATCAAATACTCAAACTCATATCTGGTCAAAATTTATGTTTTTCCAGTACTTTGGTTTATGACCAAATACCTGCAAAACTACTCGTTTAATTACTCGCTAACATCACTCCCCTGTAGTGTTTAGTGTATGTGGCAAATGATAGCATGCTAACACACTAAGCTAAGACGGTGAACATGGTAAACATTAGCATTATTGTGAGCATGTTACCGACGTTTATCTCAAAGCACTGCTGTCTGCTGTCTCACAGGATGATTCTTAGTCCTGTTAAATGAGTAATTTCACATTAAAACACATATTTTACAAATTTTCCTTTCCTTTAGTTTTGTGTCATTTCTCTGCAAGAGCTGCACATTAGAAACTTTGAAATGTTCAGAAATGTAGCTTATAGCATGATATCATGGTTAATCTCTGTTTCCTGTCATTAATCAGTTAATTTTAGCCAAAAGGTTTTTAAGCTATTCATTTTATAGTTAATTTCCCTCTTTTCCATCCTTCTCCCCCTGTATTTTTGACATTACTAGCTGAACAATACTGTAGCTCCATCAGTCTGTATTTACCATGTTTCTAAAAGTGATCGACGATCAATTCTTCCTGTCAGAATGATCGAGGAGCTTGTCAATAACTGTAGACACAGTAAACACAAACCTTGGACTTTGGCCTTAAATATGGCTCCATTTATTTAGTAACAACAGATATGATGAGTAATCACTATTACTGCAGGAATTACACATAATTATGTTTTGCTTCATGCACCATGCAGCTTTAAACAATGACTTATTCGTCTCTCAGGCAATAAGACAAAGGAAATGTATTGCTTCAGGAACAAGTGAAGTCATCACTGTGGTTATACCAGTTACCAGAATGAATGACAGGTTCCAGAAACAAGGTGCGGTGCTGTCAGAAGTTATGTAAAGTGTAACAAAGGAGAAGCAAAGTGTTACACCTATGCGGAAGAAACAAACAGATATGTGCTGTTTCTGCTTTCAGGAATATGGAGGCTGTAGCTCCTCTCCGTCCCTAGCAGAAGGGCTAGGAGCAGCCTGATTCCTCCGTACTTCCCTGCCCGCCTGCCTCGCCCCTTCATGGCCAGCAGGAGTCCTTCCCTGAGCCAGGAAGCCAGGGACTCGGCACCCGGGACCCCTGAGGCCGGCGCTGACTCCCAGCCGGGGCCCGAGGTCTTTTGCAAGCTGTGCCTCAGTGAGCAGCCATCTGCAGCCACCAGGGAACTGCAAAGCTGCAACTGCAACTTCTGCACAGCAGTGAGTAGAGACGTGTCCAGTTCATTGAAGACATTTACAGTAGATAATACTAATATTTAAGTGTTTGCTTAAACTGTGAAGGACACACTAGCTGCAATGGAAATAAAACTTGTTAACCTTTGTTACAGTGGGAATCCTTCAGGCTATATTTAGAGAAAGAAGCCTTTATCCTCCGCTTATATTGCTCATGTTTTTAGTCACTCTCTGTGGGCGGTGAAGATTTCACAAAAGATCCAAGATCAGACTTTTTTTTTTTGGGTAATTTAGGCAAATCTCCAGCGTTTAAATTAGTTGGAATGGGATGCTCCTCTTTATTGCGGCACCACTTCCTGCTTCAGGATCTAAAAATAGATCCTTTTATTGCCAAATCTTGCACGTTGAAGTGAAATGAAGTCGTTTCAGCACAGGACTGACTTTCTCTTATATTTGTTTTCTTTGAATTGCTCTTGGAAATTGTTTCTGATTTATCCAAGCTGTTGAAATTTTTCTTTACCAACTTTTTGGAACTCTCAAATATCTCCTCGAAGTGTTTTCAACTATGAGAGAACCTTTTTAAGACTATGATTTGTATGATTATTTATTACAGAATTATAGAGGTCTGCTACTACACAGTAATATGTGCCGGTGTTATGCCCTGACACAGAAAGGTTGTCAGATAGTGGCAGGTGTTAAACTCTGTCCATGCTAGCTAAGTTGTCAGTGTTGCATGCACAAGGTCACACAGATAAAACACACACACATACACAGTGTCATAGGGGAAGAAGGAGGGAACTGGATACTGTAAAGCCTGCTTATCAGTTGGACTGCATTGTATAAACCTGAAATATCTCCCTCAGTCTAGTTCGTGACCACAGGCTATTGTTCGTGTGTTTTTAAAAAAAAAATCCAGTTCAGTTTTTGGATGAACAGCACATCATGTTTCATAAGAAAGCACATGATAAGCACAAGTTTGTATTTAGCAGACTTCTGCGATAGATTTATTTTTCACCTTCCACAGAAAAGTGACATTTAAATGTTCTTATTTTCTGTTCCTCTAAACTGTCTGCCCTTGCGCAACGTTTACATAGTTCCTCTTAGTCTTTCATATTTCTTGGCTGAGGTAACATATGACTTTTGACGTGTGATTGCTGAGGAGGAACTCGCGTTTATGTGTTAGTTTGGCCTGTTTAATCATTTTCTCTTTGTTTTCTTTGCATTTCACTACATCTGTCATTAGCAGATTCTCTGGTTCAGACTGGATGGTTAAAATAAAATGTATGATTATGATATATTGTTAGATATATTGCTTTTTGCAAGGGCATGACATTTGTGATCTATTACAGTACTACTGGTTCCATTCAGTATCTGTGTTGTTCCTCCCTCTCCAGTGTTTGCAGCAGTATGTTCAGCTGGCCATCATGGAGGGTGGGGGGGCACCCATCACCTGCCCAGATATGGCCTGCCAAAAGTCTGGCGTGCTACTGGACTCTGAGGTATGTCCTGTTTAAAACCGGTGATATGTAGGTCATGAGTGAAACCAAAACAAGCAAGGAGTCTTTAGACGCTGTAAAAGCTGTAAAAAACCTGTTTGAGGCAAACATTTTCGGGCTTCGTTCATTGGAAACCTACAGGAATATTTCTTAAGTTTCTTAGTTGCTGGCTCAACCAGTTTTTTTCCAGACCAGAGTTCTGCAAGCCAAATCATGAACTTGGATTTTCAGCCTTGTGTTTTTAAAATTGTGTGGGCTGAATGAGCAAAGATGAAGTTTTGTGAAAATCCTGTGTAGCCAGCCTTAACAACGTTTCTGAGGAATTTCTCTTTGTTTTTGAGAATGAAGAGTGACGTGGTAATGTGAGCAGTCAGACAGAAAGTGAAACTATGAGCTGTTGGACACCGTAGCTTCTACACAGTACCTGAACTGCTGATTCACAAACGAATGGAAATTCTGTATTAAGACTCTTACTGTTAGAAAAGCCTCAGTGCTCATTTGACTGTAGAAATTTCCTGTGTTGTGCAGTTGTGAAATTAAGCATGTGTTAGACCTACATAAAGCATTGCTTAGGGAAAATAACATACACTACAAGCAGTTTTAATACTTACTTTAATCTTAAAACATTGGAGTGAGAAACAAAGAATTTTGTCAGTCTTACTGGCCTTTAAAACTTGCAATGTTGCAGTCAACTCCTTTTTTTCTCTGACGTGACTTAGTAATGCAGCAATTTGCAGTTGCTAGGTGACCAGTTGATCCTAGATGATCTTTGAAGTATTGCAAGTACACAAAACAGTCCCCTTTTAATCTTGACTACCATGTTTTTGCATTTATCCATAAGGGTTTACAGATGCAGGAAACCTGCAATGAAGCTGTATGAAAATCCAAAAATGTTATTTTTAACCTCATGTGATCTCTGTGTCAGTGCGTACACACGAAATTAATTGTCAGAGCTCAAACTGAACAATCGATGACTAAAGCCTTTTTCTGTGCTCTGTGATTGCAGATAGCCAGCCTGGCTGCAGCTGATCAGGTGGAGCTGTATCAGCGTCTGAAGTTTGAGAGGGGTAGGTATTGGTGTATTAGCATGCTGATGACTGGTGACAGGGAGTGGGGCTATTTCAGGTCACACTTCAGCTGGGGGCATTAGACTAAGCAGTCCCACAGAGTACAGAGCTTCACATGCCTGAGATACTGTGGGACCTCCGGTATTATCCAGAAGGTCACTGAAACTGTGGCTGTAATACCTTCAGGAAATTCAATAACAAATGTTTGAAGAGACTAACTATTCTGCTAAATTTGAAGTACTTTTGATTGCAAATAAATTGTATGACTTGTGTGTAACTGATTGCACTTGTATTGTGGATATGTTTGTGAAGGCAAATTTCCTCATGGTCCTGTGTTGGAGGCATGGAGCACAAAAAAGTATCTGTTGAAATACGTTTCTGTTGACATTTACAAATTGCAAACTGAGGTTAGTTTGCCTTTAATATTGCTACAAGGCAAACTAACCTCAGTTTGTAAATTGTTCTATTGTAGTTGCACAGTAACAATATGCTGTAAAGCCAATAATAGTTATTGTTTACTCAGACCATAAATCATAAGACATAATATAATATAATATTGGAAGTATAAATACAGTACAAAATACAGGCTGTTTTGAAACAGTGTTTCCCTTCCCTTATGATTCACAATGAAAATATGAGCTGGTGAAGTGGATCTGAGTCAGCAAATTAAAACTCCAGGTTTTGCTTTGGTTGTGAAATGTCAGATGTGTATGATTTTTTGATGAATTTCTTGGGAGCATTTTACACTTGACACACTTCCTCCTGTGCTTACACTTCTTAGATAGCCAGCTGGAAGTGAGAACAATGTATTTGTGAGATTTAGGTATCATTTATGTTTTCAGTCATGTCAGCTAGGGATTGCAATGTCAGTTCTAGTGGTTGGTCTGTTCACCACTTTGGTCAAGACTGAAATATCTTATCATCAAATTTGATCACTTTTGATTTGATTAACTTGATTTTATTTTGTCCAGTATTCTGGTTGGTTAAAGGGGCTTGATTTTCTTGTCTACAGTCCAAAACCCAAAAATACTTAAAATGATATGAAATAGAAAAAAACCCAGCAAATCAGTCAGGCTTTTTAGTTTGAGAAGTGATTTTGACAAATTTTTGTTCAGTGTTTTTTCTGTTGATCGAATAATTGAGTAACTGACTAATTGTTTTAGAACTTATTCTTTTTGTTTCAAACTATCCAGGACCATGAAAAGCTATTTTTTTGTGAGATTGCTCTAAATCAGATTAGCTAATATAACCTGGCTATAGAGAGCTGTAATACTTCTGCTCCTACTTCTTAAATGTGCACTCACATCCCCTCTCTGCTTTTTGCAGGAGTGAAGTTGGACCCCAGTAAAGCCTGGTGCCCAGTGCTTGAGTGCCAGGCGGTGTGCAAAGTGCAGCCAAGCACCGAGGGCCAGCCCACCGCTGTGCCCTGCCTCACCTGTCACACCGTCTTCTGCTCTGGGTGCAGAGGGCCCTGGCAGGACAGCCATACCTGCCCCGAACGCCAGCCCATGATGTCACCCTCTCCCTCTCATGAAAGCAGGTCAGTCAGCTCGCTGTTTAGTCAGCCGCCCACTGCCTCCAGCCACACAGTCTGAGTTGCACTTTGAAAAGATACTGTGCTGAAAGCAGGATGAGAGTTCAGACTGAGGGTGTCTACAAAGAAACACTTGTTAGTGCAGTAAACAGACTGGTAATTCACTCATGATGGCATTAATTGGTTTTTATTAACAATTTAAATTCTAAAAGCTGATATATATTTATCCTTTTATTACCTTTTCAATTCCATTTTTTTTTATTTTATGAGGAAACTGCCATCCTTCCATGTTATCTATTGTGGCAGGATATTTACATTGAATGGATCATATAAGGGATGTGTAGTTCCCCGTCTCCCAGTGAAGGCTGGGAGCTGAATAAAAACTTTATTTCAGGATTTATAGCCTAGTATTCCTCAGCAGTGCCCTCTGTGTAGTCCCTGTTGTAAAGTTACATTACTGCTCTTCTGCCAGACGGACTGATGTCATCGGAGAGTCACTGAGTTGTATTGGAATCCATTGTCTCTGTGCCAAAGGGATGTGAAGGATGTGCAATGAACCAATTAGTCCACTGTACAGACAGAGCCCATGCACTGTAGTGAAGCCGTGGTCTCTGCAGTGTGGAGGATGGAGCAGACGTGGGTAGAGAGGTTTAGGTTAGAACATGATATAAACTTTAGTCATTAGACATAATGTTATTGTACCAGGCCCGCAGCCAGGATTTTACAATTACCTATGCTTAAGAGTCCAAAGTCCCCTAGTGCAACTCCCCTGAGAGGTTTTTGACTAGCCATAAAAAATGTATTATTTTAAAGGATTTTTACATTTTACTTATTAATTCAGTTCATTTAGGAGCTTTACTTTCTCTAGCCTTCCAGCCTGATAATCACACAGAACTGCCATTTCTTTGTCATTTCAGTTTGGCATTGTGTTCTTGCTCACCATTTTCTGTCTGAGAGTGGTTGTTATTTCCTAATTGGTCTGTGGCAAATCACATTTCCGTTCCACCCTCATTATTTTCAGCTGACACAGTAGCTACTGTAGCAGTTTCCAGGAGCAGTTCACATTTTTTCACATAAATATGTTGGTTTTTATTTCTGTGTATTGACTTGGAACAATCTGTATAGGTTAGTTGGTCTCATTCATGCTTCTCTTCATTTTCAAGCTACTTTCTGGCTTTGCCGTGGGAGTATGTTGCTATTCCTATTTCTGCTTTTAAAACTTTGATTGGCCTGGTTGCTTTTCTATCCAGGGAAACAGCCTTCAGTGAGCACCACACCAGATCCGTCTTAATCCCAAATGCATTTGGAGATGTGGGCAGCGATATAGAGATCTCCTAAGAGTCACACTCAGACGAACTAAACTCAAATTTAAAGCTGCTCTAATGTGAAAGATATCATGTGTAGTAACAGCCAGAGAATCATCGCCTGACTCTGCAGTTCCCTTCGGCTCTAACATTCAATTGTAACATTTTAGCAACTTTCAGCTCATCGTTTTCGTTTTGTGATCATCAGGCAGCAGTTTTCAGCGGGAAAGCAGGCACGTAACGTTAGCAACTAGCAGAGATGCTATCTATAGAGCGAGATAGTTCCCTCATGAGTTGGAGACCAAAACAAAGCTAAAAGTAGAGTGAGTACTGGGTTTACATTAATTAGGTGGTCAGAGATGATATGAAGATGTTGACCTGACCAGCCTTAGAAGGTGATAATATGTCAGAGTCGTGTTCACAGCTTGTTTCCTGATGCCAGGTGCCCAACACAATTGATTAATGTGGGTTTAATGATGTTTCGTCCGGAATTTAAGCAACATCACACTTGAGGTCGTGCTGTTGTACTGAATATTAGCATGAGTGTGATTCGCTCGTAGGTACAACATTTCTACTGGCGCCATACTAGATAACAGTAGCTAACAAGCAACAACGGATTATGATTGTTTGTTGTTTGTTTATTTCAAGATTTATTTGGTTACGGCGACACAAACAGTTCCGCAACTGTACTGGTACTAGACTGTTGCTAAGCAACATGCAAACATTTTCCTGACCTGCACACTAGCTTGTTGCTTTGTCTACACGTTACCTCAGGAGTGCGCTGAAGCATCCAGGCTTCTTCCCTTCATCCTCTTCTGACGACCAGACATCATTTAATTCAAATGTTATTTCTGGAAATATTTTCATCTTTGCAAAGTTTGTTACAATCTAAGAAAGCTAACCACCGTTAATGTAACACTGATTAAAGGTTGTACTCTATATCAGGACTCATGTAAGGACCCTCGTCCAATCAAATTACTTGGTTGGAACTAACTGTTGTATAATTCTTTGTAATTGTAGAATGGAAACTCCTCAGGTTGTTGAAACCCTCAGTCATGACTTCAAGGTTGTCAGTAGTAACTCTGGCTCTGAATTGTACTTAGAGAATACTTCCTTCATACCTTTGCCTCCCAAAATAATTAACCCAGCTCAAAGTGAGCGCTGACCCTTCACTCGGCTGCTAAATAAAGACTTCACACTCTGCCTGGAGCCTCCTGAGGCCTTCATGGCTTCATACTCCGACAACGTGACCCCCCAGTAACTGCATACCTGATATCTCCTGTGTCTTTCTCTCCATCCATCCATAGGGCCCGCTCCGACAGCCACTCTGACATGCCCATCAAACAGTGTCCTATGTGTGGTATCTACATAGAGAGGAACCAGGGCTGTGCACAGATGCTGTGTAAGAGCTGCAAACACACCTTCTGCTGGTACTGCCTGCAGAATCTGGATGTGAGTCTTGCTGCTACCCACCCCACAGATGTGATGCATGGTTTTGGATCCCAGTTGAAACATTATTATACTCCCTTGCCACCTGTTTAGACTCAAACTATGCTCATGAGTTCAAAACATCTCACCCTATGTTTCACTATCTCCAGCTTGTGCCTGAAGATGCTCTGTGATTGTTGATTTCCACTCTCTGCATGTGTGTTTTGTCGATGCAGGGTGATATATTCCTGCGGCATTACGATAAGGGACCGTGCAGAAACAAGCTGGGACACTCCAGGGCCTCTGTGATGTGGAACAGAACACAGGTGAGGCCGCTCAGCAGACAGCACAGCAGACATACAGTTTTGATTTCAGGGTTTGTGGTGACGCGGTCATTGTCTGCATGGATTAGCCTGCAGCACCACCCATCCATGAGTGGTAGGTTGTTCCGTGCATGGGTTTGATTTTAGTAAAACTGTTCCATCACACCACCAGTATTGGACGCCAGCCCAGCTGCACTGTTTGGCTGTCAATTCAGTTAGTCACTGCTGAAGTACTTGCTGGTGAGGACAATAGAAGAACTGAACTGACGCAGGACAGTAAAACCTCCATTATGGATGTTTTACTTTTAAATAAAAGCTTCAAACAGACTGTATTTAAACCCTCATTCACTATCTGACTTGGGAAACAGTCATTAGCTCTGTTCTGTTTATCAGCTGCTGCATGAATTGGTGAATTTCCTTTTAAAGACCTATAAAGTCTGTTTTAGCTCGTTGTTAGTGGTTTTTTTTTTTTTTTTTTTCCACCAGTGTGCCCAAATAATCCTTTATCAGACATTAAGCTGAACTAATCCCCACACTAATCTCAAGTCTCTGCTCTGTAATGACGTCACCCATTCAACAAAATAACTACAATTGGCCGCCAAACCTACTTTCTTTCTACTTTTCCCGGTTCTGGTGCGTTATCACATGATTGGTATCACGTTTGCTTATTGTGTCTCGGTGTGCCTGCGTTGCTCTGTGCTTGGCGAGTCAAAGTACAACAGCACAGTTGTTCCTTGGAAAACAGCTCATGGGAGACTTGGTCACACCCTTGCCTAACAGGTCCTTTAATTTTTACAAGCTGCTTGTTACAAATTCCTTCTGAGCTGCCTCCACACACTACTGTACATTCACAGTGTACTGTATACTGCATTTGTGTCTAGATTTAGATCTGAAATTATGTGCTGTATGATCATGCTGACTGCTGGTATACACTATGTGGCCAAAAGTATATGGACACCTGAACCATGGCTTTTGTTTTGCTCCTATAACAGCCCAAAGTCAGTGGTCAGCCAGTGAGGTCGGCTGTATTTGGGGCAGTAAGTCTTGGCTCTCGTTCCGGTTCGTCCCACAGGTGTTGGATTGGGTCGGTTGCACAAGTCAAGTTCTTTCACACAAAATTTGGGAAACTCTGTTCTTTGTGCAACATGGTGAAACAGGAAAGAGCCTTTCCCCGAATTGTTGCCACAAAGTAGGAAGCGCACTCAAAATATCATTGTATAATTTAGCTTCAAGATTGCAGAGTTATATACTGTACGTTGTAGAATCTTACCTAATGTAGAGAGCAGTGTAGAGGCTGCTGAGGTCCCTCTTCTCAGCAATGGATTTATTTGTCTACAGTAATGACACTAATATATCACAGTGTATAGTAGTGTAATGACTTATTGGTGTTAAAAGTGGAAGAGAGTGAAGCAAAGCAATAAAGCTGCAGGCTGTAAAACCAAAACAGGAAATAGAAAGGTGCTAAGAAGGCTCGGTGGAGCTGGGGGAAACTGTGGTGATAATTCTCTGTGGGTTTGCCCCTGTCAGCGACTTCTGTCAAATTACAGTCATTTGATCCATTGTTAATATGTTATTGTTCTCCATCAGGTGGTGGGAATCCTGGTGGGAGTCAGCATCATCGTGCTGGTGACATCTCCGCTCCTCCTGCTGGCCTCGCCCTGCATCCTGTGCTGTGTCTGTAAGCCCTGCAGAGGCAAGAAGAAGAAGAAGAAAAGGAAGAGGGACCTCAGCCAGCCAGACTCCTCCACATCATAGCACCTCCCCCTCTCATTGGGCCAATCCAGGATACACCGACAAAGCCCAAGGAAACCAACAAGCGCATGTGCAAGTGGTGGAAAAGAATAAACTTATCGAACAATGGAGCACTTTTCCCCCCGACGCGACAGACTGGACGCCTCGTCAGGAGAAGGGTGGAAGTGTAAACACGAAGAGAATGAATGTAACTCGCTCACGTAGTTGTTGGCAGATGCACAACAGGTTTGTAAGGAGAAGGCGGTGGGGGTTTTCCCGGAGACGTCTCTCTCTCTCTCTCTATCTCTCTCTCTCTCTCTCTCTCACACACACACACACGCACACACACATGCAGTTAAAAGTGCAACGCCACCCTCATGTGCCAAATGTCATGATGCCAAACTACAGGTGTTAGGTGCTCAAGTGCCTCACTCTACAGTGCCTGGTGCTTGGTCGTCTTTGCTTTGCCTTTCATTCTATCTTTATATTATGCAAAAATTTTAGCATTATGAAAATGGACAACCGTCAGGATCCCACAGGGTTGTAAATCCCTCAAACAAAAAGCAAAACATTCTTTCATAATGGTAGAAGGCAAACAGCATCATGTGTGCACTGTATATTCTATACTGATATGAAATATGATAGGGCTTCAGTGGTGCACAGAGAACTTTTCTTCTGCGAATGTTTGTTGTTTCCACCTGGCGTATGTTCCAGACCAAAGGCTCTAAAGGATAATGTGTACTTTTCTACAGTGTGTTAATATGTATTTATGGTTTATGTGTGTATGGTATCCTCTTATCATTTCTACATTTCTGTTGATGTTTCTGCATCAGATATTTTATAAAAGCGCCATTGTAATTGAAATAAACACACTGTATTGAACTTTGTGGTGTCATGTTTGCCAGTTACATTTATCGTTTCATGCCTCATTTCTTCACTTTAGTCTTTGCATAAAGGCCACAAGCACACTGGAAGTTGACAGAGCAGGAATGAAAATATGTTGTTTTCCCTGCGGATAATGTTGAGGTGCTGCTGTGCATAAAGATTCAACTCCCAACTATAAGGAAATGAAAGCAGCATGAATGGGTACAAATGTTAGTAAGAGCAAAAATGTAAAAAAAAAAGAAAAAAAGTAACTGAATACTTGGAGAATGGTTTAATGGTTTAAGGAAGTGAAGTATATCTATTATCACATAATACTCATTCTGAAAGCCATGAGCTGGGTTAAGCTTATTCTTTCTTTCTTTAACATGGACTCATGCACAACAAACAACAACACATTCTTAATATAAGTCAGTATACAGCCATATATTAACATTATAGTATTATAATATTGTACATGTATTTTGATCAAATATCTATTTTTTCACATATAGTTAATTTGTTTATAACTTGTGACTAGTGTGACCATATGACTATACATTATTAATTACAGATCGGTATATAAATTACAAACAACATGAATTACAACCATGTACCTCATTTATAATTTTAAGTTTGTTTTGCAAAATATTTTAAAATATAATTAAATTAGTCTGATATGTTTTATGTTACACAAAAGTAGAGAGAAAGAGAGAGAGAGAGAGAAGCTGGAGTATTTAAATCAAATGTAAAGTACTGAAAAGAAATGAACTGCCATTATCACCAACTTCATTACCTAACCAAAAGTATGAAGCCAAGATTTAAATACATACACAAACAAGAATTCAATATTTTGGGATATCTAATGTAACTGTATGTGGCATTGCATCCTCCCAATAATAAATGGAGTTCAAATCCACAAAATGATGGGGTGTCTAATTAACATGAGTAAGAATATCCATACTCCATATACATTAGAATATATGTGATGAAATATATAACACCAGCCTATATTCACATCACTTATACAGGGAATCTGTATTATTATAGAAGAAGAATATATACGCTATATATGTGTATCAGTAAAACTTAATTGATAAGTTATAAAAAAAATAATTTTTGCTGTATTTTGAAATATGTGTGTGTATGTGCATATATGTGACTTGTATTGGTTATAAGTGAGAGACATACATTACTCTGACGTACATATTAAGCCTATACCTGTGATTGCCATATGGTCATAAGTCCGATTGAACTTTAGTTTCCCTGTGAATGTTTGCACTAAACCTCAAACTGAAACGGTTCCAGCTGAACCAGTATATAACCGGTATCACTGTCCTGTTCTGAAGGGATTTAGTGACACCTTGTGGCTGAAGAGGGAACTGCACTCTTTGTTTTGGGAGGAAGGACGTGGACAAACTTGCAGCCTGTCAACAGGAACGTTGTTGCTCTGCAGAAATGGCAGCTCAGGAAGAATTCTTTGCGGGTAAATCACGTTATTTCAGTGCTCAAAACTGCTGCGTTCACTTTCTGCTGCGTGTGTGTGTGTGTGTGAGTGAGTGTGTATGTGTGTGTTGTGGACGTTAAATGTCCTGTTTGAGCAGAGAGCGGGGAACAGTGAAGGCCAAGTTATTCAAAAGTATGAGTTAGGTCTGTTTGCGCACACGTGTGTGTTACAGCAGGTGACACTGCAGCCACTGCTGTTTTACAAACAGTTACAACCCTGAATGTGTGTCAACAAAAGTTTTACAGTGATATTCTGCACTCTCCTATCCCCTGTAATGACATATGTTTATGTTGAATCGCTATAACTGCATATCCATATGTCACACTTGATGTTAGTGAAGCTTTTGTTTCAGTAAAAATTGCATAACCTGCTTCACAGGCTTTTCCAGGATCCCATATGTTCCCAGTACCGGGCCGGGAGATGTCATGTGTTTCAAACACTACAATGCAGAGGAGGTACGCGCACACACACACACACACACACACACACACACACACACACACACACACAACACACACACACACACACACACACACACACACACACGCACACAAAAGTTAGGATGATGTGCATGGTGTGGGGATATACTGTAACCCTGGTGATAGTGTGTTGTCACGTGTACTGAGTGAGGGAAGCTGGTCAGAGTTCAGTGTTCCTGTGTGCAGGTGCTGATGGGGAGGAAGATGGAGGACTGGCTGAGGTTCTCAGTCTGCTACTGGCACTCCTTCTGTGGGACTGGTACTGTAACAACTGACCCACCTCTCACATTAATGATCCGTCATCAAACAGTCTGTGGCAGTGGCTCAAATGTTACTTTCATATTCAGGCTTTGTTTAATACAGGCTCCAATAAACACTTGCAACTGTTCTCTGAGCCTTTAAAAGATCTTTATAATCTGTCTTTATACCTTATTTTAAACAGATATAATCATTTGTTTAACTTGAGGTTGCCAGATGTTATTTCTTTATTTTTTATTATTATAATTATCATTTTTCTTAGGTGCTGATCCTTTTGGGTTTCAGACACTCCACCGGCCCTGGAATGAAGGGACTCCCATGGAATCAGCCAAGAGGCGACTCTGTGCTGCTTTTGAGTTTTTCACCAAGCTTGGCGTGAGGGAGTTCACCTGATTTTAATAATTATAAGTTACTTTTACACATAGCCAATCAATGCAGAATGAACATTAATGTATTTATTTCCTTTGTGACCTCTACTTGTTTTCACAGGTTAAATATTACACATTTCACGACAGGTAACTGAGCAGAAGTTTTGTTTTTTCTTTCATCACAGGTCATTTATTTCTGTAGGTCTACTGTCTAATTTTAAGAGAGTAGTGTAGAAAATAATTGTCTTGAGTAATCAAACTACATATTCTTGATGGTTTAAATCAGATAAATAATCCCCCTAGTGCCAGGAGGCTGTTTTATTAGTGTAATACTGGAATAAAAATCTATTTTAGGGCATAAAACCTTGATTGTTAAACCCTGCTTCCTCCACCTCTCTTGTACTATGTGTTGATGGATCTGCATTTAAAAGTAGTTAAAAGCAACAAAATCTAATGAAGACAGGTTTGATTAGACATTGTTCTGTACGAAGCCCAAAGCTGTCCACTGTTTCCCACAGAGACATGGCCCCTGAGGGCTCCACACTGCAGGAGTCCAACATGAATCTGGATGAAATAACAGACCTGGCGCTCCAGCTGCAGAGCCGGACCGGAGTCAAGGTGCTCTGGGTCACCTGCAACCTCTTTGCCCACCCGAGGTGGATATTTTACACGGATCTTTAGGAAACCTTCTTCTGTCTTTCTTCCTCTGTGCTGTGTTTTAGCGTCATTATACGGACATTTCATGTGTAAACTTTATGTCACAGGTACATGAATGGTGCAGCCACCAACCCCGACTGTCATGTTCTGGCCTACGCTGGTGCTCAGGTCAAGAAGGGACTGGATATTGCAAAGAAGCTGGGTGCTGAAAATTTTGGTATGAGGGACTTGATGGTGTTATTTTGTCTAGATGTAAAATATCAATATGTGTCCTCACTGTAATCAATCAATCAATCAATCAATCAATCAATCATTTGTCTTCTCAGTGTTTTGGGGAGGAAGAGAAGGTTTTCTTTCCATCCATAATACAGATGTTGCTGCTGAGCTGAAGCACATGGCCAGCTTCTTCAAAATGGCTGTTGGTAAGTGGAATGAATTATGAATCTGGGTTTCGGTCAGTCTGGTGTTATGAGTAACAGTCTCAGTTTCATATGTGTATATTTGTCATCAGAGTACAAAGAGAAAATTGGGTTAAAGTGCCAGTTTCTGATTGAGCCAAAGCCTAAGGAGCCCTGCAAACACCAGTATGATTATGGTGAGGACCCTTAAACACAAATTTAAACAAAGCAGATCTGCTATTTGATCTCACTGTTTCACAGTTTTATACTTCATTGTTTCCTTTAACAGATGCTATGAGTGTTATAGGATTCCTTAAGCATTATGGCCTGGAGAGTCACTTCAAGTTGAACATTGAGCCCAACCACACCACCCTGGCAGGACACTCCTACGAACATGATATTGTCATGGCCTCTGCGTGAGACACCTTACCTGCTGACAGAATTTTAACTTAATGTCAATCAGCATCTGTATCACCATGACAGCTTTACCTTGACATATGCTAAATGTTCCGTGTCATCCTCGCCTGCTGGTGGAAAGGTTTGGCATGCTGGGCTCGGTCGACTCGAACACCGGCTCTCCTGACCTGGGGTGGGACACAGATCAGTTCCCCATGGACATCAGGAACACCACCTTGGTCATGAAGGTGAGCTTTGATTTGGAACAGGAATTTATTGCTGAAGATGGATGTGCCTGAAGGTGACTTTGTCCAAAGACTTTTAGATAAAGATAAAAAAAAAAATTAGCTTTTGCTAACATTTGTAATTGATTGGTTAGACGAAACATTTGGTTAAAGCAGTATAAAATTTTCTTTTATAACAGTTCTCTATTTAGCATTTCTTTGAAGTCGTGTCTCTGGCTACAGTTAGATTCAGTCCAAAATTCACTCTTTCTGCTTTGGTCTCCACCAGCTCTTAAGATAAATATATGACTTATTAGCAGCTAAATGCTCCACTATGTTCACCAACCATAACTTTGTCTGTCTGGGGAGATTACAGCAGATTTATCTGAGCTTATTTCATTGAAAACAGCTGCTCAGTAAACAAGATTAATAAGAGGAGCAGAAAAACCCAGAAAAAAAAACAAAAAACATAAACAAACAAAAATGAGCTAAAGAGGCTAAAAAACTCTGAGGGGAAATGCAGAATTGATGATAATCCTCTGTTTGTTTTTATATGCGACTCCTTTCACATTACACTTTATCATTTGATCCACTGTAAATAAAAATTACTGATTGGTGCAGTTTTAATCTTCGTATAATCGTATATTACACTACTCCCTGGTTTATAAATGATAACACAGATTAGCATCTTTTGTAAATATATGTTAGACTTTTGGAATAAATGCTTTGGCTCGCTCCAGTAGTACTGCATCAACTGTTCAAGATCAGTTATCCCTCAGTGCCTCATCTTTTCCAGACCGTCGTTGAACAGGGTGGTCTGCAGCCTGGAGGCCTGAACTTTGATGCTAAGGTGCGCAGAGAGTCCACAGACCTGGAAGACCTGTTCATAGCTCACATCGGAGCCATGGACGCCTTCGCAAGAGGACTGAGGAATGCTGTACGCATCATTGAGGACGGGATTATCACCGGTATGGTGAAGGTACGTCTATGTGTTTGTGTATGTATGTGCAGCAAGAGAGTAAATCATAATCTTCATGAAAAATATGATTAGGAAACATGGTACGTTCTGTTTTATGTGTAACTGGTTATGTCTGATTTTAACAGGAGCGATACTCAAGCTTCAGTCATGGTCTTGGACGGAAAGTGGAGGATGGTTCTGCCTCCTTAGAGGAAATGGAGGTAAGACTCCACTTGAGCTCCTCAGTGGGATTTGCTTGTTGAGCTACTGATTAAATGAGGATGAAAAGAGGATGATCCCAAATTAAAAAATTCTGTTTATCATTTCAGGCCTTCATCAGGGAGAACGGTGAACCCAAAGTCACATCAGGGAAGCAAGAAAAGTATGAATCCATCTTTAATCACTACATATAATAAAAATGTTACCTCCCTGTGTCTGTAGATGGAGGCTGTTGACATTAAATAGAAGCTGTTCTACTTTGGTGCTGGTGATGAAACACTGGTGAGCAGATCCAACACACTGCTACACATGTAGAGCACTTTATTAATCCCAGTGGGATAAATAATTACTGCACCGCATAACTGCAGTTGTTTCACTAAACAAGAAAGTGTAATTCCAGATGTGAACACTGTGAGCAGAGCTGAAATGTTTCAGTATCATACAGACTGAGTATTGGACTAATTCACTCATTCATTAACATGTTTTAAATATTGTATGCGTGTCATTGTGTATCACTAGTGCTATACAAATGTCACCTGGTTTGATCTAACAATGTTGTATTCATCTTAGCTGATGACTGATGAGGAAGCATAACTATGTAATAAAGAAATTCACAATAAACTTGTCATGTGTTGTATCTCAATTTAAATCTAGACAATTGAATCACATCAAGAGTCAGAAACATGTTTTTTTAATTGTCTTTCATACTTTATTGCATGAGAACAAAATGTGTAATACTGATATTACATCATATCTGCAATTTTATAATATTTTGTCACATTTTTGCTTTAACGAAAACCCACAAAAAAGAAAACCTTTTTATGTGAACTTACTTAAACTTTAACTTAATTTGAAAAATACGTTATTTTTAATGGATAAAAAACAAATAATTATTTATGAACAAAATTATTCCATTACATTTCCTACCTCTCAAGGTTGAGCTGTCTATTATGGCATTCCTATTTCTGTCCAAGTCTAATATACTTATCAGTATTATGTAACAAGTGTGGCCCCATAATCAAATCATTTACTTCATGTTGATTTGTAGTTCTGTAGGTTGTTCTTTCCACCCACTGAAATGAAGGTGGGGTACTTCCTATCATTAGTTGTTTCCTAGCTGCAATTCTTATTATTCTATATGTGGTAGATAGTTTTCTCTTACTACAATTATGTGAAGTGATTTATCTAAAAAAGTTTTTGGTTTAACTGCTTGTTTAGTTCTAAATGTTTTCATAATTAAAGTTATAAGCGATTGCCAGTAGGTTTTTAGCTCTGGGAAGAAAAATAAAATGTGGTTGGGTTACATTCTTTTCACCACAGCTTCTCCATCTGTCATATGTGATTAATCTGACAGACGTTGTTTGTGTTGTGGGACCTGATAAATAATCTTTACATGACAACTATTTCCAGTATTTGAAGTTGGCTGTTCATATCCAAAGACATTTGACACAGTCTGTTGACTTTTCCAAACAAAAGCTTTATTTTACCACTGGGCACTGGTAAGAGCTGTCACTCTGCCTCTTTTTCTGGGTACCATGAATATCGCCTGTGTGATTCAGATGTATTGTTCAGAATATAAACGTGAACGTGCCATTTTTTCCCTGTTTCTTCTGATACAAGTAGAGACTGTCTATTTGGAAGCACAATATTTATTGCTAAAATGTGTATTTTTGTGATGTGTTTTGTATAATTAGTAAGATTTGTTTTTAGTATCCCCACTTCTGTTGCTATGGTAACAGCTTTCAATCTCTGCTTAGGCAACGATATTTGACCTGCAGCCAAAACGATGGTCCTGGTTTACACCTCAGAGTGATTTATCCTGTCAAACATGACCCATCTCTGCTCCGGGTGCCCCTCTCACCCAGCCTCTGCTCTGTCAAATAGATGAGACGCTCACCTTTCCACTGACATCACATCATACTACCAGCCTGCTGTCCCGCTGTCCAATCAGCGGCTGAGGGGAGGCCCATCATCGGCAAGGCTGTCCAGTCAGCGGATAGCGTGAGCTCTGCTCACCGTCGCGTCACTCCTGATTGGACGGTTGAGCTGTGGAGGAGGCGGGACGCGAAGCCACCGAATCCGAAGTAGTCCGTGTTTCTCATTAGCATAAATTATTCAGCAGCATCCCTCCGACTGTCTGTGAACACATTATCATGACTTACAAAGGTAATAGTTTGTTTTGGGTTGGCTGACTTAATTTTTTGGAGCAACTGAGAAACAATGAAGAATCATTTATAATTGTTTCTTTCTACGTGGTGATTTTTTTTAACAGCCTAAAGAAAACCTGTTTCTCAGCCTTACTCTTTCACCATTACTATCATTTAGATTTTTTAAATTCCAAAAACATGTGGACTTTTTTGGGAATAGCGAGCTTCACATATCTTTACAAAAAATCGGAGGTAGTTTTGACTTTTGCTCACAAAGAGCTGGCGATGACCGCAGCCTTATTCCTCACAGTTGGGCTGCTGCTCTCTTATATCAGGTATTTTCATGGGCATAAGCTCAGACTCTCTCAGGTGTTACATTTGCCTCTGAGCCTCCTGTCTTTAGTCCCTGTTATCAACCACTTAATCCCTCAAACTTCAACACAGAGGAGCGAGAGAGCGGAGAACAACTGCACAAAGGTAAGAGAATTCATATGGATTCATGTTGGTTTTGTGAACAAAGGAAGATACAGAGAGATAATAGAAAGAAAGCATGACTAGTTTTCCATTCAATTTGAGTCTTTTATTATTTTCTTTCAGCTGTTTTAATTTTTTGTAATGAAAATCTTTCTCAAAATTAGTTTTCTTAAGTTTTATTCAAGCATCTCTGAGCTAAAGACAAGTGCGGCAAATATCCATGTGTGTTTATATATTCAAAGACTGCAGCTGAAATCAGAGGAACACGGCTGATTATTTGATGAAGTGTAAAAAAAAAAAAAGTACATTTCAGTTCAGTTTGGGCTTTACACTGTGTGTGATGAGGTTCTCATTGTTTATCAGCGTCGGAGAACGAGGAAAAGAGTCGATGCCGACACCTCTGCCAGAGACAGTGCCTCCGCCAGCAGCTCCTCTGTGGCCCCGGACGAGCCAGATGTGGTGATAGTTGGGGCCGGGGTCCTGGGCTCAGCGATGGCAGCTGTCCTGGCCCGGGACGGGAGGAGGGTAGTTGTGGTGGAGAGGGACCTGAAGGAGCCTGACAGGATAGTCGGGGAGCTGCTGCAGCCGGGAGGATACAGGGCTCTGAAAGAGCTCGGGCTGGAAGGTCAGTGACAGAAGCTCCTGTGAATCTACTCTGTGATCATGGTGCTCTGTCTCATTGCAAGCTGTTTTTTGCATTTGTTGTCAAAGAGGTTAAAGGTCCTAAAAACCAACTATCTCTATAGCTTCTTACTAGAGCGATGGGGTCCAACATGAACGTATGATTACGGTTGTTTCACAGTGTTTTGTCTGTGCTGTGCTGTTCACCGGTTTGAAGTGGGCAGGGCTCAGTTGGAAAAGGTGATGTTACGTTTCTCTCTGCACCAATTGGATTAGAAATATCTGAGTCAGAATCTGGTGACAGTTTGTTGTGTGTTGTTTTGTCTGATGATAATGATAATAATGTATAGAGCAGTTTTCAGAGTTTTCCACATCACAAAGTGCTTGACAAAGGCAACAAAATAAACTAGACAAGAAAATCAATAGGTTGCAGTTAAAAAACAGATAAAGCAATCAAGTGTATAAAAACCAATATGGAGTAATTTTAAGAGAAATAAAAACACAGCTCTCCGATAAACTTATGTTTTAACAAGGGTTTTAAAGGACCTCACAGACTCAGATGTTTTTTTTTTCTGAACTTTTTTTCTGAACTGACTCTGATTGCTGTTTATTCAGTTTGTTCAAATATGGAATGTGTTCAGGAAATAACTAAGATTTCTCACATGCTTCTATTAATCTATACGTATACTGCATGCTGATCAGTGTGGTCACAGAAATTCAGTGTAAGATGATAGCTTTTACTCTGAGTCACCTCATTAAAAGTATTAGCGTTCTGCATAGATCATACTCAAGTTCTAATAACAAATCTCCGCTGGAACTGAGAAAACCTGGTACTTTATTTGTAAATCATCCAAAGAACAAATTGATCCAGTCTGACCGAAAATGTAAACTGCTCATTCATCACGGTGAGAAGATAATTTATGTCAGTGTGTCGCACAAAGAAAGAATAACCTAAATATTTCCAAAATGATAATGTGTCTGTGATTATCTGTGACGTTACAGTGACCACATCACACAAAAAATCTCTCTTTAATTCACAATTGAATTAATTGATAAATCTTTGTTTTAAATTCAGGTCGAGATGCTAAAGGTTTGAAATATATGAATTATTACAGGATGAATTTTAGGGAAAATGTGTATAAAAGGAGGTAAAAGAGCAAAATACATCTAGAACATTTCAATTTGATGTAATGGTGCAGCCATAAAACGTGTAGTCTTAGGTTTGAATATTAAAATGTCAATGAGCAGTTGGAACAGGATGATACAGAATATTTGTGTGGAAAAGAAGGTTAAAGGTTAAAAACTGTATGTTGAGGGGTAAATCTGCTCACTTTCATTGGTCTTACCTCTGTGAAACTCATTTCAACAGCTGAACAGTCAAACTTCTCTCCATGTCATCTGCATTCACTCACGCAGATGCTGTATGTAAGCAACAGCAGACTGCATGAATAATGAGTGTGTGCTGTGAAACCGTAACCTGTTGCGCGTGTTTGGCCTCAGGTTCAGTGGAGGGTCTGGATGCCCATCTGGTGAACGGCTACGTGATCCATGACATGGAGAGCAGCACAGAGGTGGAGATCCCCTACCCTCAGGAGGAGACCAGCATCCAGTGTGGTCGCGCTTTCCATCACGGTCGATTCATCATGGGCCTGAGGAGAGCCGCCCTGGCCGAGCCAAAGTGAGCAGAGTCAAGAAAAGAGGAGTTCGTGTGCCAAGTGGCTAATGAGATGACATTGTTTCTGACAGCACTGAGGGGTTGGAAGGAACAGCGGTATCATTTAAAATCTGCTGGCTGCCTCCTGCCTTGTCCTTAAATGTCCCTGATTTGTTCTGCTCTATAAAGCCAAGTGACATGACTCGTTAGACAAAGAAAATCCTAACTCAAGAGCCACTGACTGGCTTTTTCTGGAGGTTTCAACTGCTCCTTTAATCATAATCTCAGCCCTGTAAAAAACTGCAAAGCAGATGCTGAGTTAAGAAACTGCTATTGTCCATCATGCTTTGTGTAAGGTAGTTTAATAGTGTTATTTTAATGTATCAGTGGCTGGTTAAATTTACTTTAAGACAACATTTTTTTTTTAAAGAAAAGTCAATGATGGTTCACTGATAAGCCCTTAATATTATGTAATAGTATTTGCTTAACCATCAGAATTTACCATTTCCACCCTATGGGGAACATTTACTCTCTTCATGTTGCCCGTGCACGCTGAAGTGTCTGACTGTCTCATTGCGCCCCCCAGTGTCACATTCGTAGAAGGCACCGTGAGCAGTTTGCAGGAGGAGGGCGGCTGCGTAACAGGCGTCCAGTACAAGGAGAAAGAGACTGGAGACATCAAGGTAAAGACAGGAAACTCTGCAGCACATGTTCTCTCAGCTCATGCACGGAAATTCTGTGTCTAACGCATAAAGTGTGTGACGACTGTGTGAACCTGCAGGAAATCCACGCAGGACTGACCGTGGTGGCCGACGGCTGTTTCTCCAAATTCAGAAAGAGCCTCGTCTCAGGGAAAGCTCACATCTCCTCTCACTTTGTTGGATGCCTCATGAAGGTACCTGTTTGACTGCTGCCACGAACACCACACTGAATAAACTGAGACTGAAACGAATCCTGTCAAACATAAACAGTTAACTGGCAACTATTTTGAGGAAAATTGATTGTTTCAGTAATTTTTCAAGAAAATGTCTAGTTTCAGATTTTCAAATGTGAGAATTTCCTGTTTTTCTTTTTGTCATTTATGAGAGTAAATTGATATTTTTTGGCTTTTGGACTGTTGCTTGGAGAAAACAAATAATACAAAGATGCCACATTGGTCTCTTGAAAACTGTAACAGTCATTTTTCACTATTTTCTGACATTTTATAAACAAAGAACTGATAACATGAGAGAATAGCTGGCAGATTTATTGATTATGAAAATAGTTTTGCAACCCCTAAACTGCTCAACTTTCACTATAAATTACTATATTCCAATTGATTTGGGCAAAATGTGTGCAGACATTACAAATGAGCCTTTACCAATTTTAAATACGACTAAGAGTGAAATGCAAAGCCACGATGTACGTGCAACCCACTAAATCACTATGTTAAATAAACTAAAACCAGGACAACACTGAGTTACCATCATGCTTCTTCCCAGGACTGTCCCCAGTTTAAAGCCAACCACGCTGAGCTGGTGCTGGCTAACCCAAGCCCGGTGCTCATCTACCAGATCTCCTCCTCACACACCAGAGTGCTGGTGGACATCAGGGGCGAGATGCCACGCAACCTCACAGAGTACATGGCCGAGAAGATATACCCACAGCTACCAGGTACAGGAGGGATGTCATGCAACTTCGTCTTGAAAACGTCCCTGAGCTTTTATTCTTATATAATTATCTCTCATATAAAATGTTCTTGGCTTTGAGTAGAGTGATGAGTGGTCACAGGATGTAATGAGGTTATTTGAAAATCTTCTTCTTGGAATAATTTTTGCTTTTCACAACTTTTTATGAAGCATTGATGCCAGAAGTAGGAATCAATGACCCTGAATATATCCAGACTGCTGCCTGTGCTGGCGTCTGTGCCGCTAAGGAAGCTGCAGTTGAAGGGTCTGACATTCATGGTGCGCTCTGCTATTCAGCTGAAATATCAAAGCCACATTATCAAAGCGCCAGCTCCGGTAACCTTCGCAGAGGTCCAGCTGAAACGGCGTCAGCGGAGTCGGTCACATTGATACATTGATAACTGTACATTCAGACACCAAAAGAAAAATAGGCTTTTTTTTTTTCTTCCTGTGCATGTGCCCAGCATGCACCTTTTGGTTTTCATCCACAGAGCCGGCTAAGTGATCGACCACCTGTGCTCTCGCTTTCTCTCCTTCCTCCAGAGCATTTAAAGGAGCCTTTCATGGAGGCGCTACAGAACGATCGACTCAGATCCATGCCTGCCAGCTTCCTCCCTCCCTCCCCTGTCAATAAGCCAGGTACTGAAGTGTTATCGACTGTGCTGCTGTTTAAGATGGCCAGAGGGAACGTATTGAACTGATTTCTGCATGTGTACGGTATAATGCATGTTTTTGAAAGGAGTGCATCACTTTGGACATCGCTATATGATAAAGGATTCCCTGGTTGTCGACTAAATTGCAATTGAAACTAAATTAATAGTATTTAGCTTTATGGATAAATTCAAAAATACATGTTTTTAAACTGACGCTCACATTTAAGAGAATAGTTCAGTTTTGCAAATACTCTTATTGGCTTTCCTGCCACTATTTAGATGAGAAGATCAAGACCATTCTCATATCTGTATGGTTAATGTGAAGCTACTGCCGGCAGCTGGTTAGCGTAGCTCGTGGGAACAGCACAGTTTGGCTCTGTCAAAAAGGCATTTTATTAACAACTGGTGGTGCATATTGGGTTTGCGAGACAAAACAGCGCTCTGTCGTTTGCAGGCGTGCTTCTCCTGGGTGATGCATACAACATGAGGCATCCTCTGACGGGAGGAGGGATGAGTGTTGCTCTCAACGACGTTCGCATCTGGAGGAGTCTGCTGAAGAACATTCCAGATCTGTACGAAGACGGAGCCATGCTGCAGGTGAACGCAGGAACAACCTGACCCCCTGAATTATTCAGTGCCCCCCCCCACCCCTCCAAAAAAAAAAAAAAAAAAAACTTGTCAGGATTAGAAAACCTATGACAGCATTCAAATGACACTGTAATGTATGAAATGTATCTAAAAAAAGGCCTGTGTACAGATCCTGCAGAGGAGAGGCCTTTAATCTTTCTGCTTCTTGTGTATGAAAGCAAGTAGAAGCTATATTTGGAGCCTGTGCTGCATCACCTTTGCCTCGTCCTGTTATTCCCTCAGCTGTATGTGAGGGGCGGCAGACCAGTGTGCAATATTAAACTCTGCCGTTTTTTCTTCTCCTCAATAGGCAAAGAAAAAATTCCACTGGGAACGCAAGTCATCACATTCCTTTGTAGTGAATGTGTTGGCCCAGGCCCTGTATGAGCTTTTTGCAGCCACCGACAGTGAGTCCCTGCTGCCTCTGCGTCATGATTATTATTATTTTGCTTTGTATAAACTGCAGATAATGGTCGTTTTGATTCCCATCGTATTCATGTGGTTGTTTTTTTGTTGACTAGATTCTCTTCATGAGCTGAGAAAAGCCTGTTTCCAGTATTTCAAGCTGGGTGGAGAGTGCATTGCTGGACCTATTGGACTTCTCTCAGTGTAAGCATTGAATAACATCGTCCACTATAACAGGATAGAAAGCGTATGACATGATGGAAAGGTGGTCTTCGATTAAAGGAATAGTTTGACATTTTGGGAAATGTCACCTTTTTGCTTTTCTTGCCAAGAGTTAGATGTGATCAATACCACTTTCATATCCGTTCAGTATAGGGCTACAGCCAGCAGCAAGCCAGTTCAGTGTGGAATAAAGAAAGAGGTAAAACTAGCATGAGCTTAAGCTAACTAGTTACATCTTGTTTGTTTAGTCCTAATTAAAGCCTAAGCCTTAATGGTGCTAAGCTAAGTCTTAGTCTTGTCACCTCACATGGCAAGACAGCAAATAAGCACATTTCCCAAAATGTGAAACTATTACTTTAGATACAAGATAAACTACAAGTGAGTCTCTATTTTGATATTGAATGAATAACATCATTATTTTTTTTTTTTACCAGGTTGACACCTAAACCCATGACCCTTATTGGACACTTCTTTGCTGTGGCGCTGTACGCAATCTACTTCAACTTCAAGTCCGAGTCCTGGAGCACCAAACCTCGAGCTTTATTTAAGAGTGGAGCCATCCTGTACCGAGCCTGCACCGTCATGCTTCCACTTATCTACTCTGAACTCAAGTACTTAGTGTACTAAAGAGCGCAACACCTGGACTCAGACAGACCCGATCCCAAAGTCAGGTCTTAACAACTCTGGCTTAGTTGGACAAAACTTGCAAAAAGCTGGTATTTGACAGTTCTTTCTATGTTTGCCTTCCTGCTGCCGTCTTAAACAATGATTTTGCTACTGAGGGTTTTCTACAATTCGCCCCTGCTACTGCAGATGTCATTATCTTAATGTCCTACTTCATGCCTTGTTCCAGTTTGGACATATCATGCAACAACGCCATATTGTGCAATTAGCAGGGTTTGTGCCCACCCACAGCCTGTCCTATATGCTATAGGATTGCAACATACTGTATATTAGCTCACACCATGAATTAGACTGAATATTCAATACTGTGGAACTATTCCTGCCAAACAGAATACCATGTGGAACATGGCATCTCGATCTGCTTTTTTGCTGTATATTTTCTTGTTGAGCTGATTTAGCCTGTATTTGATATGGGAAATCCATCATTAATGATGATATATTTTTAATACAAGAATGCCTAATTATAAATCTGAAGCACTGATGATGGGAGAATATTAAACAGCAGCTGTTTACATTGTATTTCCAACAAAAATCACACTTTCCCAGGATATTTCCAGCCTTATTTTGTTGAGCAGGAAGTCATCAGTACTTTTTGTTCAAGTAACGCACATTATTTTCTTGTAATGACTGTTTCCTGCCTTCCTAAGACTGTTGCTCTTTACATACTGTGATAAGAGACATTTTGGTTTCTACACTCTGAGTCTGAAACCTGCTGACAGTGCAGCTAAATGTGACAAACCCATCATCAGAGAACCCAACAAGGATCTCTGTGCTGTGTTAGTGCTGCTGGATGTCAGTAAACACCTGATGCAGCATGTCGCCCGGGGGAAGTTTGGCTTTGACCAGGAGCTGAGACAGAAGGAACGATGCTAACCTCAGGACCAAGTCAGCGGATGACGCTCAGGTGTTGTTTCACCTGAGCTGACAGAGACACGGAGCTCCTGAAGTGAAGTTCACCACAGCTGCACTGTCGTGTTTACCTGTGCCTGTGTTGGGCTTGATCAGCCATTAAATAAATCACACACCACATAAGATTCATGGTTTAGTTTTCTGTTTTTACAGACTTCTCTGGTTAATTTGTATAATTTTCATCTTTCATTATTAAATGTATTAAGATTGTTAATATTAAACAATGAATCAAATCGGTAAGGGAGTATACCAAATTAAGTTTTAACACCACTGGTCCAATACTAACAGATGTGACCAGTAGATGGTGCTCACTCACAGCTGAAGCCGTTTGAGCTGAGGCAGTTTATCACCGTTCAGCCCTCAGTTCCTCTGCTGTGCTTTGGCTTTTGCATTCAGGATAATTTATAGTGGAACATGATGAATTGTTGGGTGTAAGTTTTCAGATTTGGCTTGGTATTGGTCTTTTGCTGCAGCTTCATATATCTGGGTTGGTTTTAATAAGAGTTTGGTAGGAATATCAGACATAATATAGTGAATGCAGCAGTGATCAGCTGGGCTCCCACACTCAACATATCATTTTAAGAGTCCAAAAATGTATCTTTCTTGCTGTCAAAACCTGGTGCCTACATTACCCACAATGCAATTTAACCAGCAACAGTCAGATTGGAGACTTAGTTTTCAGCTTAAAAAATTAGTTTGTTTCGCATCTGTTCCTTTAAACTCTGGGAAATCTCCTTAATTAAATAATTATAAATTTGTAGCAAGTGTTAAAGAATGAAATTAAATCCAACCTACAGAGCAGCAGCTGGAGTCTGATGGGCCAAACTCTTGCCATCTGAACAGTTCAGTTATTGGCAAAATTATTGTTTTTATTTCTTTTAGTTTGAGTTTTATTGTATAGTATTTACAAGTCCAGTATTAAGTATTATTTAACACCAGTTCCAGTGGCACACTCCAGACTCTATGTACCTCGAACTACATGGCTACAAATGAAGCCCAGGACACAAAGAGTTACTCTGAAGTTGTGTGAGGCCGCTGTCCATCTCCATTTTTATCATGACCTGATAGAATTCAACAAGTCGACAAGGCTGAATAAAAGAGAAAAATAAGCATCACAAACTCAGTCATATCCCAGGTTACAACAATTAATTTAGCTTTATTGTTATTTATACATCACTGATACATTGTATTCTGGTGAAATAATTGGAAGAATTATCCATATTATTCTTTGTGACTCCACAAGGACACAAATACTGGTGTGGAAGACCAGAAAGGGGGGAAGAAAGCTCCTTGGGGGAGGGTTACGTACTGTACACACTTCCCTTCACCCACCATCATCTGCCTGTCAGAGGTCAGTCTACCTGCATACCTACCTGTACCTACTGAGACTCACCTGGCAGCCACATGAGGAGAGAACCCGAGCCCTTCTGCCGTGTTCAACCACATTCAACCCCCCCTTCCTACCTTAGAGTAATCCTCCTTTTTAGACACACAGAGCATTAGGGCATACCCTTATTGATATTGGTAGCAGCAAGCTTTCTACTAACAGTTAACATCTTAATGATCTAAACAAAAGAGTACTGTACAGCTACTGCTAAGAGAATCTAAGAACCTGGTTTTAACGCTTTTACACCAGATTAAAGTGCTAGAAGCAACCCACCAATCCACGCTTTATTATATATATATATATTTATATAGTATTATGTATTTATATATATATATATAAAGGAACAAATCTATTTTGACATTAATTTACAGGGTAATATACATTATATTGTAACAGCTGAAATATCAGCACAAATAGATCACTGTCACACTTAACAGCAAAATATATATGATTATATAAATCCATATATAATCATATATACCAATATATAATTGTCATATATGCATGTAAAACAGTTAACCACGTCTCAGGCTTTTCAAATGATACCCAGAAAAGCAATTGTGTATCAAGACGTAAAAGCTTTACACAAGTTTCTCTCTTGAAAGAGCAACAGGCGGCAGCAAAAGTGCCACGACCTGCAGGTATTTGAGGTCACAGGACAGTTATTTGCATATTCCACAAATCTATTGCAACACATTACTGTCTACAAACAGTACAGCCAGCATCCTGCAGGAGGAGCCGGTGTTAGCTGGACTCACACGTACACCCACTGAACAGAACATTACGACGATGGGTGATCTGATTATAGCTATGTGCTTTCAGATGGTGTGCTATGACAGTGAACAACAGGAGGACTACAATACACAATACTCTATAAGTTTAGCCTCAGAAGACAACCCTAAACTGTACTGTACTTTAAAAAGACCCCCCCCCCCCCACTTCTCTGAGTTAAGTGTCATCGTATCCTGCTGCATGTGTGTTTTGTATATCGGTGTTTTACCACAAATCACAACTTTACTTTGACAGTCCACCATCACCAAGAATAATGGAATGTGATCAGCTTTTGTCTCCTTTTCTCCCTCTAACTGGGTCTCTCTCCATCAAGGCTGACAGCACAGTGAGTAACATCCTACTGATTAAACAAAGTCCTAGGGGGTTTGAGAGGGTGCTGGGACTCCTTGAGGTTCTGTAAAGTTCAGTTACACAATCTGTAGCAATAGGACAGTTCTCTCTTCTCTCAGCAGTCCCAAACCTCAGCCGCCATCATCTTCACCGCCTCTCAGGAAAGAGGAGCTCCGATGGTCCTTTCCTCTTCAAGGCCTGATGGTCCCTTCCCTGCTTCCCTCTCCTCATCCCTCTGGTACAACCTCATCTCACAGTCTCTTCACCATCATCATCATCATCATCATCACTGATCTACACACTCCCCCTGCTCTGCAAAGACGCTGCACAAGGCTGTAACAAGATACACACAAAGGTAATTTTTCACAAAGAAAAAAAGCTCCGTAATAACTGCAGTAGTAACGCACAACAAGCATCCGATAGCTGGCTTCCGGCCTGGGGAGCCTTGGTGATGTGCAGTTGGGTTTGGGACATTGCCATTGTTCTAAAGGAGGAGGTCTCCTCGCTTTGCCCTTTGCAGGACTTGTTTTTTTCCCTGTGATGCACTGTCTGTTATTCAAAAGCCCAGATCTCTATGTCCTGCACATAGAAATCCTCCTTTTTTGAGAGCATGGGGTTCCCGAACGTTTTACATGAGTGACTTCTGCCGTGGTAAAGGTCTCCGTCCAGCCACAGGCCAAACTCACCACTGGAAGAGAAGACAACATGCGGTGTTAATCAGGTTCAGGGTCTCAGGGTACCAAGGAGTTTTGAGCTGTGATGGGGTCTCTGCCAAAATGGATTATCTCCTTGTTAATAGCATTATTTCATTTAGCCTAACATGAAAGTACATGCATGACTAAGGCTGGGTATTAAATACTTGGTGTTCATAGCACTGAAAGTTGGCATTTGGTCAGATGTGAACAATAAGCCTGTTTACTTTTTCTTTGATCAGATATTTACTCATTTAAAACAAATTTGACACTTCTTTTATCAAAATTTTTTGATTTAGGCAAAAGTTCTTGCTGCTTGCATTTTTAAAAAAAATTGTATTTGGTTTCTTTTAAAAAAAAAAAATGCTGCAGATAAACATGTTTATATTTCTTGGAGTTATCCAATAAATAAATAAAATTTTGGTATCAAAGCTCAAAAGTACCAAAGTTCATACAGAATCATATCAGCACTACTGAAATATTTAAAACAAAACCCAGATCTCAGCCTGATACAAATAAATCAAGTCAAAGAAATTTGTTTCCAATCAATGTGGAGCCCTATTTTAACATTTGAACAAGATGGTTTTTCCTTCGCGGCTCCATAATCAGAAAAAGATTAAAATGATACAGTAACATGCTTTTAATGCTTTGGACATCTCTGGATATCACAATAAACCACACTTAAATATTACCACATGTGATATGATTCAATAACAGAGACCATACAACTGTGTCCTTCAAAAGCAGCTTGGACTCACCTTCCTCCACCAAATGCTAAGGAGTCCGTGTCTCCCTTGATGAAGAACATGTTGTCACCTGTCCATTTGTACACCTGTCGCAGACACAATAGAGCATACATTAGAAGATAGTGCACGACATATTCATTGTTGACATAATCTAATATCCTCTGTCCAACACTCTTCATCCTGGTGAGAACACAGTACACACACGTTAACCTCAGCGAGAGGATCCAGATTTAACATCTGATAATTCACTTATAACTTTCAGACACAACCAAAGGAACTAGCTCATCATCAGAGCTGCCAGCTGATGTCAAAATCCTCTCGGATACACCAACATATAAGTCAAAGCAGATGAATTGGTTCATACAGTTCTTCAGACATTAATGAGGAGACTAAAGCAACTTTATGTAGAAAAGTTTTGTGACTGCAGCATTTTTCAAACTAGTCTTATGGCATAAGTTCTTGTCAGTGGTACAACATGACAATCCCAGCAAGTCAATCTGTTGCTTTAAGCCCATTCGTTTGTGTCTCTGGCTGTGTGAATTGTAAAGCTTCAATGTTATAAACACAACAGAGCAGGCAGATATTTACCATAACATGTATGATAACACAACAGAGTGTGTTTGAGGGTCATATGCATTAAGAATGCGCAAGTCTGCATATATGTATTTTACCAAGTTAGTTAGTTTTCCAAAAAATGTTTTCAGTTTCACAGAACAGGATCAGGCTTGAAATGAGCGTGTGCATGTATGTGTTCGGAAGCTGCCTTGGTTCCAGTCTAACAGAAACGATATATTTCAAAGCAGTATTGATTGATTTTTATTAGGTCACTTGGGTGCAACGGCACAAGCTGTAAACACAACACTGACATATTAGCACCTTATAAAGTTGATATGGTTACAGCTGCCTAGTGACCCATCCAGCACAAAGTGAGCAACATCAGCATTCATCTGAAGCCATGTCTCTGGCCATCTGACAGATTTCTGGCCAATGTTCAGTCTGTTTTTTGAGAGAACTACCTGGCTCTTCAGCTGCTAAACGCTACATTCACCTGTAAACAGCTGCTGCTGCTGCTGGAAATGAGGCTGATGAGAGCAGTGAGAATGAAACAAGACCGTAAAGTTGCGGCCGTAAAACCAAAACAATGAGCTTAAAGCTCTGTAGAGCAGAGGGGTACAGCAGAGAGGGTGATTACTCTAAATGGGTTTGTCACTACAAGCAACACCTTTCCCATTACACATAACCATTTGATCCTCTGTTAATACAAAACACTGATTAAAGCAATATGGGCCACTTATACTCAAGTTCTGCTGCATGTCCTCTAAGCATAAAGTTAACTTTAGAATAACAATACAAAACAGCTCAATCTAATGTCCAAATTTAAAACCAACCAGGAGCAATGGGACACTTTGAACTTTCATAAGAAGCCAGAGTCTTCAAATTGTGGAGGGCACTCACCTCAAACTCTGGATTGAAGGTGAAGAGGAAGGTCTCTCCTGTGCCATAGAAACCATCGCTGACTTTAAAGGGCTCGGATGCCAACGCACCAAATACCTGGAGAAACAGGAGCATCTGATTATTGTAGAGTCTACAAATAACTTTTACTTTAATAGGAGAGTTAATAGAAATTTTTTAGTGGCAAAAACATCAGAAGTTGCTTCCAACATATAACACAGCATACTACTACAGTGTGTTTCTATTCAATGTGCAGCTTACCTGGCCGTCACTGTCTTTAATGACCATGAGCACTGGGGTGTCCTGGCCCTGCATGGCTCTGTACAACGTCTTAATGCTCATGCCATGCTTTGACGTGCCAAAGGCCAGCGTCCATGGGTACCCAATGGTCCGTGGTGGGAGATTCCTTGCAAGCTGTGGGGGAAATAATAATGAAAAGGGAAGGTTGGAGGAAGAAAAAAAAAAGAGAAAGGAAATGAAAAACAGAAAGGCCACAACCAACGATGCTCAATTACATCTGCAGTGACCTTTTAACACCATCTGGCGTTTAAAGAAGATCAACAGGGCTCCAAACACACAGAGGAGCCTCAAGAGAAAGAGAGGTCTAGCACTCCCTGAGAGAGAGTGCTGCCCTGCTGCTGACAGACTGAAGGATTAACAGCGGCTGCGGTTCATGGGGAAATAAAGCCGACAAATTGCACTGAAGGAGCAGTACAGTGTATGCGTGATTTTAATGGACAGATAAAGCATACACTGACTAAAACATTGAATTAAAATGACAACTTTTTGCAGCATACAGCACCATTTCCAGCTCTATGAAACAAAGGTCTTTAACCGCTCCACTCTCCAATAAGTCATCAGTCCCTTTGTTCTTTTCTTGTTGGTTCAGCACATCCTCCAGTGGTGGAGCTGAAGCAGTCGTGTAATCGTCAGGAGATGAGCCCCGACTGGGCTCACCTCTGCTCCGCTGTGAGCCGAGCCTGAGCTCTGAGCTCGTCCTCAGAGTGATTAAAGGAAGCTGCATATTGGCAATCTATTGGTCAATGTGCCAACTGGGACTCACTTGGAGCTGTGTGTGTGTGTGGGTATGTGAGTCTGCAATTCCTGCAAGGCATATGCCACAAATATTTGTTTCATGTGAATCTCACAGCTCCTGTTTTACCTTTGATGAGACCTTATGCTGCTGTCGTCTTTAAATATATGACTTTTCCATTCCGTATCCATTTTAAATAATTCTGCACATAATAAATCAAAGGTTTATATCCATGCTCTCTGCCATAATCATGGATCATAAATTAAGTTGTTATCTGTAATTCTGCACAGAACAAACCAGAGTTTATTGGTTTCTGTTCCTGATGAAAGGAGTTATCAGGTCATCTACATGTTGCCAATTCTGTCTTAAATACTATTCTTTCTCTCTGGTGATTGTATTGCAAAATAATTTGCAGAGTCATTTTCTAAAGCAGATGGGCAGTGTAGTGTTTATCAAGCGTTAACACAGTTACAATTATGTGTTACTTAACAGGTTTGCATGTGTAATGTTGCATCAGAACAAGTTTGTAGAACAGCCTCTACCTTCTCTATCTGGTCGGCCTCCAGGAGGTCACTGGGTTCTCTGAGGTTGGGTTTGAAAGTTTCTGGCTCCAGCTCTGTCTTGATGGATGTTCCATGCTTGGAATTCACCTCCTCCTTGGTGGTGATCTATAATTACAAATAAATGTCAGATATGCATTGTACAGTAACAAGACGTGATGTAACTTGAGCTCCCAGAAAGCACTGATAGTGGATGGGTTCAATTTCAGCTACCGTCATTATTCTACGATTCTGTTTTGAATCATATCAGGCTACTGATAGAACAGGTAAAACTATTGAGGTTATCTACAGCAGTAACCATTAACAAGGTGAAGCCTGTCATAGGTTTAGATTATTTCTACAGTTAGTAAGACTGGAACAGGTAAAAATGCAGTTGTAAATAAACTCTAAAAAGCAGAGAGGGTTTAACTACACAGGGTTTAATGTGAGGAAACCTAACCTCAGCAACAAAAACTAAACATTCAGCATTTATGTGTTTTGAATCTAGCAGTTTTCCTGCTAAAATTATAAACACTGTGTTTGCTAGCAACACACTGGTAATCCAACAATTTGATGATGACAGCTGAATATCTTGCTGCCACTCTTCAATGCCAGATGACTAGGACTGGTTTGGCAGAACTGGGAGAGCGGGCAGAGACATTGTCTGGGAGAGGAGAATGCAAAGTGAATAGGAAATCAAGCCAATGAATAATTTGCACTTCACTGTTTGACATTTTCTCTGACCAACGGACTGTTTGGGTTATTTATCTTTCTCGATAACAGAGGCTGATTGTGGAGCGCTTCGCCACTGGTGGCTGGGATGCTCTCATGTTTCACTCCTCATTCAAATAGGGCCTATCTGCATTGTCCTCAGAAAACATCATTCACCCTGTCAGGGGAGTCTTACTTCCACCCTCTCACCAACACACCATCTCTTTGTCCTTCGATACTCTGACCATCTCTCTTGCTTAGTGCTCACGCAGGCCACATTCTTTAAATTCAGCTCATTTGATCATTTAAGACAATTTTCCTTTGAAGAAAAAGGTGAATTTCCTATAGATGTACGCATTTCTGTGTGACCTACATAAAAACTACACACAGTATTTGTCTCTAGGCAGCACAAATAACTATAATAACTAGCTAATAACCAGACAGCTCCATTGGGTTGAAGCACTAAAAACATCATGACTGTGGGTCTAAGAAGGAGAGCCTGACACATAGAGATAAGGCTGCTGTCATGTGAAAACCTCATCACTCCAAGCAAGCCAGCTGAACTGATAAAAAAAAAAAAAGTTTTCAGTAAAATGCTTGATTGATGCTTGAGTTATTCTTAATTAAATTTTTTGACGTTTTGGAGAGGTTTGTGAGCTCAAACACTCATGAAACCTACTCAGTGTTTTATTTTAATCAATTGGAAAAAGTGATTTGAAGTTAGTATGAAACAGCAGCAGTAGCTGCTGCTAAAGTCTGTAGTATGGAGCCTAAAGGAGACCATGTTGGTGCAGACTGCAGCAGGGCTGGGCAGAGTAGAGAGAGGGGACAGACAGGGCTGGTCAGGGCACCTGGAGTCGTTTGCAGAGCGAGCGCAGATCTTCACTGTTTAGAGCATCAATCCGACGGTGGTACTCCGTCAAAGACACTACCTGGTAGTACAAAGACAGGAACAGGTGGAACATAAAACTCTGCCAGTTCTATTGCTGGCCATGGGGAGGAAAGGATGAGTTTCGGAAGGAATTATGCGCACTAACTTGAGTCATTTCCAGTAAACTTAACACTCCTCCTCATAACAAGGTAGATGTTAGAGGTTTGGATAAACAAACTTCAAAGGTGGCTTATGGCCACTGTTGAGAGTTCACTTTGGGTAAAAGAGAAGGGGGTGGAGTATTTCACTCAATCATTTTGCATGTTTGTGTAATATGTTTAATATTACTGTCATTAGAAGTGGTGATTCTAAAAACATTTATCAAACCTGCTGTTCTAACTAAACACTGGATTTTGATTTAAGCCTATTTATTGAGACAAGCCAAGTTAGACCAAAGGATGGAAACAACACTGCAGCCAAAAAACAACTTTAGAACCACAAACCTTACTTTCAGTCAACTCCAAATGCAAAAAAAACAAACAAAAAAAACGAAGCAAAAGAAATTCTTGGGAGTGAGAAGGCTGTGAAATCCACAAGATTTCAAAGCTGGAACATACAACAACAACAACAAAAATAGCTGAGGTCCCACTGGTGCAACAATACTTGCCAAATCCACCAACATTAAACTATTCTCTTGTTTGTCAGGCACAACAATCCACGAAACTACAACCCAGACAGACCAACACAATGACCTACTAAGCATGGCTACAGTCCAACAAAGTTACACCCCACGCTGTTGCATACTCCACTGAGAGCTGCTGCCCCTGAACAAACGTTGGCGTTTAATAGTCCACTGTGTCTCAGTAAAAGAAAGATATTTGAAGCCTCGTGCATGAGATAAACAAACTCACAAAAACCACACATGCACAGTCATATACACAGGTCTACCTCTCAATAATTACTACATCTTCAAACAGGGGTCTTAAATAAACATTGTAAATGCACTCATGCCATAAGCTACTTTAATCTACTTTTTTTTATTAAATAGCTGAGACAATCCTTTTTGGTAAGAAGCTGCCTCTTTACAGCTCTCAATAATGCAGCAGAGCGTGTAAACTACAGCTCTCTTTATTGAAAAAAAGATGCATCTCTGCTTCACTTCACCTTCAACAGAAAGCACTTTAGTGCATTTGTCCTCTGAAAACGGGTAAGCTAGCAGCATACTAGCCTGCTGCAGAAACATACTTATCAATGCGAATCAAATACCTTTTATCAGAGTATATCAATGTCATGAAAAGGTCAGCATTTAAATGTGGCCAGTGAGATTAATACTGAGTCATTCAACACAAGTGACTCATTAACAGTCATTTAACAAGCTAATAGATAAACATATTTCATAATTATGAAAAATGTCTGCTAATGTCGTTAACGAAACTTGTATCTGACTGTGGGAGCTGCATGTTTTAACTGCCACCTAGCCCTGGAAACTTTCAAACAGTTTAAAGAGGCACACTCATCCCATTACATGCTGCCAAAGGCTAGACAACAGATGAGAGCAGTGCCCTGACTGCCAAACACCCAGATAGTGGCCACTTTGTTTAACACCAGTCAGTGGACAAGACCGGACCGGCTAAAAGCTAGCAGGCTAGTTAGCTTCACTAGCGAGCTAGCATGGCTTGCTAACAACAACAACAGCAATAAGAGAACATGCAAGAACATACATCGCTGGTGACTGAAAACATAAACTAAAAACAAGGAACATACACATGAATACTTTGGGGTCAGCCGTGTCTCTTGGTCCTTCACCCTCCTAGAAAACATGATTTGCTTTCTGGGCGAGGTTGAAGCTGGAATGTCACATTACAGATCCTTTAAGTTCTCCCCGTGTAGCCCCGAGATAAGCAGCCGGAGTTGGTATGAAGCTTGCCAGGCTGCTTGACTAAAATAGAAACATTTTTTTTTCCGGTGGGTCTCTTCAACGTATGATTTGTGTGACATCACTAAAATCCAATGACAACACGGGACAGGAGGGATGCCGGCTTCCTATTGGTTAAAAATGATGATCCCTTCCCATAACAGACAAGATTTAAAGACACAGTAACACCATTATCCCATGAGGTATATTTTCTTTAGATTTTGACTGATAATTCATTAATGACAACAACTGAAACTATTCAAATTAAATAAATAAATAAATAAATAAATAAATAATGAATGAATAAATAAATAAATAAATAAATAAATAAACAAACAAACAAACAAACAAACAAACAAACAAACAAACAAATAAATTAATAAAATTATTCTTGAATTGGATAAATATTTTTAACAAGACTCTGACAAAACTCTGTTAGTAAAAAAAACATCTATTTTGTTTCTGAAAGCTCCATGACGGTGTTGGTTAAAAATCATGTATTGTCAACAGGAAGAACTAAAGCAGCAGGCTCCTATTTACTTATTCAAATGAAATGGATCATGTAGCCTCTGTTTGCCAGAAGTCTGGGAATAAACAAATCAGTCCAATTTGTTTCCTACATCATTCATTTACATTAAAATTTAAATACAGGCCACTGCTACCATCGTATCAATTTCTTCATACAATGAAAGCATCCTTTTCATTATCCACAGGCTTGTAAACAATCTCATTTGACCTTGACCCATCCATGCTGTCCGTGGTGCAGCAACGTGCACCGACAGTCCTTAAAATGTAGTTAGACAACCCCTGTCCATGCTTCCTAGTCTTACTTCTCAAATAAAGCAAAAAAAGGAAGAATGACTGAACCCACATCAGTGCCACTAGAGTAGGGGATTTCATAACCAAAAGAAACCAGTTTAGCTGCTCAGTGATTACATTCTCTGTGTATGTTAAGCAACTCATAATGGTGATAGCCTTTTGCATTACAGCCAAAAAAGTTGCCAAATGCTGACCAACACCGGCGACAGTCACACATGTGATGAAACTACAATACACTGACCAAGAGTAAACAATTACACAAACATGCAAAACACTTTGGTTGGAAGATCAGAGAAGCACATTTCCAAGCAAAGCAAGTGTGCACACAACTTACATAAGATAGAAAAGTTCACAAAAAAAAAAAAAAACATTTACCATCAAATCAAGAAATATGCAGCGGTACACAGAAGTGCAAAATACAGAAACAGAATTGAAAAACTTGACAACTACACTGTTCTGATGGATTTAAAACCAAGATCAGCACAATACATTTACACTATGAATTGCATAATGAAAGCAAATCAACACAATTATTTAACATGTAATTTAACATAATAAAATTAACAATAACACCACATAAGATTCTGGTTTCACAGGTTATGGATTAATCCATAGTGCAGAACTATACTTAATCCATGTCTGCAAGGCTTGAGACAACACCACAGGTGCACTTTAAGCAAGGTTAGTAAGCATTGCAGCTTAGTAGACCTTACCTCCCATTCCTTGACATTGAGGTCAGTGATGGGCTCGTCCTTATCCATTTCTGACACCTCGTTCTTCTTGACAACCATAAACCCAGGCTCTTGTCCCATTCCCCTGACCCCCTCACCGTACATGTCAGGGCTCCACTGCATGAAGAATACATACAGGTGATCTGACCTGGGAGTAGAGACACAGGAACAACTGTGAGAGAAGAGGCTTGGTTCCTTTCATAATCTGAGATGTATCTTTCCTGTTATCTAAAATAGCATGAAAGCACCAAAGTACCCAAGTCGACATCTTTACATTGTAACTTTGAAATTATAAAAAAATGGGTCATACATAATATGCTGTAATTGTCCATGTTTACCTGAAAAAAAATTAATTTGTGTGTCTGCCTTTGACCCCAAAAAGTCTGATATATTGGCCTCTGAGCTGCTAAATGCTTCACCAAGTTCACCAGCTAGCTGCTAACTTTGTCTGTATGCTGTTTGGTAACGGGCAGGTAGCTTAGAGAGGATTTATCTGAGGTTGTTTGCTGGAAACAGCTGCGGTGGGAAACGAGGTTGATGAGAACAATGAGCTGAAAGATGCTTAAAACACCTCACAGCGCTTTGTCACCTCAAACACATCATATCACACATAGTCATTTCATCTGTTGTTAATATGAAAATATTGATTAGAGCAGCTTAAAATTACACATAGCGGATGGTCAGTTTCCTTACAACAGGGGAGTCTAGTGGTAATGATAAGAAATGTGTCTTTTATCTCCTGTAACTCTCTAAGATTGTGACTATAACTTTGCCCCTCCCCCTCTCCCTCTCCTGCCGACTAGTCATGAGGCAGAAGAGGAAGCCTTTTCATGTCACCCATGCAAAGAGTTCAGGATTTTATATGATAGTACAGCATCACTCGTGAAGAAGAAACAAATAGGCTGTATCACACACTGCTGTGGCTGGTAGACACAGAGGAGATGTGGCAGACTCTCTAGGTTCAGATGTATTAAGTGTCATAGTTGTATATGGCTCATTCAATAGCTTCCCTTTCCTCCCACACCATTGCCAGGACACTTTAAGACACATCATACGGGTCGCCTACCATCTAGGTCAAGCTATTGAGGGTCTAGAAGTGCCTGAAAAAAAGAACTTTGAACCACTGTGTTGTCAGTCCCAACAGATTACGATCACTCCTCCCACACACCTTAGTCTTTATTCCAAAGCCAGGAAAGAAAAGTTGGAAAACAAAAAAAAACAAAGAACGAGTAGTAACATGTACAAGCCCTGTCTTTTAATACTAGCTTTAAATCTGCCATGTCCCTGGGCTGTCATCCCCAAGAGCAGCATGCATCACAGCATACTTGTTTTCCAGGTGGGAAATGCTGTCGCTAAGCAACCTGTGGATGAAAACAACAATGTAAGACTTCTGAAGTTCATACTGAATAATGAAGCGAGGGGAATTTCAGTGTCATTACTGCACTCAGGCACTAAGCACTTTGCATAACCAAGAAGCATTTATGGTACCATGGCTACATAAAAAAAAAAAAAGGAAGCGCCTGTTTGTCTGATTTAAATGTGATTAGCAGCCAGAGAGAGAACCATGTGTGTTGCTGCTGTCAAACTATAGACACATGTACTGAAAACAGCGGCGTAAAATAACTGATGAGATTCACCCCTCGAAAGTGTTTCCCTTTCTGTCCCTTTGTCTTGAAAGATACAGAGAAAATAACTTCTCTTAGCTGTAGCCAGAGACCAATGACTGTGCTATTACCAATCAATTTCAGATCTGGCTCAAAGGAAAAGCTTTAGATAAGTGACTCTTCAAATTAAGCCATTAGTCCTACATTAATTAAAAATTAATTCCCTACATAAACACATTACACAACTTGTGTGGAAGCACATATTTCCTTGTAATGCGTCTCCTGCCAGTGTGAAGAGCTTAAATGCAATTATGACGACTGCTGACTTGATAACCGCACATCCACACTGCGTGACGCATCCTGAAGAAACGCATGAAAAAGACAAGGCTATTTTCAGCTGATGTGAGACATTACGAATTTCAGTTGCAGGTCAGAAAAAGTTCACAAGCATCTTTGTGGGTGGAACGCATACTGAGGATTCAACATGAGCTTAGGAGAGGCAGCACAGAGAAGCGACTATAGCAGAACCTCAGTGTAGCATGGGTCGTACGTGTGCCCCAGCAAAGGAATAAAGTGTGCGAGTCTGTTTCCCTGCAGAATGAATGAATAATAAATAATTTTGCTGTCTGGCAGAGGCAGCACAGGGAGATGGGCAGAAGCCGCAGTGGGAGTCAGACCTGACAACGAATGCATATTTGATTGGTTTCAAATATTAAAAGGACTGGAGGTGAGGAGCCTCAGTAACTCAGCTGACTATTGTGGATTCTTAGGATTATATCAGGATCATATGGGTTCATTTCTTCCATTTTGAATACTCTTCCATATAATCAGGTCGAGCACAGGTTTTATGATTTTAAAGTCTGTTATTTAGGATGTCACAGGAAATGATTTGCTTGTATTAAAATGCATTGTGCCCTGGTTTAGTGGGAGGTGGAGCGCAGGTACTGACCTCTCCTGTGGCACAGCAAACCAGTACTCGTGCTTTTTGCCCTGCTGGGCATACTGCTGCATGGACGCGCTGGCGTTGGAAACAAACGTCTTCTTCATAGGTTTCCCCACCCGCAGACACAGGAACTTGTGGGAGCGGTGCTTCCGCCTCTCTGCAGACCCTGTACCTGGCAAAGGAGATAAACACATGGTCACAGAGGCATAAAAAAGGCATAAAATCTCCCAAAATTGTTTGACAGTTCGGGAAATACACTTATTTGCCTTGGTGCTGACAGATGAACCAGACTAAACTCTGTATTCTATTCATAATACTTCCTTTATTCATGTGACCTCGTTTTCTACCCTCTGTTTACTGGCTACATCAGCTGCCATTAGTCATTTTGTGGCAGAAACACCACAGATAATAGAAATAAATTTGATTTGACAGTGGCACCGAGTCCTCTGTCCATGCTACATAATCAATAGCCTTTAACGAGGTCAAAGCCCCAGGAAGCTGAATGAGATCACGTGCCATTCACATTACACTGGCACATACTTTTGGCTCCTGGTCGGATAGCACATAACTGTTAATAATGACGGGCTAAATGATATTTATCTGCTTAGACAACAAAGCTCAGTGGGACGAATTTAATTTTCAGTATGCATTAATTTGGTATTAATGCAGCTTGTTTGTGAAGTTGCTGCTGTTACTTGTGTGGGCTGTGCTAATGTGCGCAGAATAAAGGGCAGCCCTGCTGAGATGCCTGTGAATTAGAACTGCTTTTGCAGTCTAGCTCTCTGCGTGGCAATAATTGCCAGGGAGAAAATGGTAAATCTCTCTCCCACTGTCTCGATCTCTTTCTTCTTGGGGGGAGAGAAAGCTTTTTTGGAATCGCAACTACGTATCCAACTAAAGTGGGATGTATTGACACAAGTGGGTCAGTGAGTGTGACAGACAATAGATAACAAGGCTGACCAGATATTGTTAAAGGATGTTTTTCTCTATTACTGTAACCCCTAATTGCATATATTTCATTATTTCTTACTACAGCATCTAACATCCAGGCAGCATCTGCTTTCCATTTATTTCAATAAACTAAACATCATCTTGTTTAAGGTAAATAATCCATCACAGTGAATGTTCTGCTAACTTTATAAAGTTACAATATGACTGTGTGGTAATTCAGTTAAGAAAAAACTCTTTGCTGGTGTGTTTAATGTGGTTCTTAGTAATGTGATCTGAAAGCCATTAGTACTTAAAAGTGCTATATTCCTCAAAATTAAATTTCAAAGATGTAAATCAAAACGGACACTTTTGGTATTGAACAAGCTGCCGTTGTGCAGGTAGTAATCAAGACAATGATGTAAAATAAAATAAGCTCCCACTTTAAGTTGATTATATATCAAAAGCTGATTTTCAAAGAATAAAATGAATGAAAAACATTGGCTGCCTGGGAGGTAATAGATCATTCTAAAACTTATATTATCCATAGCACTTAGCAATTTACCAATTTACCAATTTAATGCTGGATCAAATATCAAACCAAATGTATATACCTGAACAGCATATGGGTTTTAAAAAAGATGTTTCAAACATAATGATAACTTCTCTCAAGCCTGTGTGGTTTAGTATTCAGTCAGGGTCTCGGGCCTTATAAATCTTTCAGTGAATCAGTGAAAACCTGCTCTATAAAAATATATCATACTGGGCACAAACAAAAGTTGGCTAAAGTGGGGGATATGGGAACTGAGAAACAGGCAAGAAAGAGGGATATTTAATTAGAATAAATATTAGTTAAAGATGGGAACACTGTTACAAATATGATTTTTTTTAAAAAGTATTTTTTAATAATAAAATGTTTAAAAATGTATTGATTAGATTGCCAGTCACTTTGACAAAGTGTGGGAGAAATAATCCATTATCATAGCATTTCCATTCTTTCTCCTTCTATTTGGTGTACTATTTATTTGAAAGGTTGCAGATAAATATAATTGAAAGTATATACTGTATATATAATGTGAAAACTGACATTTTTCTTTTGGCTTTGCATATGTGTTACCAGAAGAAGTGTTGTTTTATTTTTGATGTCCGATACCTAATGTGGGATGGACCAAACATTCGGCATGAGCAGAAATAAAGCCAATAAACTGACTGACTAACAACTTGTAAAACATCTATCAATCCTTAAACATATCATTGAAGACATTACCAAGTTTATTCCACTCTTTGTGCAATTCAGTGTTTGTCTAAATCCACATGAAATCACCACAAGAGAAGGATGTAAAATATAAATAACTCCTCTCTGAATGCTGTTTCAGAAGATGTTTTGATGTCAGGTTTAATCGTCACTGTGTTTCCCCTTTGGGCTCTAGGTGTGTTTGTGACATTGTGGTGTTTGATAGGCTTTAGCTTATCGCCTACAGGAGTGGCCCAGACCACCGGAGTGAGAGATCAAAAAGCTGCATAAAGCCCCTTAAAGCCTGGCTAGCTCCAGCAAGCTGATAACAGCAGAGAGGCTGCCATTTCCCTTCGTCTTTAACTCCAATGACTAGCAACATGGCGGAGTGGAAAGGGAAAGGTTATCACAAAACAACACAAGACAAGTGATCCTGTAGCAGCTTTATGATACTTCTCAGAAGAATATGGATGTAGAGTTGCAGCTAAAAGAGAACGTGAGGCTGTATTCATCACCTGAAATGTCCTACATGTGTAATTGTAATATATATGATTTCTAACTTTTACGAAGTAAGTGTGTTTACCCTCTGCAGAGTTCTTTTGTGTCTCCTCTACATTCTCCTCCTTGCCTTGTTGCATAGTGTCCGTTTTGAAGACGTCTGTCCCCTCGTCGGCATCTCCTCGTGGACTGGCTGAGACCGTGGTGGTGTCTGTGGCACCAGGGGTGGCTGAGCTTTGGGAGCCCGGGCGAGAGGAGCTGCTGCTGGGACCCTGGGCCTGGCTAGTGCTGCTGCTGGTGGTAGTGGGTGTGCTTGGTGGCTTCTCTACACTGTGCTGCTTGGATCCCATGGGGGACTGGCTATTATTTTCTGTGGCAGTGTCTGGTGGATTGTCCTCTGCTTTCGCCGCGGGGGTCTCCTCCAGCTGGCTGACTGAGCCGTGGGCGCTGCCTGCCGCCTGCGAGCCGGTGCCGGTGGAAGCGCCAGAGGACTTTTCCAGGTGGAGGTCCTCATTAGACGCCTGCTCCTCCTCCCGGATGGGGGACAGGTCAGACTCAGTGAAGACGTCTTCGGAGATGGAGCCCTCGGTGCTGCGTGGGACCGTGCTGCCGCTGTCATTGGCCCCTGGCTCCCTCAGGCGATGCTCTGGGTCCTTCTGCTGGGAGGGGTGTCTCTCAGCTGGCAGAGGCTCCAGGTCACTGGAAATATGAAAAGAGCGGCAGTAAGACACATGCAACCTCTCTTCATGAATACCATGTAGGTGTACCGACTGATACCGGGATTCAAATTTTAAGCACTTTAAGACGATTTTCCATTTGGCCATTTAGAGTTTAGTTGTTATTATTAATGCTGTCCTGTAAAAACAGTGGTACAACTCCTCTGGCTCTGGAGGAGCTTTTCATGTCTGAGAGAACAACCCTGATCAGCTTGAGGTTTCAAATCTTTTACAGAAAGGCTGACTTACACACTGGGTTCGCAGAGTTTGAAAGAAGGGTTTAATGAAAGACAGTAGTTGCATTATTGGAAATGTAGGAAGTAGTTTATTTGGACCTTGACCCAGTTTGAACCACTAACTCGGGCTATTTGTGATGCACAAACCAAGAAGATTTAGTATCTGAATGAGAAATTAAATAAGTGCAAGTCAATTATTTCAGTCACATTAAATTAACCAAGTAATACAAAACACAAAAACATCATTATTTAACAAATTCAAATGCAATTAAAATGATTAAACATGAGAATTCTGCACAACTGTCTACTGTCTCAACAGTCTATTATGGTGGAAGCACATTTGTAGAGACACATGTCGAGCATTTAAAACAAAACTTAACTTATTCATGTGTCAGCAAAAACAAATGAATTTATCTTTTTAATTTTTATCTAAATAAAATACAATGGCTGCCTTCATCTCCTGACAACAGAATCATTTCTCTCTGGTTTTGATTCAGAAATATGAGCAGGTCAAGTGGTTTGATGCCAAATCAGTTTTTCATGGGAGGTGTAAACACCTTTTAACCTCCCAATCCTGTTACAAAATTCTGTGTGCTATGCAACACTACACAACTATCCCGACTACATGAAAATTCAGCACAGGTCCAGCCACTGAAAACACCAGCATGGACAGACATGATGTGTCCAGAATACATAAATACGGCCTCATTAGCTGCATTACATGCATTTCCGGTCAATGGTTTATTCTATTTCCATCAAATTCTTAACAAATTAAGAAATTCTTGTTCTTGAAAAACTTGCAAGCAAACAGACAAAGCACTGGCAAATAACCACCACACTGCACAGAATCAAATCCTGCAGGCACTTGTTGCTCAGCTGTGTGTTCAGACAGACAGAGGGACACAGAGAGAGAGAGAGAGCGAGAGCGAGAGAGAGAGAGAGAGAGAGAGAGAGAGGAGACAGAGCAGACAAAGACAATGGATCACAGCTGAGAAAACATCTGGGCCTGGCACAAAAAAACAGTCATTTGCCAGCACAATAACTGCTCCACGGGCAATACTCAACCAGCTAAATACAGCTCTGCCCAGATCCTGCTACCAACTGAAGACACCGAAAGAAAAAATGACTCCACAGGGTTTCTAGTGATACACCATATTTGTCCTTGCATAAATTTGGCTTCAACAGCACAAAAACAAAGTTAAAAAAAAACAAACAACAACCAAAAAAAAAAAAAAAACTCAGACAAATCTGTGGGAGGAAACACAAGTGAATCCTCTGAAGTGGCTGCTTCCTACTGAATAAAGACGTGAGCAATCAGAACGTAGGAGGGTGAAGGCATACTTCATTAACCCTGGTGTAATTGCCGTGTGCTTTTTATTTTGGTGTGAGTGTGTGTGTGTGTTTGTGTATGTGGGTCTTGAGGGGGGGGTTGAAGTGTTAGTTGGTTACTGATGCAATCTGATCATGGGTGCAGCAGAGAATTACACTGGCTACACCAAGGTTGGTGCATTCCTGAGAGGGCAGGAGTGGGAGAATGATTATAGAGGAAGATGGTTAATGTTGAACTATAAGAATAAGAATGTATGTAGGAGTAAATCAGAGTTAGAGGTCAGTGTTGGCTTTTATAGCTGCATATACTTTAAATAATTACATGTGTGGTCTAAAAGAAGTCTTCGTCTACTGCTACAGAACTTGCACACACGGTATATATCTGTGCTTTCTCTTACTCTGGGACGGCCTCTCTGATCTTGGGGTCGGTGATCTCCTTGTAGATTGCAGCAGACTGCACTTCCTCCAGAGGACACATGATGCCATACTCCTCACACCCATGGGCCTGAACCAAGGGGTCCATCCGGTGAGGGTCAAACATGATGTTGTTGGGTGTCACCAGCAACACCCCGCTCACCGCACCCTGACAACAACAACAACAACAACACAGGAAATGCATTAGGGAGAATGAGATCAATCGCTACTTTTAATGGATAAATGAAATAAAATAACAATAAATAAAATAAGAGCTTAGGATAATCAAAAGCACCTCTGTCAAACAACTGGAGGGAAAATCCATTTGCAACCACAAATGTCCTAAATCAAGTAGAAGTTATTGACTGGCAGCGCTGACCACTTCAGTGCTTTCATTTGGTACCTGGGAGTGAATCAGCAGTGGTTCAATACCATGGATCTGTGTGTGTGTGTGTGTGTGTGTGTGTGTGTGTGTGTGTGTGTGTGTGTCTGACAGCAGGACAGCTGCCTGGATACTGCAGTGTGCTGTTGAAGACACAGATATCAGACCATCCTGCCTGATCTGAATAACACCAGAACACACAGTACACAGTTTTTTTAATTGACTATTGATGTTGATCTGGTAAAAAAAAAAAAAAAAAAAAAAAGCAAATCAGAACGTAATTCCTGGAACCAAGGTAAGCACTGTAATAAGACTTAAACACAGCGTTTGACCTTTTAAGATGTTAACTTTAGAAAACTCAGTTTACAACACCTTAAGGAGTCAAATGTTTATATAACTCGAGCCCATAACAACTGTCTGCTGTCCTCGTCACACATCCCCCTACACCTCACCCTCTGTTTTGTTTCTGAGAATGAACCAAAAAAGAAAAAGAATATTATGTTTTTGCAATAGCAAAAAAATGACAGTGATCATCATAGATGGCACTGCACTGTAAACACATAATGTGGAATTTTTGATATTTCTTCTCCCTGTATTACTGTGGAATCTATTGTTGTCACTTCAAAACACTGAATATAGAATAAAAAGCATTTGATATTTACATGGTTGATACTGCAGAAAAAAGGGGGAAAGAAAACAAAAAAAACAGCTTTACTGAGGTTAAACATCACTATATAACTAACAGTAAAATTTTTATTGTGGCTTATGAACATTTCTGGCCACCGTCTTTGTTTGGATTAGGAAAAAGACACACAACTTTTTATTTTGCAGTGAAAAAATTTTGGTTTAAGTCTTTAAGGATTCTTGAAATACATTACATACAGGGTAGCACATGATTAGCTCAGTGACTCAGATGTACTGGTAATACATGAGGGGCATAAACTGGGGCTAGATTAAGCGTAGTTTTGCTGTCGGTGCTTTCATCTGTTGAAATGTGTAACATGACCAGTACTGGGTAGTGTTTTTACCTTTCCATCAGTGATGTACTTGCAGTTGATCTTGAGGAACTTCTCTGTGAGGGCCTCTTCCTCCTCGGAGGTGGATGACACCACTCTGGACTGGCGCAGGGCCGAGAACACTGGAGGGTGAACGGCTTCTGGTTTTGGGGGGCCATCAGAGTCCTGGAGTAGAGTGGGTGCGGTTGTGGACATTGGGGAAATTAGGGAAGGGTGGGACAGAGACAACTTTTGTTAGCATACTTTTATACTGGGCTACTGTGGTTTGTCTTTTGTCGCAATAAACAACAATGATCTGGAGTTCAGTGAAATGAAGTGATGAATCCTAAAAATATACGCGATGTGTTCCACTCATTCTGCTGCCTATAAACCAATATCTACACGGATGCATGACGTCTGCATCTCTGAACAGCATTCATCCAAACAGACTAAATAATAAGCGCTGTCGAACAGGCAGAGCTTGGTTCACTTGGTGATGCATGGTGTAACTAAATTGTGTCTCATTTCATCAAACTAATGTGTTTGCGTCTCTAAATGTATTATCTATATATAAACAGATATTTTTTGCACAGCGGGGCAATCAGGTTAAAACGGAACCCAATGATGAGCCAAATGAATACGCCTCCTGTGTGCCTGAGCGTCACAGTGGTAATTAGGTGAAAAACATTCATATAAGACTGAAGCTTTAATTATTGTGCTTTCGTGCACAACTCAATGCCTAGTTAGTGTTATTTCATTAGAGACTAACATGCCCTTGAGTTGAGGCGGATTTAAAAAAAACTTTTGAATGGGTGGGTCAGACTGGGGCACAGTTTCAAAGAAATACAACCACAAATAGACATATTGGGAAAATATGAAAAAAAGTGTTACGATGCAAATTTAAAGCCTAGTTCTTTGCAATTATAAAGTATATATTATTAATAGCTAAATTATTTATAGAGTGCAATAAATGTATGCCAGAAAAACAACTTAAAATATTCTAATGTGAAAGAATATCAATAAATAACTCCAAATTGCTTAGAGCAGTTAACAGATTATGAGACAATGGGCCCCTGGACACAGACATGGTAATGTTTTGTGTCTCTTGTTGTTGTTTTGCCTCCCATAGTAGTCACTTTTCATCTCTTTGAAGTCATTTGGTATCTTTTTGTTATCATTTTGTGTCTCTTTGTAGCTGTTTAGCATCACTTCCTGGTTCTTTTGCAATGCATTCAGGCACCCTGGGCCTGTACGCAGGGGAGCCATTCAGTAATCCATCCATAATACTAACAAGCCAACTACCTATGACCTTCTGATCAGATTCCACGGTTGTCACCCATCTAGCCCCTCCCCTGCCGTCAATGATATTGTGCACAAAACTTGACTTCACCCATTATGTGTTTCAGCAGAGGCACACAGATTGTGTGAGAGTGCATGGGTGTATTCTTTATATACAAGGAGTATAAAACCAGTTGTATGTGCATTGGCATGTAAAGCGGACTCATCAAGTTGGAGAGAGCAGTGAAAGACATCAAAAAGCCATATATATTCCTACATATACAAGTATTCTTTATTTTCTCCCAGTTATATTGAGCACAGAGGGCTGTAAAACATGGTTTGTTTAATAAAGATAAGTCAATGACTGTAATGATAACTTGCAGAACTGCTAAACAATGTTATTAAGAAGCATTTAGATGTTCAGATACAATGCTTATTAAAAAATTGTAATAATTACCTCATGATTACACTTATTTTTCTACAGTCTGCCAGATGCTGCATAGCCAAGAAGGAATCTAAATTAAGTCTCAAGCAAGTTGTTCTATTTCATACTGACACAAACACCATAAAGCAATTTTGTTTCTGCTTCTTCATTTATGCTGTGCTAACTAATGTGGTAACAGCAATCTACCACAGATGGTGTGTGTGCTGGGCTGGAAACACGAGGTGTGGTGGGGTTGGTGTTTCTTTCAGTGGCCTGTTGCCATGCGATGGCTGAGCCATGGGGACAGACTGACTCAGACTGACTCTGAATAACTGTCCACATGGACAGCTTTCTGACCGGGGGGACATTTTGTAGGACTGTTGGTCTGACTGACTGAACAATGCTCTGCAGGATGGACTGTGTCTGTGACACTGAATGATTGCTGGAGGAGACAAAGGATGGGAAGATCAGAAGAAGTGAGGAATAGGAGAAACAGGAATGAGGAAAAAGGAGTTGAAACTGCAGCAAAAGCAACTAAAAAGGGAAAATCTTCTGTAAAGAAATAAAAAGATGAGGAGATAAAGAAAGCTAAAGGCAATGAAAGAGAGAGACTGGTGTGAGGACAGAGAACAAAAAGGAAAAGGAGGACAGAGAGGAGTGTGTGGGAGTTATCATTAAGGGGGATTTTGACTGGGGGGGTGGGGGTGGGGGGGTGTGAAGAGCCAATGGAGAAGCTAAGTGAAGAGCTGTGAAGAGCTACTGTAGCAGTGACGAGCTTAGAGAAGAGAGAAGAGAGCTCAAGCCCAGAACAACTGTCTGCTGTCCTCCTGACACCCACCCCTACACCTCCCCCTCGCCGTCTCCCAGCACAGTCGACAAACAGCCCGCAGCTACTGACCCACACCGACACAAGCAGCCCAGACACTGGCAGCCAGGGAAGGCTGAGGGGGCCGGCCAATCTGTTACAGCCAAAACAAGCCTCTCTGAGAAAGGAGAGGAGAAAAATACACAAGTTAGATAAGGGGGAGAGGGATTAGAGCTAAAAATAAAGCTTCAAGAGCGACTAAAAAAGCCTGTTTCTGAACTGAGAGAGCATCTACTGTTGATGAATTTAAGATCAGAGGCCCAGCTGTTGAGGGGTTGAGGGTTAGGGTTGACTGTATGTAGGAATTTAACCAGCTCATCATCCACTTAAACTGAACACATCTCACCTACACAACTGCACTGGCCAGCCTTCCTGCACCGAGGTTAAATATGAAAAGGGCAGCTTTAACTCAAAAAAAATAAAAGTTAACACTGACTAGAACACATCCGGCAACAGGAACACGCATGTGGCGCACACACCTGGGCTGTAATGAACAGCTACGGATGTCAAAACATGTCCACCCTCACAGAAATGCATAACAAACACAGTCTTACATTCCCTGTCATTAGATCTGGCACATTTGAGAAAGGGGTGTTATGTGTTGGTAACAAAATAACACCCATCACACGTCCCACACAGTCCACATGAGAGAGCACTGAGACGACTGCGGAGACACACTCAGTGTCCATCAGCTGAGAGCTGTTGCTCTTCAGGCAAAAGAAGGTGAGATGTTAAGATTTCTTTTGGTAGTTTGCCAAATGTTGACATGCACAACAAAGTTATACTAAAACTAATGAATTTGCACTTTATGTTTGTGTGTGTGGGCTGATAACTTTCTGAAACCACAGTAAATACAGGATAGTGAAAAGAAGTTGGTCTGTTGAACTGGCTGCCAATGGTGGCATATTGTCGAAAGACGACAATCTGTCCTTTTATTTTGGCTTTAATGTGAAAGTTTTATTAACTAGTTGAAATAAAACTTGGCTCACTGTCTCAATAGTTCACCAGGGGCTAGAAAGATAGACTTTGACTGTGGCTTAAATAGAACAAATAGTCAGACTTCAGATAGACGTTACACAAAGCAGTTTAGTTCTAGACTTCTATCTTAAACCACACTGTGGTACAATGAATTCTAGGTAAATTAAGACTTTTATCAAAATAAAAAGAAAAAAAGGCAGATTGAGGAACTGTCCCATATATAGCCGCTCGGCTCCCTTTACCCCAACACAAAAAGTTTGTCTTTTGGAAGACTTCAACAGTTCCACGGACGTTCTACTGGGGAAGTTCAGTGAAGAGTGAAACAATAAAAAATAAATAAATATTAAAAACAAAGAAAAATCTGATTTGTTCCCTAAAAAACTCCTTCTCTTTGCTCACTCCATTACAATGTTGACAAACCACAAATTATGAGCCATGTTTTCCTGTTTTTAGTTGTTGGGTGCTGCTGGTTAGCGCAGGTGTCATTGATTGTTATGGTAACATGGGCTATGGTAATGTATTGGCTAAAAATTAGTCAGTCTTTATTTTTGTGAAATAATTTTTTTTACTTGCATTAGACTGAGCTATGTGCAAAATTAAGACTGGACCAACACTACAGACCAGTCTAAAACGACTTAGTGATGACTTGGTGATTTCTATGTATATTCTTCATTTCCACCCTAGGCATGATCTATTCTATTTACAGAATAAATCTTTAGAGAGATTCAGAGAGATGTATAAAAAACTTATAGAGATTGGGTGCTACAAAATCCAGTCATGTTTTACACAACTCCTCTTTCTTCCCTGTTGTTCCTCCCCGACTGAGCTTTGCTGCCATTTACTGCTTGTGCTGCTCTCTCGCTCCAACACCCCCACCTCCACCTGTCTGGTTTCTTATACACAATACTTGCTATAGCACCCCTTGCTTTGTAAATTAATTTCCCAATAACATACTGCATATCCTTGTTGGTTCACTGCACTCCAGGTTGTGTTAATAGTTTTACCTTCATGACTCAAGTGTCTGAGTGAATTTTTAGTGGCTCTATGAGGCTGTACTTATGTACTGTGGTGCTTTGAGCTAAATGCTAATGTCAACAATCACAATGCTAACATGTTGATATAGAGGAGGTATACATTTTACCATGTTCATCAGCTTTGCTTTATCTTATCACTTTATAAACTGCATTGTGCAATGATTCGCTGACATGAAACTAGAAGAAGCTGTGAATGCAGAATAAGAGTTAACTTGTGGGATCAATACAGTTTAAGGCTATGAAAGTTAGGACAGCATCATCCTGCCACAGCCCCTTCATATTTTTCATGTGAATATTGCTTTTCTGGACTTCTGCTTTCTTTGCACTATTAATATCCTCTAATATATGACCAGTGTTTGTTCTGCTCTGGCCTCCAAAGGATCCCATATTTTCTCAGCTTGTGCTGGATGATACTAAACATGCCTGTGTCTTTATTACACCAAATATTAACCTTCAACTGCACACTTGCTTACACTGTAAAACCACACAGGTGAGGTGAGGTCAGGTCAGGGGCGAGATAACAGACAGCTGTCGCAGAAATGAAAAACGGTGAGGAACTGAGACTACGTCACTGAAAAGTCCTATACTGCAGACAAACAGACTTTATTTGACCTCATCCTGGGTGAGCCACGACTTGCCAGCGTCCCAAAGAGACCAGATTCCAGTCAGAGTCTTGAAAACAGGATTTCTTTTTTTCAGCGTGTGTAACATCAAAAGGAGAGAAAGAGCATAGTGCTGCATAGTGGAATGACTGGTGCACTGAAATCCAAAGATGAAAGAGCTGCTGTGTTGGCCTCAGACTGTGAGTAACTGCTGAGGGGAAGGGGGCGGGGGGTGAGGAGGAAGGTAGGTTGGAAGAGTATTGAAATAGATTGTACGGGAAGAGAAGCGCTGAGGTGAGAAAAGTAGAGGGAGGGGTGCTGGGCAAAACAAGGCCTGATGTGACCACCTCGAGGCTTGTCCCTCAGCATCACAGTAATCCACTGTAGAGAAAGCTGACACTGATGCTGGGGACGGGAGATGGGTGTAACAGTGTTAGATGACAGCTGTGGTGGGGCTACAGAAATCAATATCCTTTTAGTTTCCAACCAATATATATTTCTCCTCTCACCCTCTGTTAAACGTAGAGAAGAAAAAATCTAGAAAGCAGCTGTGGTTCCTGTAAAATATGGCTGTGATATATTGTAAATATGACAGGTAATATATCAATAAAAGCCATTTTGTAGTAGTGAAAAAGGAAAAACATCTGATATTTCTTTAAGAATTCTGGTAAAATCCCTCTTGAATGACATGTTGCTTCTATGTAATAATAAAGATTTCAAAGACGAAGTCTGCAGGTGCCACCCAGCTTTGACCTTGACAGTGACACACGGTGCAATCAAAAGTCGATCCACAGCTCCACCTTGTGGGCACGGTTGCGTTCTGCAAGAGGGAGCACACAATGGTTGTGATTCATCAAACATCTGAGGCCAGAAGTCTTCAAGACACAATCTGTGCCGTTGTTCCTATCACCCAAAATCACATCCCAGAGTCACGCCGTCACCCTGATGAGCCGACCACGAAATTCGCACCAAAATACGGTAACGTTTGGTAATTGCAGGATTTTAGGAGATGAAAACCTGTTCACCTGTGTGAGATCTTCACAAATGTGGCGCCAGATATATACGTAACCTAAGCTGGATCTACTTCCTCCGCTACTTATTTTAGCTCTCACCCCAGTGGAAGGGAGGAAGGAAGGAAGGAAGGAGAGAGGCAAAAGAGGTGCCAAAAGAGGAAGAGACATAGAAGGTCACAGTAGTAGCTGTGCCACCACGGTGAGTAATTGTGTGTGTGTGTGTGTGTATCAGTATAAGCACGAGAAAGGTCTGGATAGGACAAAGAGGACGCGTCTGCCCACACAGATGACCAGAGAGCAAGCACGCCAGCGAGACGGCGGCTGCCAAATAATCCAACGACAGCAAGACCGCCAGCCGGAAAGTCAGCCAGCTACCCATGCACGCACGCACGCACGCACGCACGCACGCACGCACACACACACACACACACACACACACACACACACACACACACAGCCAGCCAACAATCCATGCCTGCAAGATGTGTTACTTTTTGCTGCCAATACCAGCAGGCTAGCAGGCAGAGGGAGTGCATGAAGACACTTCAGAGCTGCCTTTAAGGCCTTTAGCTCTATCACAGGAGCCCTGAACAATGTAAATGGATGAAAGAAAAACTTTTACCTTGCTAACTGTAGCATAAATAGTGTTGTATAACAAGTGCATTAAAGTATATGATGGATTTATAATTTGCAGGAGATTCTGTATAGATTTTTTTTTTGACACTTCTTCCAAATAAACCCTTCCCCCTGCTTTTTGAAAATGGAAAAATTTAAGGGTGTTAACTGTATTTAGTAGGAGACATACACACACTTCATAAATGCTAGACTTAATCCAATTTAATGTGTTACATGAGTTAAACTGTTGCAGAAGTAAACTCCACAGCAACTTCTTGGAGGTGTCTGCACAAAGTGATAAATGTGTTTCAGCCACAGGGACTTTAAAGCAACAATATGTAACTTTTGAAAGAAGAAATAATACACACTTCCTCTCACAAACTTTTTACTATAACACTAGAAAACACCGAACAGTTTGGTATTGGCTACATGAATTGTTGGGCACCCTCCAGTTTGACAGAATCAGGAGGATTTTAGGGAAACACTCACCATGTTTATTATGTATTTTTGAGGGTTCATCATGTACAAGCTTTCTTTTATGGAATACAACTGTGTGAGTGTTAACACAGCTTCAATAAAAATACATATGATTTCAGTTTTGATGCAAATTAATAAAAATAACACTCTGAAGTGAAAAACCTCTGTTTTGTTAAATGGCCTTGAAGGTCTAATAGGCTGTTTAAACATCTGGTGCTACAGATTTGACTCTTTTTATATCCAAAACTAAAAGAGAAGCATCTGAAAGTAGTTTTCTTTAGAGCACTCATCTTGATCAGGGTTATACTAGCTATTTGCTGCTTGCACTGCAATTACTATACACCTCCCAGAGCCATTTATTTGGATAATATCCTCACAGAGTCGAGCGTGCCGCGCACCAAAATAGGCTTGTAATTAAAAAGATGCTGGGGAATCTGGACAAAAAATAAAAGCAGAAGCAGAGCGAGTTATTAAGGTCCTTCCTGTGGTTTAAAAATCAAACAGCACCTGGATGCTGCCTAGTTCTATATAACTACCAACTAAAACCCTCAAAAAAGGAGAGAGAGACAGGAGTGTGCAGGCAAGCACACACTAACATGCACAGATGACAGATACAGACACACTTTCACACGCACACACACACTTTCACACGCACAAACACAGTCTCTCACTCACACACACACACACACTCACACACACACACACACACACACACACACACACACACACACACACACACACACACACACACAACACACACACACACACACACACACACACACACACACACACACACACACACACACACACACACACACACACACACACACACAGTTTACACATCGGGTGAGGTAATGTTCCCTCCCGTCTGCCCTCCAAGCACACTTCCTCTGCCTGGAATAATTGCTGCCTGGCTGCTTGTCTGGGAGAGCACACAGCTCCGTTCATTAGTTGCTCTAAATATCAGACACGGCATCACTTTTAAAGGCTTAATTTCTCTGCAGTCACAGCCCCTCTCTCTGATCCTCCCCCGTCGAGAGCCGCAGAATATGCTCCTGTTCTCACAGGCATGACCTAAATAGATAAGTAGTAAATGAACAGGGCCCTTTCTTTTTGGGAAGCGTGGAGAAATTAACGGATGGAGATTAGAGTAGACGAGAGGGAGAAGGCTTGTGGTGGGAGGGAGTCTAAACTCAAGTGGAGCGGCAGCGAAGAGTGATGGCAGTGGAGACGGCAGTATCCATTTTCTTACAAAGGCGGCAAAACAAGACGACTGTTTCCATGGTGACCAGCAAACAGTCATATTTCTTAAGGGAGCACTGCGGTGCTTAATGATTGGCTCATTCAGATGCTGGAGACACAGCACCTGAGGGAGATGGCTCATGCTGCTGGTCTTAGAGGTGTGAGGACAGGATGCGCACTGGACCAGACTGGAGGTCAGACACAAACTACATGCAGCCAACCTCCAGCTGGTCTCTGTTTCTCACGCTACACTAGCATCACTAGATGTGATGTACATATGGCCAAATATCAGTTCAGGACAAGATGAGACTGAAATGAAAGGGTTATGACATAGATTTTTGCTCAGGTATTTTCTGTAGTTTATCACATACAGGTTTACGTGTGCCAAAATGAATATATCGTCAACAACATGTAAATGCCATGTGTTTCTATCTTCTTATACAGAAACTACAGTAATGTATCAAACCAAAAGCGCCATCAGCAGCTTGGATGGTAATTAAGTAACCAGTTTATCTAATGGCCTCTTTAACACATGCACTTTCTTTTGTACATGCTCTCACAATTTTACAGCTTCACGTTTGAAAAGGACCACAAGCTGTTTTTCCATAAAAGTCACTCTGGTAATCTGCTTCTCCCTCTGTAGGTCAAATGTGAATACTAAATCAGTCTTATTAATGGACACGGCACATACAAGGTTATAGTCCATGCAGGACAAACAGTATTATTCAACATGGTCAGAAACCCTCTGTTATTTATCGAGGTTGGTTGTTAGACAGTAGATCCTGTGAGTGAACAACAGAACTGCTCAATCTGGGAAAAACACTTAAAGACAAAATGCTCTCAGAACAAGTTTGTCAGGTTAGTTGTGTTGTGTTCAAACCCTAGAGCAGGTGTTGGAAATATACCTATGCACATCAAAACGACAAATAACCGACACAGTTCTAACTTGTATGTATAAGCTTTTCATCCTAGATCTAATATATATGTATGTATGTATGTATGTAATTCATTTTGTCCCTTTTTGACTTGGGGCGATTTTATTGACAAAAACACAGATACAACACCAGAGTTTGTTGACAATATAATGACACCTTGTCTCCTGCACTTTGCTGTCTTTCCATCAAAGACTACAGTAAAAAAAAAAAGGTCTTTGATTTTATTGTGTCATTGACATTTTTGTAGTTGTGTGTGATTTAATGTTCTTCACCTGAACTAAAGCTAGCATTCACAGTCTCACAAGAACTACCTTAACACAGATGTCCTTGCGCCCGACTACATGTGCATGCTTATCACTTCCTGTCCCATCCTTGGAAAATGCAAGGCAGGTTTCATTAGCAGGTCTGTCTGTCTTTTCTGTCCTTGACAGCATGACACTTCATCGTGGATGTTCATGTTATGGCTGACAATGAACAGAGCTATAAAAAGTGAGCTATAAACGCTGGCTGAAGGATAAGTCAGTATGGTGTTGTGTATACAGTGGTGACAGGGAGGCACAGGCTATATTCCTGTTGGTGTGGTTCTCTGTGTGTGTGTGTGTGTGTGTGTGTGTGTGTGTGTGTGTGTGAGAGACACTGTGTATGGTGAGCAGGGTCTAAATGTTCTAGTTGAGCATCATCATGTGTCTGCTTGTCTTGACTTCCACAAATTCATTTGAGGAAGTGACCCTGCACAAACAATTAAAATGCCTCTGCTGCCTGGATGATTACCTTGTCTAACATTAGTTGGATGATAACACAGTGTAGTAAGTACGAGGCTACTCCAACAGTGTAGCTTTCCGGAAAACAGCACAATAGTTAGGTTAATCTACTTTGACATTTTCTGAGTGTGTGTGTGATTGTGCGTCATGATCGTGGTCAACATACCGTCACCTTCTCTAAATCAGCTTCTGAGGAGGTGGGAGACAGGGGGCTGATGGGACTGAGGGAAGGGGAGCTTCCGACACTGGAGACGTACTCGGGATCAGGAACGTACAGAACCTGCAAACACAATCCATGTCTGTATTTACACAGGCACTGCCTTTGTGCAAACACGCACTGCACACCACACATGCACGCACATGGGGGGGAGATAAGGGGGAATCCCTCTCACACACATGCACACACACACAGCTACAACACCAGTCTGACAGGACAAATCACATGACATCGTGTAACGAGCCTCATGCTATTGACAAGGATAAACAGAGAAAGGGAGAGTCACAATCATGACGGATGTTAGAGATAGCAGTGATGGCACCGAGGTGTCTGATGGTTTTCATGGAGTTAGAACACATAGACTAAAACTAGTTGATGCAGAATTACTTTCCATAAATAAAAGGGCTGCAACTAATGATTGTTTTCACTATAGATTAACCTGTTGATTATTTGCTCAATTAATCAATTCAACCTTTGATCCCCAAAATGTCAGAAAATAGTGAAAAATGCCCATTACAATTCATTGATCTGACCAATCGTCTAAAACCCAAAGATATTAACTGACTTTCATAGAGGTCGAAGAAAATCAGCAACATCTTTGCTATTTAACAGAATTTATAAATCATCCACATTGTTGGTGGTTCATTTTCTGTCTATCAACTAATTGATTGATCAACTAATTGTGTCCATTTCTATATTGATGGAATATGTGCATCTGCGTGTTGCAATGACCACATGCTATCCCCAAAGATGTGTAATGTAGTGGTGAAGTAGGGGAATTACTGGCTGTAGAAGGAATATTTTGGTATTTTGGGAAAACAGTTTTTTAAATTATTTATGTGCATTCTTATTCTGTTGTTCACCTTTTGTGCTTATGTTTGGTTTCTATATTTGCTGGGTACCGGGTTTGTCTGTTTGTCTATCTACTTCCTGTTTCCGTTCTTTATGCTAAGATAAGATGACCATGTCCTGGCTGTATCTTTATATTTAGTGTTCAGACACGAGAGTTGTATTGATCTTCTCATCTAACTCGTGAGAACTAAGTATTTCTAGTGGTGGAAAGTAACTAAGTGCATTAAATGAAGTACTGAGTACAGAGGTACTTGTACTTTATGCCATTTTATTCTTACTCTCCATTTCAAAAGGGAAACATTGTTCTTTTTCCTCCACTACATTTGTTTAAAATATTTGGTATACTGTTAGTACTTATATTGGTTCTATATACAAATCATACAATGAATTTATACAATACGATGGATTATTATAGATTAAGGGCCCTGCACGAGTTATTGTGGCTGATGAGAGTTGTGTGAAATTATGCATACTGGGATTTACTTGAGGTCACCAAGTACAATTAAGACTGATAACACTAGACTAACAAAACTGAGAGAAAAGCCACTGAAAAGAATCATTATAAAATACTTTTCCTTTGATTAAGCATATTTTGCTGGTAATACTTTAAGCACTTTTAATCAAGTAGAATTGTCAAAGCAGGACTTTTACATTCTTTTAGGGTCTGAATACCTCTTCCAGCAGTACATATTTCCCAAAATGTCAAACTAACCTTTTATTCATTCCATATAATACAGACATGAAAGACTTTCCAAATGCAAATTAAAATATGTCAAATGAAGATATGTCAGAAGTGTCACTGACCTACACTAATACAAGAAGTGGTATCATTACAGAGATTATATCTGTAGCCACATGGACAACTACCTCATTTGGACCTGTACAGTTTCTATTAGAGGATTAAAGCTATAATTCTGGACTGAAGCTCTTTTTAGATTGTAAATGTTTGGACTGTACATGAAGTAGATACAGGTTTATGGTTAAAAAGTGGCTGTTTTTGTTGTGGTGTAACTTCTGCCTCAGCCGAGGAATGGGAGCAGAGATAATGGTTCAACAAGGGCTCTCTACACCCCAGTGTTTGGACGCAGCTCAACTCAGCATTGTTTGCCGAGAGCCGAGTTGGGGGATGCCAGCGCGTTTGGCGTACATGGCTCCTCTCCATTTGTCTGGATTTCATGTTGATGCCAGGGAATACGGCTACAAAATATCATTTTGCATGTTTGTCCCTTTCCCCTATTAAAAAACAGATTTAGAATTTGGGTCTATTGCTGAAAAAAGAAACGAGAAACATGAAGCAGAACATGAGCCAGGGAAGCTGGCACTGTGTTTGCCAGGCTAAAGATTGGTAGCTTGTGTCATCTTGTCGGAACTAAAGCATCTTTGGGAGAATTTAAGGATCACACATATAATTATACCTTTTAAGAAACATAATAGGTCTGTTGCAATGAATTGAATCCTAATGGGACAAGTGACGCTGTAATTAGCAGGCAATTAAGTGGGGATACAGATAGTAGGGCTGTGGTTAGTGAGTCAGCAAGTCTCAGAGAGAAATGATACACACATGCAGCATGTGATGCTCCCTAAAAACCCTCTATTTCCAATTTTTCCATATGAATTCCCACATCCAGGAAATATTTAGTAATTATGGGAAACCACTGAGAATGCTTTATGCGTCAAAGAGAATTGTACGAGGTGGAGCAGTTAGTGGGTGGCTGTGGATATGAGGTTGCTGTAGGACAGTGAAGAGGTGATGCATCTGAATCTATCAGTGAGGGCTTGCACGGCGGTTCACACCTGGCCAGGCACCACAGCTCTGGAGAACAGCTTGTTCAGCTGAACCAGCTCGTTGGGTGTGGTGTCGAACTTGAGCGCAATGCTGTTCAACGTGTCCCGCGATTCCACCTGGACCACAAAACAAGAGAGAGGACACAGAATCACACTCCTGCTCCTGTTCAGGGAACTTCCTCAAAGCTGTGAAGGGAAGACATGAAGATGTGAGACAGAGGATGAGAGGCGGAGAGAGAAAATCTGATGAACAGAGCTGGGCAATTATCACTTTAAAGTTTTTAATGTGCCTTGTTTTTTGGATGTTAGATTTTGGGATGTTATGCAAATTAAAACTGTCAGCTGTTGACCAGAAATAGATTCCCATGGGATGCAATGTTGCTGGAAGAAATATGAACTGACATGAATGTCAGCGGCAGTCGTGTTATCTTCAAATCTGCTCATGTAGCAATGTGTACCTTTTTTCAATTTAAAATAAGGAAGACAACGTCTAGAGCCATAACTATGAATTAAAAATATTTTATTTATTAATCTCTTAATTACTTTTTCAATTATATGATTAATCATTTAGTCTATAACGCACCAGAACATTATGTAAAACCCCCTAATAATTCCCCCCTTTACTGTTCTTACTCTTTATCCTAAGGGACCTTCCTCTTGGAACTTAACAATGCAAACAGGAATAACGGTCTGACCTTACATTTTTCCTTGAACTAGCTAACTGCTAAACTAGCTTTAGCCTCAGTCTTTTAGCACAATACCATGCATGTAGCTATCAAGTGCTTACCAAGACCCTTTTACAGGGTTCTTATTTTATAGCAAGTCAGGTAGAAACATTAAAATGTCAAACATTTACAACTAGCTCATGGAGCTAAATCACTTAGTTAGCTACAGCTGACAAAATATGCCAGCAACAGTTGTCATTTAAGCAGTTTGACAGTTGCTGGGTAGAAATGTGCTGCTGTTGTGCAGCTCTGTCTGAAATCAAGGACCATTGTTTAAGAAATTGCAAAAGTCTTTTAGTGGTAAATTTGCCACCATAATCATTGTAAACTGCATCTGTGCTGTGCAGAAACAGAAAGCTTGACAGGTGTAGCAACAGTAACTATCGTGGGTGGGGCTTATCAAACTGTTCAATCGGCAGATATTCAGATTACCATGATAAGAAACAGAGAAAAGCAATAATCCTCCCATCTGAGGACCTGGTTCCAATCAATGGTTGGCATTTTTCTTAATCAATCTTAAGAAACTGATTGTGAAAACTGTAGTTTTTTGCTAGTCAATTAATTGATTTATTGACTAATCTATTCAGCATTAACTGAGTGATTTAATTCACGTTGAGAGAGCACATCACCCTGAGCCATTTTAAATTCACAAAAAAGCAGAAGAAAATCATGTTAGTTGAGTTTTCATGCAGTTTCCTGCTGTTGTGGCTACACCCTGTGCTCAGCTGCAGCACCGTGCTGTGTGACACAGGTGCTTCTGCTTGTCTCCACCAGTTACAACCTATACAACAGAGATGTGCTCCACGTGTCTGAACTAGTTAAGCATCTAACGTGCCCAGCGGGAGTTTCTACCTTCCAAATAAGGATGACAATCATGTCAAAAAGTGCCTGTGTGTGTGAAATGTTGTACAAGTGAAAAAAATGAGCTCAGGGGAGAGAACCCCTGAGTACCAGATAGGCAGGGCTGACTCTAAGCTGTGTATAATTAGGACAGGATAATGGCACCGCGTGTATTAGTGCAGCAGTCATGGGACTGCCTGTGCGTGTGTGCGTGTGTGTGTGTGTGTCTACACAGTCCAAAAACACCAAGGAATGACAGATTCTCCAAATTCCTAACATGACAGATTGTTTCCATATTTTTGCAGGAGCAGACAGACAGAGACACACACAGCACAGTCACAGACAGGTAGTAGAATGAAGGAAACCAAGACAGACAAGCTGGAGCATTACTAACTCTGAATCATTGTATGTGAGGCAGTCACACATGACATGATCAGGATCATGCGTGAGGCTGCACAAATTACAGAAACTCAGAAGCTGTTAGCAACCTGTGAATGCCTTCACCTGAAAGATCACAAACCGTGATGTGCACAACTCACGCTCCAAAAAACAGGTTTTTCACTCCGGGTAGCAGCTGAAAGTTATTGTGAAATGTAAAATCTGTACCTCTCACTGTGTTACATGTGTGTCAGGCAGCACTTCATTAGACAAAATCCCTTAGCAAAATCAAAAACAGAGAGATGAAGTGTGGATGGGCTGGGAGGAAGTCATATTTCAAATATTTGAAATACACAAAGTGTGCTTGATTTAGCAAGTACAACAGAGCCATATGGGATCATCCTCAGAATCTGTGGCTCAGAGGCGAGCGAATCAAGCACTCATCAATTAGCATACACAAAGTGTGTCATTTAGCCTGTAAGCTTGAGCTTGAAATAGAGCAGGGCTTGAAGACAAGGGCAAAGGGCTGGGCATATGAAGAATGTAGCTATGTGTCTTGTGGTTGAGCACTTTGGCTGATGTTGATATGTCTCTGTGTATGTGGACAGATTTTTGTCACCACGATAGCATCACAACCGTGCAAGATATAGTTTTGTGAGTGAAAGATTAGTCTGATGGTGGTTGCGGTATGACCCATGAGGACTGAGTACTCATGTCATAATGTAGTAACAACTACTGAGTACTCAAGGTATGTAGTTGTCCATACTTTTAAACTCGAATATGGTCTCATTTTGGATAATAAATAATTATGGTTATTCAAATTGGTTAAAAATCTAATTGGATTTAGGAAAACATCAATTCCCAATGTATGCATTCAATCATCAGTTCATAATAAGGTTATGGCCAAAGCAACACCATTACAGGCAGCTAGAGGAATAACAACAACATTGATACAGTGCCTCTAGGAAAATTTCTAAGTGTACTGACAATAAAGTCACATGACACCGCGCTAGCTGACAGTGGCAGAAATCCAGCAGAAAGTGCTAATAAAAGACTAATCACCACGAAAGTACAGTGACAGTAACACTGCTATGTCACTTGTTTTGGCTCATTAGCTTTTCGAGCTGAAACATCTTGTGATGCTGGTCACTTGCTTGCAGCACCATCCTCCACTGCTGAGCAAATTAAAAGTGCGAGCAGGAGTGTGTTTAAAGTCGAATATAGTAAGTAGTTTTGGTTTGGAAATTGGACACTGTATAGAAATCTAAGCAGCTGACCAAATAACTGTTGAGTCATTGTTGCTGATCAACAGTTGGTCTATTAGGACTACACTTGCAAGGGTTGGACAAAGCGAAGTTTGGATGTTGGTAAGTGCTAACCCAGGTGCCCAGACTGTGGGCTACACTGAGTTTGGATGCCGTACCCTCTGGGAGAACACACTAATCAGAGCTGAGGTCAGTCACGTTGCTGGTATACAGTCTCCCTGACTCAGCAATGTGTGCAACTTTGTTTGGCCAACAATGAACAAGGCAGAGCAGGAATGCATTGTGCAGTATGGATCGGGTGGGGAAGCTGAGCCGGGCTGGACTGAGGTGGAGAGGATGCAGTGGTTTGACCTGCAGGGGCTTCATGGTGAGAACATGTGCACTGCAGAGAAGGACAGGAGGGGCGGAGCACGCCTCTTCTGGGATATTCCCGGCTAGTAGCTGGTTGTAGATGGATGGATGTCACTGGATTAAAGTGAAGTAAGGACCAAAAGACGAATCATTAGATTTCCTTTACACTAACCTGTTGCTCTACAGTATGTACACTAAAAACAAAATCATTTCCATCATTCATCAGCATTATTGTAGCAAGTTTCTGTAAATGCAGACATCTATTTTTACCTGCTCCAGAGACACGTCTCCTTGAAGGGTCAAAGTGGAGATACACAATAACAGCAGTTTGTTGATCTGATTCAATTCTCCGTCTTGATTAAATGTTAATTTGATCATTTTCTAGAAGCAAATCAAATCCAAAAAGTATCCTTCATATTTCAAAATGCTATTTGATACCTTTAGATTTTCACTGCTTGTTCATCAGGCCAAATTTAATTCAATGATTTGATCAAAATTGAGATTTAGTTAAGCGGAGGTTGCACAGCAACCAAGGCCGTGAATACATGGACAAACCTCATGAACTGTAAGGTTCTCGTGTGTGTGACATAGACAGCGACATATAAGACATAGTATAGTAAACAAAGTGATCAGCTGCCAGAATCACTTAATAAATTAGTCTATAAAGCACCACAACATGATATAAAAAGCCTTAATAATTTCCCCAAACCCCAAGAGATGTTTTCAGCCAGTCTGTCAAGATTTAGATTTCTCTACATACTGAAGTAATGTATATTGGGCTGTATTAAAAGTGATGTGGCATTTAAAGTATGGAAGGATAATGTCATTTTTGGCCTTTCCAAAACCAAAAACACAAGAGGAAACTTCTGTTGGTATATTATCAGGATATATTTTCAATGAGATTTAGAAAGGACTGTATAGACCTGATGTATCACTCATTACAGAAAAAAGACGTGGTTCCAAGCTAGTCTGTAGAAGTATCCCAGTTATGATTTGGCTTTTCCAGTGTCCCAGTTAAACTGTATGTTGTGTGTGTGTAAAGACCAAATCCTGTTTTCAGGACTCTGTATAAGCTCTTATCCCAATACTGTGAAAATCTAACATATACCTCGAGTGGAAACTGCATGTAACCACCCTCTGCAGGTTTTCTAATCACTGTCAATAAAACAGAGATTTGCTCTAGTCTCTCATTACTTGTGATTGGATGGAGAAGCCAAATCCTGCAAAGCAACCAGATTCACTCTCAAATGCTAAGGTAATGCTCAACTGCTATAGAGATGACAGAGTAAATTAATGTTGAGGATTCCTGCACGAGCCTGCACTTACATGTAAATTGATCAAACACCTGGATACTGTCAAGTACCAAGGAGCTAAATAACCAGCTTTTCTCTATGTTGCATGTAAACATCATACCTCAAACAAGATCAAAACCAAGAAGAGATACCAGTTTGAATGTCAACACACTCAGTGATGTCTTATTTGTTTGGATTTTAGCTAGTTAAATCAAGTGTGATGAACAAACAGAATATACCGTGGTGTTTTCCACCGCAGTGACTGGAAGAAACGAAAGCAGCAGAGCCACAAAGAAGACATAAGAAGGATGCGGTGACAGGTTTGTCTCCCACCTAAAATATTTCCTCATAACTGTCATTAACAACTGCTCTCGGACATCTTATGACAGCATCAAGGAACTACATGATTTGTCATCTCGCCAGCTCTGTAAAGAGAGTCGCACTGTTCACTCAGACAACAGCAGCATGTCAACTTGATAAATACCCTGTCCCAAAGAGAACAGAAGGCGTCACAGAGATCAGACCCACGGTGGCAATGTCTGTGACACAACAATGACACACACACACACCCATTATGTATTTAGAACATGGCCATAAAAAGCAGGATAATAACACCATATTATACCCTAGACATTAGAAATTATTACTGTGGTGTGTCATAATTGCTCATCATTCATCCCGTCCATCCAAGTATTTACAACCCCCCGGTTCAGCGTTTGTGTAATGTCCTTGGTACATGGCTAGCATTTTAAGATTGAAGGCTTACTTTAAAGGACATAATGGGGTTTTTCTGTTTACTTTAGTGGAGAAGATAAAGAGTTAATAATCAGCAGGGTTCCCACAGTGTCGGAGCCTTTCATCCAGGCGGCCTCAGCACATAGCATCGATTCTCCCTAGGTGCTATTTGCTACCATCTCATCCATGACCTATTTATTTTTAGCTTTATAGCTCCTCTGTTGTCCAGCACAAAGCCAACCTATGGGACATTTGGGTCTTCAGGACATTTACAGCTGCACTCTGTAAAATAAGGTCACACATTTGGTTTACATTGTAGAAACCTCTGCCTTTTGCTCTACAAATAGATAACTCAAAGCTTAACCTCACCCAAGACAGCTGTTGGCTCCTGTATCGAAAAGCTGCTCTGGTAGTTCTTGTATCAGGAGCTCGGTCGATCAATATGAGTAAAAATATTAATATATATGTTCAATGAAGTAAACATTGGCAAAGCCAGGTTGTGGGCTGATCTTGGCACCAAATATGGTGTATTAACAGTACGATTCATTCTTGCCTTTTAAGCTTAATTAATCGCTTTATCTAAATGAGCCAGTAATATCAGCAACACAGCGAGCTTCATACGTCACAGAAGCATCAAGGCACCACTAAAATGACTAAAATGAATGTACTGCTCATCTGACTCCCACCAAATCTCAGATGTAGCCATTGATCGTACTGTAAGAGGAGCTATCTCTAACTCGATTAAGTGGCAGAGGACAGGCGACATGCAAACGAGACCCACTGATAAAGACCTGTTATTGACACATTGACAGGAGAGCGTGGGAGGGGGAGAAAGAGAGAGTAATCACAATCAGGATCATAGCCACTAATGACAGGTGGACCCTATCTTCTTATCCATTGGATCAATAATACCCATTATTCATCCAGAACTGGGGATGAATAATTAAGCTTCTTCCTGTTCGGGTGACATCGCCCTCCTTTCAAGAAGGGTAGATGAAGGCCGTGGCAGCCATCTTGAGAATGACTGACATCTAGCTAATGTTCACCTTGTCGAACAGGAGAGGACGTTACAGATTCAACAAGGGCAGTCGGATGGACGGTTAAAGACTAATAGCTCCATTAAAGAGTCCGCTGACATCTTGGTAAGAACATTAAGTGAGGAACACGCAAGCAAATCTATGAGTGCTACTGCAAAAGGTCAACCAAGGAAGTAAGATGCGATCTCAGAGCTATTGGTTACATTATTAAGCAGATATGTTTTAAAACGGTAACCACTCACAGGTCGGTTGCCACCTCGGACTCTCAACTGAAAAAAGGAAAAAGGAGTGGAAGAGATTAAACAACTGGAAAAGAGTAAAAGAGAAACCATAATCAACACAATGATTCCACTGTGTCGTCATCAAACTGGAAATAAAACTCCAGGGTTTGGTTTAATCACCCATAATACCATATCAGGGCAGCTATCGCTCCTCATTTTATAATGAAGGATGAAGCCCAGCTTTAGCATGAGAGTTGCCATGGTGACTTTCTCGTTACTATCCTAATGGCATGTGTATTGTGTGCATCTATATCCTCGCTGATCATATGCAGATCTAAATTTAGACCCGCTTGAAGTGATGGGGAGAAAGTCATGTTATTCTGGACTTTTCGTGGGGACAGAGAGGAAGAGTTGCTGTCTCACTTTCATGGATTCCTCCTTGGGTCAGGTTGTGACCTCCTGCTTCAGGCTTCGACAGCCCGTCCACTGATTTGCCAACACAAACACAGAAGCATAATGACAAAGGCAGTGTTCGAGCCAGGACTGTGTGAGAGGGGATCAGATGGGTCCATTATGTAGTTTTCCACTGATATGGTAACAATGTCAAACTGTTGTCAGGCCTCACAGCTGAAGATCTCAGTCCTCACTTTTAGCTGCTGAGCTAATGTTAGCTAAAGTTATAGTTTCATAGACTGACAGAACGAGCTGGTGCTCAGCTCTAAGTGTCCAAAGATTCTAATGAAAGCGATCATTATTATTATTATTATTATTATTATTATTATTATTATTATCATATAGTAATATGATGTACTTTAACTGAAAGGATTCTGACTATTATTTAATATCGTCTTGTATCAGGTGTCTGTCTATAATCGACTGCTATCTTGCTGCCGTGCAGGTCTACAAAATGATGCCTGTATGAAGGCAGCCAACACAAGAATGTTTATTAAGCAACAGACTCATCACTCTGCTGATCTTTCTGAACACATAATGCACACAGTCCTCGCTAACTCTTTAAATATGAAAACGAAGCAGACTGGCATTTCACTCCCTGAGAAACCTCTTTGGCAAAGCGTAGAGACAGACTCTGGCTTGAGATGCATGTTTACCAGGTAACAGCCAAGTCATTTTGTAGTTTGGCTAACAGAATACATGTTGATACAGCGAAATCTAAAACTGAAAAGTTTTATCTCCCTCCAACATGAAGGAGAAACATGGGCAAGGGCAGTTCAAATAATGCTTAGACAAAAAGGTATCAGAGTGAGCTGCTGACATCAAAGCCATGTATTAGTCTGCTCCTCTACCCATCAAACCACCCATCCATCAGTCTCCATCTTCTCCATATGCACTCCGCTCTGTCCCCTCCTCCATCACTTCTAACATCCCCATCCACACACCCCTCCAATCCCATCATTTCTCCATCATCCAGAGCTGTGAAAGAGCTGAAACAGTGGGAACCCCTCTCCTACCCAGCAGTGAATAATGCAATCAGAGTGACTGATTGTCAGGAGGGTGCTGAGTTAAGATTACTGCTGATGTGCGTTTCTCTGTGTGCGTGCGTGTACACACACACACACACACACACACACACACACACACACACACACACACACACACGGTGCTTGGTGTATGACTCATCTAACGTCCACAAGCCCTCTAATGCCCACAGTGCTTCCTCTCAGCCCAGCAGAGATCCATTCAACAAGCAGACTGGCAATACTGACTGATCGTGGCTCTGTCATTATCAGCCTTACCTAGTTCACATCTGGTGGAATCATGACACATCTGGATCATACTGACACAGACTGTGTATAGACATGTTGGTAGAGCTGGGTATTTAACCTCATTATTTTTTGTCTGTTGCACTAAGTATCAAAAACTGCCAACTACAAAACAATGGCATTGAATGCTTGCTCAGATTTGTAGATTCTTCAGTCACATATGTAATGACTTAAATCACACTTTTTATTAAGGAAATTCCTGTGGCTGTGTCCTGTGAAGTATGGCTGCTTGTGTTTAGATAGCACTTACCATAATTAATCCCTCAAATGGTAAGTGAAAAAAAAGGACTTTTTAAGAAAAACATGTTCCTCAAGGTGTCAAATCAAGACTACAACAGTAGTCATGCTAGCAGAATTTTGAGTCAAATGCCAACATTAGCACACTACAACACATGCTTATGTTTAGTAGGTGTGTCTATGTTCACCAACATTTGCAAATCAGCACTAAAACAGCCATTTCACATAAAACCACAAATGTTAACCTCATAGTTCCTCTAGCACAGCGGCGCGAGAGGAAGTGCTGGAGGGTCACCAAAGTTATTAGGATTCATCCTCCAGGAACTATGAATGTCTAAACAAAACTTTCATTGTAATAGTTTTTGAGATATTTCAGTCAGCCAACTAGCTGCCAGATGTTTCTGTCCTTACCCAGCACTATATATATATATATATATATATATGTAAATACACATACATATGGGAGAATGGGAAAGTGGTCTCAGATTTGTTTAAAATGCTATCTGACTCCTCATGTTGTTGGGAAGAAAGGCAACATCATGACTGCTCTCAATTTCATTCTTTCTTCCCCAGCCTACAAACTAGAATTCAGATGTTGCTTCCCCTCAAAACTGCTCTCTAGTGTCACTATACAAAGTGTAATGAGAACTTTGCTGTGCCATTTCTGCTGAGAGCGCTGCAATAGACTGAAAGAGAGTGTGGGTAAGGGAGTTCAGGACAAAGATTTGACTAAATATGACTCAACAATAAAGCATACTTCCAGTTTATCACAACGTAGATGTTATCTTTGTAGTTTCTGTTGGTTATGATGACACTGAACTCACCAATTTAGATCTTTTAATGTGGTAGTATCACAAAAAAAAGTCTGAAGGGATAAGAAAGATGATCAGGCAGTAACTCTAGGGGGCATATCTACTTTTATTTAATAGCAAGCATTACAGATGTGATGGGAAAGAGCTAGGGAAGTATACAATACTTGGTCAGCATTAGAAAGCTGCATTATATTGGAAAAAACTGACAATGCAAGTTTTTTTCCCCGCTATATTAGAAAAAGACAGGAATGAATAAATCCATACAACTGACGCTGCTTATTTTCTTGCACTCAAATCTTCCTTTTCTGTGCTTTTCTTTGCTCATATTCAGGTAAGGTCAGGTAAACTGATCAAGAATGATTGTTAATGAACAATCGCTGTGGATACAGAGCCAACATGTCACTCACTGGCAACAGAACAGGGGGTGGCTTTCTTTAATTAATTATTAAATAATAAGGTGCTCCACTGCAAATATTTTAATTGCCAAGTACTTTGCGACAAAGAAATCCTTGAACAATATATACAGCTCCATTGCTTCATGTTCTGTTAAATAAATAACAACCCTCACAGTCTCGGGTCAGTTGGGTGATGGTTGATTAAATATTGTGATTGGCACGCAGGGTTACGTTAATTGGTGACTCTAAATTTCTTGGAGGTGTGAATGTGAGTGTGAATGGTTGTTTGTCTCTATACGTCAGCCTTGTGATTCACTGGGGAGCTGTCCAGGGTGTACCCCGCCCTCGCCCTCGCCCAAGGTCAGCTGGGATTGGCTCCAGCACCCCCTGCGAACCCTATAAGGATAAGCAGTATGGCTAATGAATGAATGAATGAAAGAATTTTTAAGCTGTGGTGGGACAAATGAGACTGTGGCAGGCTGCTACAGTAATTAATGGGAAACATGGAATGAGATTATTATTATCTTATATTATTATATTATTATTATTACCTAAATTTTGAGTGCAATTTCATTTTCACCTCGGGATATCCCGAGCCGATCGGATCAGTATCAGAGCCGAGCCGGGCATATTTTAATGAATCAGCTGATCTGCTTCTTTCTTTACTGCACTTCACTGTTATCTCTCCTCTCTTCTTAGAAAAGTGTGCCCAAAACAATCAGCAGCTTCTCATTTTAAAAATGAAAAACCAGACCTCCGGTAGTTTGTCATCAGCTGTTGTTAATTAACATTAAGCAGGGCTTGTTTGCTCTCTGTACTCAACCAAATATTGTTTTAATATAAAAGAAGCATCACTATGTAACAACTTATTTCTGAAAATATAATTATCAGATCAGATTCAATATCAACAGTCTAGGAAGATTGGGGCCAAATAACTTGAATGCGCATCTGTAGTTTCACCCCAGAACCATCTGCCTAAACTTTTAAAAGTTCATGTTTCTTGCCCTGTCTGATTCTTATTAGCCATGCCACCATGTTCAAAGGTAAAATACACCTTAATTTGTTACCTTAACCAATAGAAAGTAAGAACAAAGCTACAAAAGTAACACACAGGTTGTAAATGCGACCATTTGTTAGTGAGGACACCCTGCGGGTCCTTGGAGTTCAGGCAAAAACCAAAATAGCAGCTCAACTAGAACATCAGTGTCCACAGTGTGGTAACGCTGATGTGTCTGGAGATAAATATGTGAGGCCCGCACTTTGTCACTTTTTCATTTTGTTTGACTTTGACTGGCTGCCCTCTCAGGCAGTCTAAGAGCTGCTACCCCCCCCCCCCCCCCCCCCCCCCCTCCATGGCTCACCTCTGTGTTGCTCCTTGCCTCTCTGTCTACGTCTTTCTGTCTCATCATCTATCTCTGTTGTTCCCAGAGACTTCAAACACTTTTTTAATTGGATGCAGGTCAGCCAATAGCTGGACTTGGCTGAATGGACTTGCGTTATCAGTGTCTAGGCAGATGGGTTGCAGCTGCTCAGGTTATTTCTCAATGCAAAAAAAAAAGAAAAATAAAAGGGAGAGGAAAAGAAGCCTGTGTGTGAGGTAGAAGGGTGAGAGGAGGGAGGGAGAAGGAGGGAGATTGTATTGATAAAGCAGCATAAGAGGAAGCCCTCCTTTTTCCTGTGGGCGCCAGGCGATAGATTATAAACTTATCAGCTGGAGAGCGAAATAAGGAAACATCGCCGGCCGTCCCCCCAGCACAGGAGATGAGTTTAAGATAAAGCTGCTTCTCAATCACAGAGACACTGTCGGCCATGTGTCTCTCAGAGTGGAGGTTATACGGCCTTAAATATTCTCACCGGCCCCGAGCCTCCTCGCTACGTGCTGTTGCAGCATGTCAGGCTACAGGACACAATCATTCGCTGAGCTCAATCCATCCATCACACTATCAGCAATCTAGTGGGGGGTAATAAGGCAGAGAGAGAGAGTGATGGCTGACAAGAACAGGATCGGTATGCTGTGTAATTGAGATATTAATCTTTTTTCCCCCCAAACTAAATGCTAAATTTATCCCTTTTTTTTTTCTTTTTACCACAAGCATTTCTATCCATGCTGCTGACTCCTGAGCTCGTATCAGGCCCATGACACAGTGCTTTGCCTCTGACAAATATCCAGTTGTAACGGTTTAGGTAGTTCGAGCCCTGGTGAAGTAAACAAGGGCCTTGTCAATCAGCAGGTCCAGTATGACTGACAGGTCGGGGAGGCGGTGGACATGGAGGTGGTGTCAGTGTTGCTTAGGTGTTCGAAATGGGGGAAGGGAGCCAATCACAGTGAGACCCTACAGTAGCTCCTGGAGCCGAGAGCAAGCGTCCGGAGAGATCCAGGGGCAGAGTAACGGTCAAAAAGGGGGGAATGAGAAGAGAGGAGTTTGAGGGAGAGACGTGAATGTCAGTGGGAGACCACGGACCCTTCCTCCTCTCCCTCCCTTCCCTTCCTCTCCTTACTTCCTCCCTTCCCTTCCTCTCTCCTCGGCAGACAGTCGGAGCTGAGCCACAGAAATCCCACTCCTCACTGTTGCCACGGAGAGGGAGGCAAGAAAGGCAGTCTGATTGCAGCTGGATTTGAGGGTCATTTGAAGAACACAACCAGGCAAAGCAGAGACGGGCTCCATTTTCAGTTCACGCCAGGGAACCAGAGCCCTCTCCCTCTCTCAACCCCCCTCCCCTTCTCCTATACAACAGCTAAATCAATAGAAATGACAACGCAGTTGGAAGGTCATTCGCGAGCACAGCGAGCTCTGTGGTGGAATGCTCGCCGATACGTGGCGCGTAGAACGAGTGGAAAAACAAATAGACATCCTGCCAGCTCTCCTGCCTGTCTGTCCGGCTCTGGTCCAGCTGGAGGAAATGTATGGAGCTGCTACAGTTTCTGCCTCCTTCCTATATATTAACATGCAAAATGGAGCTGAGTGTTGTGCTGCTGCACTGGGAGTCTTTAACATAGGATGCATTGTTTTCCATAAGCTCTCTATGAGCTACCTTGCACACACACACAAACACACACACTGCCCTCTTTATGTAAACAGTTTGAGAAGGAGGTACACGTGTTCCACTGGCAAAATCCACCAAATACTTCTCCCCTCACTAATGAGATACCAAGCGTGGTCAGACACGGTGCCTTCACAACACACAAACACAACTGCTACAGCTCGGATATTACTGGAGCTAGTCAGAGCTACACAAACCACCAGCAGCAGACACACACGCACACACAGAAGCAGCAGCAGCACGGGAGCAGAAAAGCGTCAAAAACATGTAACGACGTTAACACAGAAACAGCACTTTCGCTTGAGCGTTACTCACAGAATATTCGATGGTCCCTTTGGGTCTCTGGAACGACATGCGCCTCCCATCCTTCTTCTCTGGAGTCTTCTTCTGGCCGGTATCTGAAAGCAAGCGAGGCAAGGTACGCATTACATTCATGTTCCTCTCTCCCCAGCTTGTCACAAGCTGCCGTTTCCCAGCCCCGTGGGTAGACAGCTCATTCGTCAACAGTGAGCGAGCCAGCCAGCCAGCCAGCGATGTGAGCTGTGAGCGCTGGACCCCTTTCTCTCTCTCTCCTCTCTCTCTCTCTTCCTCTCTCTCTCCTTCTCGCTCTGCTTCTACTCTCCCGCTCTTGCTCTCTCTCTCTATCTCACACTGTCCTCGCCTCGCTCACCCTCTCCCTTCTTCCTCCTGGCCCACTGTGCAGCGCAATGACAGCCGTTGAAAGCAGTTCACCTTGCCTTCCTCCCCTTGTTGCCTCTCACGGCAGACAGAGACAAGGCTGACCTCCATCAGGGCACCACCGCTCTGGATGCGAGCCCGAGAGGAGAAGAGGAAGATGGATTCGGCTGAGAAGCAGGGCACGCGGAAGCTGGAGATGGAGCAGAGGGAAAGTGGGGGCTGAACTGGAGGGTGGATGAAGGAGAAGGGGGGCGGGGGGTTCAGCGCTATGAGTTGGTTGGGTAATGAGGGGATGTTGCAGGGGGAAGTGACAACTGAAGAGGAGAGTGGAGGTGTAAAGTGATTGTCGTGGCTCCAGTTGTTTTGGGATACTTTCAGTGGATTACAGCAGTTTTCCTACTTTCTGAAAGGAACTGGTGGAAGGGTTGGAAGGTAAAGGAGGGATGGTTGGGAGAATGAAGGCAGAAGGTCACAGCTGGCAACTGGAGGTTTAAGTATAAGAATAAAAGGATAGGAAGTGGTAGAGATGGATGGATTTGGGGGTTCAGAGGAAAAAGAAATGAAGGGTGTATGGTGACAGATGGGGAAGATGGGGGGCTGGGTGAAAATGGGAGAAGGGATGAAGATGAAGGCAAGAGGGTGGATGGAATATCGAAGCGAGTAGATGAAAGAAAGAAGCAAAAGATACGATGGGAGATGAAAGAAACCGGAAGGAGACTCTTGGGAACGAGAGGATCTAGAAAAGGGGCCGACTTTGGTCTTTGACTTGGGGCTGAAGAAAGGGAGCATTGGGGGGTGTAGGGCGCGAGAGCAAAGACGGCAGTTGACTGGAGAAGGTCATTCTGAGTTTGGGTGAAAGATTTGTGTCGGACATGTATAGACCCAATGCCTTAAAACACCTTTATTACACATCTTACCTAGGTGTTGTACATGACTAAAGAGTCCCTTTATTTGTGTCTTTCTCATCAGGTATCTCAGATTGCTCAAAACATGAGTCATACACCAGTGTTGCTATTTCTGGGGCTCGGGACTGCCTGGCAGAAAGTGAGAGGGGACGGGAAATCAGAGCTGCTTCAGGTGTGAATGTCAGCTTGTAAAGATGAAGCTGTGGGTTAAGTTCATGAAATGTAGACGTAGGCTGGACACAATACTGATATTCTAACATCGCACTAGATATCGTCTTTAATTTTGCTCACCACATTAGCATAAAACAGACAAAATATTAAGTAATTAAATAAATATCATTATTTAATTAGTTGAATAAATAATAAATAATCTTTTCCTGGTTTTAAAGGCTACATTTCAGGGGCTTTAATTTCATTGCTTCACTGCGTCCCAGCTTCCCAGTTTTCTTTTGGCTCATTTACATTTACAAAGAAAAGGCTTTCTCCAACCTCATGTCACAGGTTGCATTTGTCTTGAGGCTTTTATCTTTCCCTTCTCAGATTGTTCATTTGATTGATGATTTTAGAGGCTGGAGGAGGTGAAACTGTCCGATGTTTCACAAGAAAAAAAAAAAGCAAAGAATAAAAAACAAACACAACAAAAATCCCTAAAAATACTAAGCATGACTTTCTGTACAAGTATGTTTTGATGAATTGAATGACTCTTTCAGGTGTAGATATACTTTGACCAGAGTGCCCCCACACTTTTACAACACTGGAGTGAGTTTGACAATTTCTGTGACTTTGTGAAGCCAATGCTCTTGGGATGTCAACAATGTCCTGATGGTCTGTCGGCCCACCTCTGTGGTCCAGACTGAAATATCTCATCACCTGTTAGCCAGATTACCATGGTATTTTGCCTCAGCTGTTCTTTATGTTTGTTAGCCAATATTAGCATGATCACACACTACACTGAGTTGGTGATTATGAGAAAACATTACACCAGTAACAGCAGGTTGGTATTGTCACTATGAGCACGTAAGCATCATGGATGTGAATGGCAGGCCGAAGTTTACCTTTCGCTAAAAGAACCACTGCGCCTCAGTACAACCTCACAAAGCTGCTGACATGGCTGTTAACTTGTTTTTTTTTTTCATTCTCTACACAACAATTTCTAGCATTTTCTGCATGTGCAACAAGGCGCAGCACAATAAGTGTCTTCTGGGAAACACAAAGACAAAAGTGTGCAACATTATGCCCATATTACGCCTGCTCTCTATTGAGGCCTGCCTTTGGAACAGGAAGAAACACTTAGCCGTCCAATGGGTCTGATGGGATGTCATATGCACTAGTTCTTTTCTCACATTCCTCCACCTTCAGAATCATCTTGTAACCCCTTGCTTGACCCCCAGGCTGGGAAGTAATGATCAATTCCTCCACATTACGTTGTGTGTATTATCTTTGCACAGGACAAATAGTCATCTCCAGAATATTAGTACATCATTAAATACAAAGGAACTTGGTATTTTGTTAAGACTAAAGTATGAAATAACCGGTAGCATTGCATAAGGAGTTGTGTAGAGCAAAAACACAAACTGTAACAGTGTGCCAGATCAATTATTCAGTATCCAGATGAAACCGTTGGAAGGATTATAACTTTCAGTGGGACAATACAAACTGGAGCTCTGGATTGTGGATGATGGTGTCTTAGTTTCTATTTAGAGGCATCGGTGTGATTCCATGCTTCCATGTTATGAAATATAATCCACGGTGTCTCCGTTTAATAGCAAGTCATGCCAGTGCGGCAGACTGCATGTAACCCGAGACTGTAATTAAGCAGCAGAGGTGTCGATGCACTTTGTGAGCTGCCGGGTCACAATAAAGATGATGGGTGTAACTTGACGGGCACCAGATTTTGATTTAGTTGAAGTCTTAGTGTTCTTAAGAAAATATGCATCAGATTTAGTCAGATTTTTGTCATTTTGGTCAAAAACTAAAAATATTTTAGCCTTAGTCTAATTTTAGTCCCAGATTTTTTATTTTCTTCTAAGCACTTTGAGGCTACAGCTGTCGCCATCTTTGTACACAGTTACCACGGTTACAAAGTTATCATTTCCAAAGTCTGTCTACTTGAACATTACTGCTCTCTCTAATCTAAACTGGTAAAGTTGTTCCTGCTAACCTAGCATCACTGCAGCTGCCTATGCTGTTAAAAAAAAAAACCCACTAGTATACATCAAACTGGTGGAAGCTGAGCACAGTGATGCCTCAGACTTCCAGATAATACAGAACGAAGGGAATGAGCAGTGGGAGACAGTCACAGCGAGATATGTAGAGAAAAGACAGAAAGAGAGAGAAAGTGAAGGAGAATAACAGATATGCATTAGCAGCTGCAAGGGTGTTCGCACATGGTGAGCCGGTGACTGGTCTAAAATTAAACCTCACCGCGGAAAGGTGGCACAGTAAATGGGCATTTTATTCACACTCCAGACACACAGTGGAGCACAGCACCGGGGCATCTTCAATAACAGAGGCTCTGGTTTCATCCCACTCCACAGGACATCAGGAGCATCTGTTGTCTGTGAATACGCCCTGCTTCTATAGAGGGGAAACTACTTCTGAAGTCCACAAACCACAGCCTGCTTGTTTCATGTCATCCATCTGCATCCACTAGTTGTCAGTTACTTAACTAACTGTTCACAAAACACAAAATGTGGTATGTGTTACATTATATTTCACAGGGATTTCTGTTATTGTGTCCATCCTCACAAGTTTTTGAGGAAAAGTTTTCAACTCATCCTGCACAGCACCTGTTCAGTGTGGCTGTGGTGCTATTGCCTCCCCTACTGTTTAGGGGTTTTCTAAAAATAACATCTGGGGAGGGCTGTATATAGCCAGCAGGCAGGGAAAACAAGGGAGCAGAGGGAAATTGGCTGCTTGTGTATTCTATCAGACCATGAGGGAATGTTAGTCAGATCGTTGTTGACTCTCCTATTCCCTGCCTGCTTCGGTTTGTCATGGCTGTGCACAGAGCGAAGGGAAACTATATATTTAGCAGCCGTGATTCATACTCAACAGATTGCACGGGTACAGGACACAGCATGTTTTTAGACTCAAATACAGTAGCATTTGCATTTAGCTCTTGTCATGAATCAGTTTGTCCTTCATTTTACATAAAAATAGCGCAGACCTCTTCATAAGTTTTCTCATCTGACCCACCGAAAAGAATGACAACAAATCAACAAATAAGGCAGTTGTAAACTGAAGATCTCTACCAAGTATGCCACTGTGAAAAGTTTGTGAATAACATGACTACAATATCTCACAGGTCTCTTTCATAGCTACCATTAATGTGCATCTTCAGTGATAAAACTTAGCAGGAAAAAGAATGAGATAAATCTAAATTAAAGCTGACACAACAACTACAGTATGTACACTTAAACCCAAAGGATGCCAGGAAATGCAATGAATCGGATTAATATTATTTTCTTTTGTCCTCAAGAGGCTTCACTTCAGAACTTTGTCACTCAGTGGGGGGGTCGATCACAGTTCCCCCCCACATAGACACATTAAACCATAGACCTGCTGAGAGGTGACAGCTAAACCTCCTACAGGTCCAGGAAAATCACTTGCATGTCCTCTCAATTGTAATGACTTTAAAGTGGACAGACCCCCCCACCACCACCACACCCCACGCACTGATACCTTCCTCTCTGCAGTGTTGTTTAGCCACGAGGCAGTGTAGCGGGCCATAACGTGCATGCAGCCATTGCAACACACGTTTTCGTTAAGTTCCTCAGATAGGCATGACTTCTTGTGACTGTTTACATCCCAGGCTGGTGAGAGGCAGCCTTTGTTTTTCCCTGATACACAGCAGTTCCTTTCAGCTTCTCTCACACAGCTGACCCAGTGTTGTTGTAATTCAGCCCATTAATGAGCCAACTAAAATGTTCTTTATGGGAAATGACAACAGTAAAATTGCATAGGCTGTGGTAACCGCTGTTTTACTTGGTTGAACAACAAATTAGATAACTAGCGACCTCGCCTCACCTCTGTTAAAAATTTCTCCACTGTGCTGTTCAGCAGAGACGAGTGCATTTACTTTATCTAGATTGGCACTGGCCACGGGCCCATTTCTTCAAACATTTCCAGCGCAGCCTCTGCACCCCCTGGAGCTCTGGATTCTGCCATTTTGAGTATGTTATGTCATGCTGTCTCAATGAATGATGTGCATGATGTGTGTTGTGGGAGAAAAGCCTGTGTGTCTGAACATGAAAAATCAAAGTTGACACACTATCTGTCTGCATATTGACGGCAAAAACATGCTTGACACTGCTATTCGATATTTTTTCCATCAACAGTTTCTCACTGGGCTCTCCAGAGGATTTACTATATCTCAATATACAGAGATATTTTGATATAAACTCTTGATAAAAATTCTAGACATATATAGCCACAAAGCGTTTTATCCATATTGTCCACTCATAATATTTTAATTTTAATGTATAATATATATATGCATCCACCATTTTTTTGCCACATTTTATAAACAAAACTAAACAGTACAAAAAAAAATGACGCATTAAAATATATATCAGTTTACCTATTTTTTGTACACTTGTTCACTACATTGTGAACTGTATGTAAATGACCAGTATCATATACTTACGTTCTTTCTAACAGAATGAGGCAGCTCAGTTATGGCAAGTCAGGACATTAAATATTTTTTGGCTTCAACATCTATTGGCATTAAAGGAACTGATCAACAGCCCTCTTCCACAGCCTTACACATACACTGCACATACACTAACCATCTTGGTTAGTAAAAGTTGTTTTCAAAGAAAACTCAAGTGTAACATTGGAAAAAAAAATACTGCAGATGCTCTTATCCTGACATGTAGGCCACTGTGCTGGGTTAAGAGGGATTGATGGAGAGTTGTTACCTCTGACTTGAATCAAGAGTCTGTGAAAAGACACTTGTATATGCAGTGAAATGCTTACACAAACAAAACAGGAGTAAAAAGTGCTGACTATCACACAGTGACTAACTCGGGCTTTAAAGCTGAGTGGCCGGTGCTGTTGTCTCAACACCCAGTTGTTAGGTGGACATGACAATCTTATTGCAGCGAAGAAGAGCTGCAAGTTTCATGAGCCTCTTTCTCATGTGCAAAAGGAGGTAATCCATTATGTATCATAAGTTACTGTACAGTACATTATCATATACCATAAGGAAAGAATATAAGTAGTTTCATAGAGAGCTGGGAGGCCAAGTTTAATGATGGTGTGCGGGGAGTCTTGCTGGTGCCAGGGCCTGTGTGTGGATGCAGAGAGCATGCTGTTTGAGGGAGTAAGCTCTTACTTCATGTTTGGCTCCAGAAATAACACAGGCAGATACAATCCTCACTGAACCCTTAATGACAGCACAACATACCAATGGATTATCTTGTTTCATGTTGACACGAATCAGAAAGAGCATGCTTTTTTTATTTAAGGCAGTCTGCTAAAGGATTGGGGAGGCAGCCAGAAAAGACAGACACAAGTTGTACCATTATAAAATGACCAGATATCATTCAATATAACCATACACTTTTTTTTAATACTTTAAATGTCTCTGACCTGCAGGAAAGTAATTACACTTATGGATCCTCTCATTACGTCTCATATTGCAAATTGTGAGAATATAAAAGTAATATATCATAGCAACAACATCAAATGTCAACTTTCTGAATCAATAGTCCTTGTATAAATACCACTGAGTAGAAGAGAAGAGCCACCACTGTATCAAGAAACAGGCCTTTCTAACTTTACTATGGTGCTAGCATAAGCTGCAGTCTTTCCATTGTAATGAATATACAGTGCAATGGTCTAGTGGAGCTGTCAACTTAAACACAGAGAACACAGTGTGACAGGCAACATCCCTTTGCCAACACTCTCAGCACCACTCAGCTCTGTATTACACTGCCAGCCTCCTCGGACCAGCCTATACACCACTCAGCTTTTATGGGAAACTTTGCTGAACTGCAGATTTGTGTGTGTGTGTGTGTGTGTGTGTGTGTGTGTGTGTGTGTGTGTGTGTGTGTGTGTGTCCGTGTCCATGTCTGTGCTAGAATAGGAGGCACTGGATCTGCCCTGTCCTCTCATTAACACTCTCCCCATGTTGGCTGATCACACACCAGTAGTGTTGCTGTTAATGTGGTTTAAATTCTTCACACTGCTACAAGACTCTCTTTCCACACTAAGTAATGGACTCCAGTCTGTACTGAGGGACGTCATTGTTAACACACACTCATTTGAATTAATATTCTGACAGTGTACATGACTGTTTCCATAGTGATGAACCTGGTGCAGACTTAAAAGGAAAAGGGTGTTATTAAAAAAAAAATAGTCGCAAACCTGTCTGCATTTTACAGTGGCAGTTTCATCTTGTGGGAAAATCATATTCTGAATGTACAGGAGAGGCACCTAAAGTAAAGCATTAATTAAAAATACTGTATGTCTGCATACTAGTCGGTTACCTTACATTTGTATTATTAATATGAAAGCCCTGCCTTAAAGGATCTACTTGTACGTTTTGCTATTACTATATAGCTAATGTTAGTGTTAACGGCTGTTTACTCGAAACGTTGCTAGTTCAGCATCAAACTTCGTTCCTTTACTTGCAAAGAGTCATCTACAGCGGTGGAAAGCAACCCTTTCTTATTTTGCTGCTATTACTACCACTTCTTTTCTTTTGCTGATGTTAGCATGCTAACCAGCTAGCTCCGGCCTTGTTGGCACATCTTGTCAATTTTCCATGCCGAGTCACTGTAGAATGCAGGCCGCCCTGAGGAAGTAGCGCTGCTCAGAGGATGCATTATAACCTCTTGCGTTGTAAATGCAATGATAGCTGAAGCAAGACTACAGCAAGGCTACAGTGAGCCCCTATGGGAAAGTGATGAAAAAGGCCAGCGATAGCTGGTTAGCATGCTAACTTCAGTATGAGGAAACACTGGATAGAGACAAGAGTTAACATTGCTGTTTATTTCCACTATTTGAGACAGCTGTTGGTGAGTAAAGGAATTAAATTTGATGCTGAACTCACAACATTTCTTCTAGACTGGTAAGTAAACAGCTGTTAATGCTAATGCTGGCTATGTAGCATTAGCAAAATTTATAAATAGCTCCTTTAAAACTATAAGGTAAGCCATCGGGCTTACTTTTGGCACACTCGCACTGAGCCTCTCAGTTATGTATTGTTCTTGTTACTGTGCTCAAGTATTGGAAATAAATCAAAGTATTTTGATCTGATCATGCACTAATTGATAAGTGAGGACTTCACGATTCATCCTGCAGTAAACTGAATGTTTGTACCACATTTCATGGCAACCCATCCAATAACAGATCAGACATTTCATTAAAAACAAAATGTTAACCTCATGGTGGCCCTACAGGACAAGTAAAGGGATCACCAAATTCAGTAGGATTCATCCTCTGGGGACCAAGAATGTCTGTACAAAATTTCATAGCAATCCAGCCTAAAATTGTCAAGACATTGGACCGAAGTGGCAGATCAACTGACCTTGCCATCCCTAAAGCTATGCCATTAGCGTGGCAAAAGAGAATTTTCTAGAAAAGAAAAGGTTACTATTTCTAAAATAAAGTATCAGAAAAGTATTATTTTGTTATCGGTACTTAAACGCAGTCATCACATTGGTGATAGTATCTTAATATTTAACTCGATATTCATCACTACCTTGGACATTTGAAAAATAAGACAGATTAATGGATTATGACAACTGTTGATTGCAGCCTGACACAAGCATATATCCACATGCAGACACAGACAACACTGTGATGAAACAATATCCTGCATACTATCATGTCAACCACGATAAAACTGTATCTGTAACATTTTCTCAGTAGAAGTGAAAGCACTTTGATCCACAGTTCGTGCAGCTGAAAACAGGAGGTCCTGCTTGAGCACCAGACATCCTGTCCTCCTCCTCCCTACTGTCACATGCATTCTGACTCTAGGCTCACTAATCACACTGTGATTCATCCAACCTCTGGCGTTAAGGTTATTGCACTTTGAGCAATAATTTTTTCCAAGTCAAAGTTGGGAGTGGGAGGGTGTGTGTGTGTATGTGTGTGTGTGTGTGTGTGTGTGTGTGTGTGTGTGTTGTGGGGAAAAAGAGGGCATGATGAATGGTATGGCTGCAGTGGCTGGATCGATAGCGATGATACATATACATAATGTACGCTTGCTGTAGCTTCCATAACAACTCTGTGATCCATTCTGACCATGACAGTAATGCAATACTGTGACTCAACTGATGTGATGATCTTGAAAAGGGACATTAATGACCAGTGTCCATTCATTATCATTATGTAATCGCACTTAATTATTGAAATAATGAAATAATTTTTGGTCTGCCTCAAGAGAACCACATGGTAGAAAATGAAGCAGGGTTGGTATAAGCAGACTTATGTTATCCAGCTTTATGGCACAAAAGCGCATCTTTATTGGTTTACGTCGCCTCTCGGAGCCCTGGCACTCTACATCTCATCTCAGCAGCAACACTAGCCTCTCAGGTTACAGATCTAATCAATAACAGGAGAAGTGATGAGCTCAGCTTTGAGAAACACAAACTCTGCATTATCAGATCTTCTTATTGAGCCAAAAACAAATACTCTTGTACAGGAACAAAGATTTGAACAAGCTTTAGTGTGGTACAGGCCAAATGCAGGTACAGCGAGTACACTATAAGAGTTGTAATACCCTGAAGCAGCATTCATATATTTATACACATTCTGGACAGAATGATAAGGAACTAAGCACATTTACTCAAGAACTACTTCAATCAAGCCTGTATTGTTTGCTGAACAATGGTCACTTTTTGAAAATAATGCTAAACGTTGTCATGGAGGAGTATTAATATTAGCACAAGAACTCATGAAGTCTGCAAACTCACTCAGAAAAGTTCATTATATGGCAATATAAAGTTTGCTAACATTAGTCACCACTGGTTATCTTATTTTGGATAATGTTAGCTAACTTAAACTAAGATACAGTAGATATTACTGTAGTGCTTTGGATTATGTAAAAAATGTAAACAATAAAGATGTGTTAATTTGTGAGCTTTACTGCTGCTGCTAGGTATACATATATATGTATATGTATTTTCTTCTAAACAAAGCCAGGTAAGCTGTTTAGTCTTTGTGCAAAGCTAAGCTAACTGTCAACAGGCTGTAGCCTTATATTTACCATATACACATGAGAGCTGTAGCAATCTTCCCAATGAACTCCGAGCAAGAAAGCATTTCCCAAAATGGGTGTAACTTTTCCTTTAAGGTGTCACTACTAACAATCTAATAGTAAAATAAATCTAACAATATAACACTCAGAGGGGTCATTTTGCCTAATGACTCTATGTTCCTTTGATAGTAAAGCACATCTTACTGGTAATAATGGTAAAATTTTGAATGCAGGGCTTTCAATTGTACCTGTGTACTTCTGTAATGCAGTATTGTTCTTTTTACTTAAGTAGAAGATCTGAAAACCTTTCCCACTACTGCATTAAATAAAGGCAACCTGTGAGTAATGTAAAATGCTCCACAGAAAGTGCACCTCCCGTCCAACCACAGTCTGTAATGGCAAACCAGTAATAGAGGCCGGATCACCAACACAGACAGCTTACTTTCCATTTATCCAGACAGGTCTGCTGCGATGAGACGAAAAAATGATGACAGCGTCTCCTCAAATCCATCTGCTTGACTAACTATTACACACTGGGGATGAGATTTGACAACTTGATGAACTGTCTCTCTCCTCAGCAATAAAGCAAAACTCATCTTATAAACAGTTTAAGAGCCAAATGTTGATCCTTCTCAATACAGCAAGCTTAGAATTAGAGCAGGTAAGAAAAGAATAATAACTCAATGGCAGAAAAATGTTAAAATTCCCATATGATTTCCCCTTCCCTTAGACCGTGGCTTGGTGAAGGAGCTGAGTAACACATTTAAAACCACAGGTCAAAACAAACAAACAAACCTTAGTCAAACATTCACAGATGTTCAATGAGGAAGGATGACCATTGACCTCATTTAAGACCTGCCTTATTCTTTGCAGATAAATCAAGTAGTGTTATGACTGCAGCTCCACACTGACCACTGTCTGGTCAGAGCTGAATTCACATACAAACTCATAGGTCTTGGGCCCAGAGGATACACAGAAAACTAAACTAACAGGGACAACAGTGAATGGCACTAGTTTTAACCAAGCCAGGTTCATATTTACTTTTTTACTAATCTAGCACTACAATCTTTCATAGAAATAAAGTTTGATCATTGGCAACCAATTTAGTTAGAGGTTAGACTAAATTGACTCAGCTGAAGCGCTGGTGTAGCAAACCTATGATGTGCCAACAAGTCTTTTGGGGTGTGTCATGCAATGCCAAATACTGAGTAAAGCTCTTTTTAAGTTTTAAGGAGGTCCGTTTGCCTCACTGGCAATTACATTGCCCATGATTCATTCTTTGAGCACATTTGAAAAGCTCACTCTTCATCATGTGAAATCCTCCGACCCTGAGTCAATGAATGAAAGAACTGCTTTTTCTCTCATCATTAACACAACCAAACTAAATAAAAAAAGTACATCAGCTTAAAAAGGCTTATGAAAAACTACGAACGGGAAGCGGTTCACCCAAACCTAAAGCTTCAAAGTGTCTCTTTAGAAAATTCTAGCTGACGTCACATCCATGCAGTCTATGGTTTAATTTATCTGATGTGAGGGAAATTACCACCAAAGGTGTGGGATTCTTGGGAATAAGAGCAGCATGTTTCCAGAGGCTGAGTACTCTTTTCAGATGAAGTGATGAAGATGCAAAAGCTGCTGTTGAGTCACTCAGAACAGGTCTTAATTACCTTCCCGTTAACGTCAACTGTGCTCAGCATTTGTGCTCATCATCTGGCCTCTTTCAAACATCTGCTGTTGAAGTATCTCAGAACTGGCAATCATGACATACAATATATAACACCGTTCGGCTTATTGGCCATACAAATGTCTGATGGCTATATAATGTCTGAACTCTCCTCTATCATCATACAGATTAGTTCCTGGGTCTCTATTTTCATCTGAAATTTGTTTTTATCTCTAAACTGAACTCCTTTCTAGTTTTCCTCACAGGAGATGCATCATGCAGACTGTCATCATTTCGGTGATAAAGTCCTTGGAGAACGATAAAGTTTCAGTGCGGTAATTGATCCTGAAACATAGATGAGTTTGTGTGGACAAAACATCCTTGAAAAGTCAGGGAAAAGTCATAAGTTCAGACCCTGAGCAAAGTTCTGTACGAGCAAAGCAGGTGTACAGTGTTGTGGTCTGGCGATCCCACTGGGACTCCTGCCACTTATGTTCCCTTGACAGAGCCATAACAGATCCTCCTAATGGCATGCAGAGCAAGTCACATGCTGATACAAACTGCTCAAGGTCTTTTTGGAAATTAAGGTGATTAAAATCACCTATTATAGCTCTGAGAGCAGCAGCAGATTGTACTTTCTGAATCATGCTGATAATTGCAGCAGAGCTGGTGTCAACCACAGGGTGAACGTGAACAGTGACAAATACGTGAACACCCTGGGGACAGAGAGAACTTAGAGATGCAGAGAGGAGTTCAATGTCATGAGGACAAAGCAGCTCTTGCACCGTGGCACTGGTGAATCATCGGCTACTAATAAAGAGTATGGCCACACAATCTGTTTTGTCTTTCTAAATATGACAAAATGTATTACAGTGCCTAACAAGGGCAAGAAAAGAACAAATTTTCAGGCTATGTTTCTCCTAGGTTGGTTCAGTGGAAATGTGGGGTCACGAGATAAACCTGAGGGGTCACAATTAACAGGATAGGAAAGTGGAAAAAAATTAACCATTTTCTATACAAAATCTATATCTATCCATCTGTGACGTAAGAAATTTATCAATTTTAAGATTGTTGTTGGAGTAAAACCTTTCAGATAAAATTTTAAATGTCACCATCACAGAAGCTTTGTAAGTAAATAGGACTATATGTGGGGAGAAATGCAAAACGCAAATGCAATGGAACTATGATCTTATTTAAAAAGTGAATTTCTCATTTATCATCGTAACATCAGAGCTTGTGCTTTATTTCTACAGTAGCCTAGCTGGCCATTTTTGAATATGCCATTTTTAATAAACCAGTATTTTTCTCAAGTCCTGAAGTGTGATTTTATGGATTACATTGATGAAGTATGTTGTATTTGTAATTTACAATGTTCTGCATCGGCCAGGGCTACTTCTGCCGCATGTCCTGTTGGTAGTTAGTTGGTATTACTTTTTTTTTTTTTAAATAATAACTCACTTGGAGTTCTTTATTTTCCAGCAAGTTTTCCCTCCCCAACGGAGATTTAATCAATACATCTTAAAACTTCAGAACCTTGCATTGACTCTTCTTTAGGAATCAGGAGCAGTATAGAAATACCTGTGTGTTACGGATTAAAAAGCAGTTCCCGGGATTTCACACACCTCGATAATCAAAGAAGAAAGTACATTAAAAGAATACACACAACTGTATCTGTTACACTAGTATCTTCTCTGAAAGAAAAGTCACATGCTGCTGATTACATCTGAGACAGGATGATTGGAGGATGATATCCAGGAGCATGCTGTGCTGTACCATGTGTTTTGAATGCCTGCAGGTGTGACAATTCTGTGTTTACAGTAGAACCTTTCAATCCTGCCACTGTGTCTCTAATGCTACTTTTTAATCTCTCCATCATGCTTGTACTTTTGCCTCATTGCGGGGAAGTGTGCAGGAGTTTGACGTCAGTCATCTCAATCACTGCCAGATAAAACAATACCTTAAATAGCTGTGTGATCTTAACAATAGTAAAGACAAAGCCAGTGCCAAACAGCCTTCACAATACGATTCTGCATGATATAATTCATTTATATCTTTTCTTACATCGGTCCCCGATAGAGCAACAACTTCTCTGTTCCACTGACCAGCCGTGTGAACTCATGACTTCGACACGCATTCCTGAGGAATCTGTAGAAGCTCAGGACTGTCTCACTGTGTAATCAGAGAGGGCAGGAAGACTCCTAATGGACTTTTTAAGCCCTTTATGCAAACTTTACAGAGGTTTTCTTGAGGGATAGCTGATAGTATTCTGATGCAAGAACAGGATATGACCATCAAAAACAATGAAAGTGCTGGCAGCCTGAGTTCACACATAAAAGCAAGTACTGTTATGTTATAGAACAAATCATCAGTCATCAATTAATTGAGAAAATAGTTAGCCCATTAATTGATATGGAAATAATAATTATTACTTGCGGCCCTACACCACATTTTACAGTCTTAGCTCAGCCCATGGAGCGGGCTCAGGTGTCATCACATGACTTACATGTGGAACTTCTCTCATGTGATATAACTGGTGGTCAAACAGATTGAGACTGTAATCCCTGTCTCAGTTCAAGGATGGTCTTAGCCGTCAGATGTGAAAGGCCTCTTTGATTTTCTCTGGCAAAAACATTCCTGATAATATGCAGACTTTTATTCTGAAATTGAGCGAAAAAACCCTTAGTTTCATTTAACTACATATGAAATATGAGCTTCACACTTTACTGGCCGCAGAAATGCCTCCGCCTGCAGGTAATTTGAGTTCACAAACTGCTGTCCCATTCCTCATACAGCAGCCACAGTCCACAGAGGTAACGACAAAGTCTGCTGCTTAGGGTTTAGGGTAGACGGTGTAACTGGGCTCTTTATCAGTGGTCCCCCTGTTAAATACTACACTGCCCACTCATGGTTCGCTCACCACCTCTGTGGCCACCATCGTCTCCAACATCACACACCACTACCTGACTCCACGTCTAGTTAGCCTCATTCTTTCACCCCCCAAGCGGGGCAGCAGGCTACAGACACAAGCCGCCCCCGCTGGTCCACTCTGCTGCTGGAAGAGAGGCACAGGGACTGCTAATGAACCCCACTGCCATCCGTGGCGTTTCAAGAGCAGCAGAGCATGCATCTGATTAATCTTTGTCCTAATTAGATCGAACAATTAACCTGCAGCGCCACCGAGCTCTGGGGCCTGATGACTCTGCATGAGCTGCAAACCCCCAGTACATTAAACCAGAGCAGGGTGAGCGTGTGCCCCTCACACCGCAACTTTCACTTTGTTTTCAGAACAACCAATTAAGGCTAACTAATAGCACACAGCATTCTGTGTGATATATCTGTGGAGCATGTGGCCTGATAGCCCAGATCAGTCTCTGCTTTTTCATTTCAACAGCACTACATTTCTCCGCATTTTAATTCAAAGTCAGAGAAGGCTCTGACGGGTCTCATAATAAATTATGTTTGAGAGGCAAAGCAGAAAGGGAGAAAAAAAAAATCCAATTTTCATTAACATGGAGATACTCCCCGATGTGAAAAGCCTTGAGGACATACTTGTTCACTCACTGGCAGGATGGTTTAAGCATGCACTGCCTTCTGATCTGAAATATTTGGGATGCCACAGTTGTTACAGGCAGTGTGTCCTCACAACAAGCTGGCAGAGAGGCAGGCAGAGAGCAGCCACTGAGGACATGAATGTAAGTGATTCGTAAAGAGTTAGAATCAGTTCAAAAATAGGACATCAGGCATGGTAGCAAGCAGGAGGACCATCAGTCCTATGACTGCACTGACCAGGAAGTCTTCTTCAACATGTGTGCAACAGCTAGTGTTGCATAATGTATTTGCCTTCCCTGTTCAGCCTAATGCACTGATCTGATATGCATGTTTAAAAGCCCTGTGAAAAGGGGGGTTTGTTGGTGGGCAGACAGGGGCTCCATGTAATTCTTCTCACCTTTAGCTTTGTGGGAAATGTATGGGGATGACACCTTTTACCTGTTAACCGTTGTTATTTACCTACTTGCAGTACAGCTATGTCACATGACAGGCCCCGCAACATCAAGTTTCATGTTTTCAAGACACTTAAAAGAAACAACGTGTGAAACGTCATTATTTCAGCTGGACATGCTGTTTGCTGACAGCAACAGCAGCACGCACCGAGAGTTGAAAACTTCGCTCAGAATCAAAGTCGTTAAATGTCCTGTGCTAATTCGTATTTTTTTTATTTCTCGAATTCAATATAGTTTTTAGAATATTGCTGTATTTCAATAAACTTAACTTTAGTTTGTCAGGCAGTTAAAAGGCAATGGACGCGGTGTATTTTAGTGACAGAGGGCTGCGAAAACAACGGGCAAAATAAAAAAAAAGTTTCAATTATATTGGAATAAGCGATACTTGATGAATAGGACTTAGCCGAAAGTTAGAGTGGCACTTAATGTTTATTTTTACATCTTTGCCAGTGTTCTACCAGGTAAGAAAATTATCGAAGGAACCAGGGAACATTAAAGTGAGCATATTTCAAAGGGGATTTGGCACCACGCTCTGGAGGACAGCAAAAGTTGGAGGGTTTGGTTCCTGTGGATACTTGAATACGTGTTGTCCCAGCTATCAGCTAACGGCACTGAGTGTTACACTGACCTGTTTTGGAGGGGACGGGGATACTGTTGTGTGTTGTCCCAGCTTGGTGCTTCTGAATTTCAACATTGTCCTGTCCGGATCCGGGCCACAGTCTCTGAGAGATTGCTTCTCTGACAACTCTCGCGCCGCTGCCAGTGATAGAAAATATGTAGTCCATACTGCTGCTGGACCTAGCTACATTAGCTAAAAACAAAGCTCTCAAAGCGACAGAAAGCCCCAGGTCATAGCGTAGTGTTGGCACAAAGTCACAGGCTCAAACTCGGTGTGTGAAAAGCCTCTAACACGCTACACATTCCAAAACAGGAACTATTTGAAATACGTCAACAACTGCAAACTTTTTTTTTTTTGCCCCTAGTGGAGTCAAGCTGTGCAACACAGTTTGGCAACAGACTGTCACCGTTTACAGCAACCTACTACCCCATTGGCCTATATCTACAGTTCTGGTAATGGATGCATATTTCAAATACAAAACAATACCATATTTTATTTAGTCTACAAGAACAAAAAGTAGGATTATTTTCGGTTTAGCAAAGACAGATTTAGTTATACTACCCTCACTACTAGGATCTATATAACCATTTCCAGTTAATCCTAAAAGGCAGAGCAACAGGTCTGAACAACGCCTGTGTGTTGACATAAGCATGACTTTCTCCTCTATAACTAGTAGGTTTTCTTCTTGTTTAAGACATTTTAAAGCAAAAAATGCCAAACATCTGATGGTTTCAGCTTCTCTAATGGGAGAACTTCTTGCTTTTCTTGGTCTCACATAGTAAATTGAATATTTGGGGTTTTTGGACAGAGCAAAAAAATTTAATGACGTCACCACGTGATATAGGATATTGTGATTGGCATTTTTCACTGTTTTCTCTCGTTTTATTGGCCAAACGATTAATTTAGAAAATATATCAAATGCATCTTAAGTTTTCTTGATTGACTAATTACATGTTACTTTGGGTCAAATGAAAAAGTATACATAGTCTTACAAATATTTTTGTAGGCCTATTATAATTTAATTAGAAATAAACACAGTTGCAAATTCAGCGCTGATTGGAGGCAGACTTACAACGGTTATTATAATTCTGATCAATCTTCAGATCAGAAAATCTTTACAAATAAATAAATAAATGTATGGACAAAAATGTGACCCAGCTCAGCCCATACCAATTTCCAGACTGTTGCTAGGATATTTCATAGCCATCAAGAGTGGGTCTTTATGGCACTCATGAGAATGACATCCATCTGACTCCCACCATAATAACCTTCTAATAAAGTGAGACTTTCACATTCAGAGCCTGAGCACACTTCTGTGTCCATACTCGACTCCAGGGGACACAGTAAGAACTCTAAGACCTGTGACATATAAGTGTCTGCTTATCTAGTGAGGGAAATCAGGAGATGGCATTTGCAGTGTGCAAATGAATGTGAAAAAGTGAAAAACCTACAGACCAGAACAGGGCATAATAATGGGGCAGCAGACTCAGGTGAGCAGTGAACTGGAAAGACTGAGATGCATTATTCATTTTAGGGGCAGAACTGTGGTGAGACTGGAGTCAGGAGCTGTAAGGAAATCCTGTGATGTTTCAGGTGAATTAGAGAAGTGATCAGAATGAGGCAAATGGATCCATTTGTTCACTCTGTCAAATCAGAGAAGGTAAAGATGGGAGGAATTTTCCTTGGCAAACTCAAATCTGATAGAAACTGCACCTGGTCTGTGGTAGGCGGGCTGAGGTTGACACAGCTGTTATAATTGAACCATTGAGCTCTGAGACTGAATCAGGACCATGTTCAATACTGAATGTGCTCCATCTGCTGGTCACACAGGATAGTGCAGGCTTTATGTCCCTCTCTGACAAAACGGTTTGGGTGAGCAGCAGCATCATAAAAATACAGATAATGTAACAATCGAATCCTTTGTAAAATAAAGATTGTGTTATTTGTTTAATAAGCAGATTTTATTACTTTTCTACAGAGTAGGGATGCTATTTTCAAATGGAATCTGCCTTTACCTGATTTACTCTGAATGCAGCTTTGGTTCTATTTTCATTATTGATCTATCTGTTGATAACTTCAGTGATTATTCAAGAAATAGTTATTAAAGTGATAAGAAATAGAAAGAGCTGAAGGAATGACTTTGAATGACATCTGACCAACAGCCCCAACCCCAAAGGTATCAAGTTTACAGTGATATAAAACAGAGAAAACCAAGAAATGTGTTTTTGTTTTTGAACAGCTGGAATCTATAAATGTTTGGATTCTTTTTCTTGAGAAATTGTTTGAACAATGAACCAATTATCAAAACTGTTAGTGATTCATTTTCTGTAGAATGACTAATCAGTAAATCAACACATCCCTCAGCACTTCAGCTGTGTTGGAGTTCTATCTTTGAAAATAATATCCCTTGAACATGTAAAATGCAATCTTCAAACTTGTGTGCTGGATCCTACAGTAGCTGCCAACACTTTTGTGAACAACTGTGACACTGATGTATTAGACTGTTGTTGGACTTTCAGTCAGGGATTTCATTTGGCCCTCTGTTCCTCTGTGACCTTGCACAGGGCCCTGCTGGTACACTTGGCACTCAGACAGTGTATTTAGGCGTGTCTCAGATTGGCCCAATGCCGCCCCATCGCGCCTTGTAGCTGCGTGATATACTGTGTAGCTGTGCAGCTCCCTAGAGCAGTCATCAAATCATCCATAACATCCTCAGAGGGAGCCTGACTGGTTTCCTCCTACATTCCTCTGCATTTCAACCTCATCGGTTTAAAGATATACTCTCTAGTAGTTCAGCCCAAAGAATAAAGCTAAATCTGGTAATAAAGGCCTTTTTCTCTGAGAACTCCTCCACTCTCTAATTAAGCTTCAGTGTGACCAAAGACAGAGAATGAAAGAATTCCCTCTGTGCTCATCCAACAACATGAGCCTCATTGCATGGAAATTACGCATTTTACTTTGCTCTCCTTAAGCTAGCATGTTTGATGTACTGCCTGTTCTGTGTTTCACAGGTGATTAAAGGGACTGAAGTCAATTAGTTAACTGACATCCATTAAGGTGTTATATTTTTATGAATTTTTACAAATTAGCCTGTTTGTTTGTGGCTGATAGGTCATTATAATAATTGTGGATATGTTTATGTATGCATGCACAAGTCATAACATCACCTTTCCTAACCCTTTTCTAATACGATCAGATCGGTGCCTGAGATTGCGTCTCTATTTAGGGAGCTATTCTGTTTAATGATTTTAAAATGGAGAAGTCTTGTTATACAACAACTTGTATAAAAACCTCCCGGTGTCGGCAGCCAAAGCCAAAACCCTGAGAGGGTCTTGCGTGTGAGGCTTTGTCATCGTCTCGGAGCGGGGCACTGGGGAGTGAGTGCTAATCTCAACAGTTTCCAATTGAGAGCCAGGTAGGCTGCAGCCTAATCCTGAGACCAGGAACGCTTTCATTACCGAACAACAAACATGAAGGCCACTGGGGAGCTGCCGCTTTTCTGCTGTCAACGGACAGATGGAATACACAAGCAAGGTTACGTAAGCAGAGCTGCAGCAGTGCACACACATGCTGGTGTGAACACTAGCATGTGCGTATTAGTATGTTCACACACACGCGCGCACACATACACACATACTGTACATATATTTTCACACAGTCACAATCTGCTCCTTTCTCCCAGACATTTCCTGTTTACAGTGGAAATCACGATGACATGAATGCAGCAGAGAGTTCACTCATGTGACACAAATGCACCTGCTGGCAAACACAAACAAACCTTTCAGCATGTGGTAATTGGGAGGACTCATTGAGGTATGTGAGGCAAAGGAGATGGCTTAAGATAGTTTTCTCAGAAGTGATGGATCTCACATGGCATTTCCTGGAGTGTAAACACCCAACATACACAGCACTCACTGTCCTGCGCTTCACGAGCGTTCTGCTCTATTATCCCGCAGCCTGTACAAGAGGCATAAACAAGATGACGACCAATAAAGACAGTTCACTGCTGGAGGAAATCAGGCTGAGGCATCCAGACAATGGCAGCAATCACAGGTGTTTAACAGCCCTTGTCAGAAAATCCCACCCTCTCTGAGGTCTTTCATTGCGGACGTGAAGCTTCGCCTCTCAAAAGCTGTCAGCTCTCCCAACACGTTTTTCACTCTGGCAGCACCCAAATATTCATAAGAGGAGAAATGTGAATCAAATGTTGTGTGGCGCGTGTTAAGACTGTGACAATGCCAAGCTGATTCACCAGATCATCTGGAGGAATACGGCTGTTTAATTACTCAACACTGTGGTTGCGTAAGTCTGACTGCTGTCACTCAGACTTTGTTTATCGTTTTTCTTTCTTTTACATCCACATTGTTCATTTTTGAACCTTCAGATTCTCCCACCTTGCAGCTCATGTGGGCTGCAGTTAACGTCTGTACCAGCATTTACGGAGTTTGGCTGGATGTTTCTGAGTATGAGTCATTGTCCGATATGTGACGTCAGCACTGATATTAAAATCATTTCTGAGTCTCAGCTCTAGCAATGAGCACGCAGATTATCTTAAAACGGGGAAAGTAACTTGCAAGCCTGGTTCGGTTGTTTTTGGGGGAAGTTGTGTTAAAAGTGACAAATGACAAGAGACAAGTTGATGTTTTCACAATTCTCTTTGTGTGAGTGTAACACTGCTTGCCATATGTCCAGTGCTGCACCAGCTCACATGTGCTCTCTTTTATTAAGTAAATGCTGCTGATAAATGATTTTGCCTGTTCATGAGAGATATACTCGAGGTAGGTAGTTTTGCTCTGTGCAAATTTACTGTGCTTCAATGTGTAATATGTTCATTTTGTGACTTAGTGAAATTATATTAAGGTATACTGTGTAGATGTGATATATTTGACAGTGCTACGCTCACTGTTAAAATGACTTCTTGTTCTCATTCCCACAATGTTCATCTGTTTCTTTAATTTCAAGAATGACACGAATATAAAAACACTTTTGAACAAACTTTCAGTGGCAGAGATCTTTCTTTCTATAGACTTCTAGTGTGACCTCCACCTACTCATCCATTCTCTCCACCCCCTTTATTCCTTTTCAGGGCCACAGGGAGGCTGGTCCCTATCCCAGCATGCAACAGGTGAAGGGTGATAAAAATCAAGCGACTCTGATAGGTCACTAGAATATTGCCTTGTTAACACATATGAGACGGATGAACACATTTGCACTCTTGCCAATGGGAGTGGGGGGTGGGGGGTGCCGTCCTGGTGGTCTAGTGGTTAAGAAGGATAGAACCAGGGGCGTCGAGTTGCTCAGTTGGATGAGCATCCGCCCCATGTGTAGAGGCTACAGTCCTCGTTGCAGATGGCTCTGGTTCGAGTCCCGCATCGGACAAGCCCTTACCTGCATGTCATTCCCCCTCTCTGCCTCCCCATTTCCTGTCTCTCTCTACTGCACTATCAATAAAGGCACAAAAAAGCCCCCTAAAAAAAAAAAAAAAAAAAAAAGAAGCATAGAACCAGTTAGACTCTCCCCCTCCCCCAACATGTTTTCAGTCCATCTCGAATAATCCAGTTGAAACAATATGCAAAGAAATGAGGACAACCATGATCACAAAGAAAGGCTTACATGACTGTAATTTTACTAAACTGTCTCCATGACAACTCAGTGACTCCATCAGCTGGCAAAGGCCATGAGATTTAGTTGAACGCTTTGGACACTGTAAAGAACCTTCATGCTCACACTGAATGTGTTTTTTTTTTCCAGTGTTGTGAAACAGTGGCCTCAAAGTTACCCAGAACACCACTGGGCCCTGGCCTGTAGAGGATCAGGGAGGGAGTAAGGGTACTGTTGTTGTTTCCAAGGCAACCTCCCATCCCATCCCATCCCATCCCTAGCTACTACCAAAGAGCTCCTACAGGCTCATTGTTATTGAGTCAAAAGGTCAAGGCCTATGGTTGGAACATCTCATAACAGTAATGACACATCTACCACAGCATTATACTGCCATGAGAAAAGAATATGGGACCCAAGCAAAACAGCGTAATCCCATCAGAAACACTGTCCTAATTTTAGAAGATAAGCCGCCTGTCGCAGCCAATTGTGCTCTTTTATGTATCTGGGTTTTTCCCTTTAACTAATTCAGGAAACCCTGGCCAAGAGTTTTTATTCACTTGACGACCAAGTGTGTCCAAAGGAGCCAAATACATCGTCTAAAAAAAGTGAATCTTTTGTTGCTATGAATGTGTTATGTAAAGTGAAGAGAGAATATACAGTGTATTCTTGCTGCAAAGAGAAAGCCTGCGCATTCAGTTAATACATGATGTTGTCAGAGTGTGGAAATAAGCCTCCGTATTCCAGCTTAATGCCTCCAGAAGAGACAGGAAATAAGGAGGTGATGGCTGAGGTGTTGTTTCGCCAACCGGTCCGACATGGACCTGCTGCCGCAACATTTCAACCCGCTGTTATTGCCTGGTCTTCTCCCTCAGGACAGTTCTACAGGGTGCCTAGTGGTGATCGATGAGCGGTGGCGTCTGAGCGGGCTATCTTTCACCGCCACTTCCACTGCCCCCGCTCATGGTCATCTATCCTCTGTGGGTGTCTGCGCTGTCTGAGGCCGCCCCGAGAGGCTGGGTGGCCCCGACGACTGATGGCCGCAGGCTTAGCGGGAAGAACACATCCATCTGCTGGGCTGTGTCTTCGCTCCTTCAATCTTTTCACTCTTCCTCTCTTTCTCTCGGTGCATGCATTGTATTTTATTCCCCGGTGTGCGTCCTGCTTATGATGAGGAGACACTTAATTTCAGGTACAGGAAAAGAAGAGGGGAAAAAAAAGAGGAAAAACACAACAGCGCTGGACGTAAAACAAAGAGGGTGAAGGAGGAAGGGAAAACGGAAAGGACATGCATCAGATACGCACCACTGCTCGCTCCATACAGGGCAATTTATTAAAATAATAAAGCCCAGCCTTGTGCTGAAGGTTGAGCCCACTGTAAACCTGACAGCGAGACAGAGAGAGAGGCTACAGGACTGAGCCATTGTCAGACAAATAAACCAAAGAAATGCTCTGTTATGTCAGTGTCCACTTTATTATCTGCGCTGAACTCTTTGAAAGGAGTTAATTGCTTTCTTTTAAACTCAGACACAGTCATATATTTCATCATTACCCAACAAAGCCTCTCATGAATCACTCTGCTACAACACAAGCACAAAGATTGCTCTACATACGCCTCTTCCCCTCGATGGGCATTAGAGTCAGGCCGCAACTAGTTACAGCAATGCACTGTGGGAGGAAATTAGAACCAAATGGATGTCTTAAATATGACAAAGACGGTAAGAGGCTCTGCACTGTCTCTATCTGCTGTAAAACTGTCTTCACCCCGGACACCCTCCATCTATCACCTGATATCCTCCGTTCCACAAGTGTGCTAAATTGGATAATGAATCTGTCTCCCCGGGAGATGCAGTAGATGGATAATTTGTTGGTTAAATTACGAGCCGGGGACATATTGCATCATTCGTGGTGTGAGACATTAGTTTGGTTAAATGGATGCAACCTTTTGGAGTTCACATGAGTAACATGAGTGAATTAGGACCCGATGAAGGCATAATTAACTGTGCCTGACTCTGTAAATGATACATAACTTGAGTCAAATATGCTGCCGAGGTATCAATACACAGGTTATGAAGTTGCTATCTCTGAGGGTAAAAATAATTCTGCAAAAGCTGTTTTGCTTCCATCACACATTACGTCAACCGTTTACTTTTTGTTTCACTATTTTCTTTTCAACAAATATCCTATACTGTGGGACCAAAACACGAGTCAATACATTTATGTCGTGCTGAGAAAGAGCAGCTTACAGAATAAGCATTATTACTGTCTTTTATTACACACGGGAGAGCTGAGATGATGCTGAGCAAGAGCTGACTGTGTTCTTTTCTTCACTGACTGATTGTTCCACCTTTATAACTTTTTCAAAATGGCAGGTTTTTCCTTATGAGAGCTTTTTTCTCATATATAGAGCAAGAGTCAATAAAATCCTTTAGGTATACACAGAGGAAGAGGTGAAAGGAGGAGAGAAAGAAAAAAGAGATGATTGACAAAAAAGTTTGGATGGTTAAAAGAATAGTTCACTTTTCAGGGAATACTTTCTTTCTTCTTGAGAGCGTGATGAGAAGACAGATACCACTCTCATGACTAAGATTAAGACAGAGCTAGCATAGGGATGTGCTATCTTAGATTAGCATTTAGACTACTGTAGAACCAGCTAGCCTAGCTCTCTCCAAAGTTACCAGTAAACTGCTAAAACATATGCAACTCCTTCTAAAACCACAAATAGTCATTTTTATATTTCTGCTGGTGCACTGATTCAGATAAACCAGCAAAACATGTCAATTTATTAGCCTTTGCTTCAGCCCTCCTCGGCTTTATGGGGCTTTATATTTTTGTCTGGCCCACGTTACTGTTTTGGTTCACGCTCACTGCTGCTTTGTTTTCAGCCACAGCAGTTTTCAGTGAGAAAACCCCAAATCCCACCGCACACTACCTGCTCAGCTCAAAACAGCAGACAGATAAAAGTTAGCAATCATAAAGGTTTGAATTTCACTCACGGTATGTGCCCCTAACCGCGACCCACAGCGTATTTTCAGATTTGAATTTTATTTCAAGTCTGTGTTTATCAGTCAGTCAGTCAGTCAGTCAGTCAGTCAGTCAGTCAGTCAGTCAGTCAGTCAGTCAGTCAGTCAGTCAGTCAGTCAGTCAGTCAGTCAGTCAGTCAGTCAGTCAGTCAGTCAGTCAGTCAGTCAGTCAGTCAGTCAGTCAGTCAGTCAGTCTGTCTGTCTGTCTGTCTGTCTGTCTGTCTGTCTGTCTGTCTGTCTGTCTGTCTGTCTGTCTGTCTGTCTGTCTGTCTGTCTGTCTGTCTGTCTGTCTGTCTGTCTGTCTGTCTGTCTGTCTGTCTGAGGCTTCACATAGAGACTGTCTGAGCGCTGAAGGCTCACAGCCGTGACCCAGCATGCACTATATATGTATTATGACTTAACAACGTTTTGCATCGCTCCACAGAAATACAGTATGATAATAATAATTACACAGTGCCTCAGAATTGAAGGCATCAACATTTTAGATGAGGCAACTGCACAAACAAAGCAGGCCTCTATAAAGCCTGCTTGCTCTTCAAGGCTTGTGTGTTTCTCCACAGCTGTACCTCCAGTAATACTTTGTGCAGCCAGAGTGGAGAGAAGGAGGAGGCAATCAGACCTGATGTATGTGGCTTCTGCTGCTACGCCTCTTTGTGATAGTCTTCCAGAGCCCCGCCATCCACTGAATGTCCAGAGCAATGACCCGTGTGGAGTAGACAGCATACTGCACTGGCCGGCTAAATCCTGTCCTCCAGCTATTCTTCCTCTTGGATAAACCGGTGCATAGCAAGCGTGGCCCTGAAGCATGTACAATACAAAGTCGTCCACCGTCTAATAAGAAGAGCTAGAGGAGGAAGGGGGGGGGGGGGGGGGGGGGGGGGAGTTGTAATCATGGTTTGTTTGAAGCTCAACCATTTGGATCCAACATTCCCATCTTCTGTCACTACACCCACCGATTAAGTAAAACTTACAAGGAAAAAGGATGCTCCAAAAATTAAACCCAACAGCACTCAAATCATGTCTCTTTCAATAATATGGAGCCCCCCCTAGGGTCAGCTGAGAAAAGAAGAGCCATGTGTAAATCTGTACACTTGGTTTACAAATCTGTGCACATGGTTTATAAGCCGCGCTCTGGCATTGGTAATCTGTGCTGACAGTTTTTCAAAGAGTGTGCACAGATTAGTAAACGACCTCTCTCTTCAGAGAACAAGGAGTGGAGCATTTTTATGGCGACCACATCCACCAAGTAAGTCCAGTTTATCTAGATAGATTTAATGCTATATCGTGTTTTGTTGCATTCATGCTCCATTCCTTGTTCTGTGAAGAAAGACTTAAATTGCAAATCCATCCTGATGGTTTACAAATCCGAGAGCACGGGTTATAAACTGCACACACTATATGGAGAGATAATTACTGAATGTAAACACATTGACTGGCAATTGCAGAGAAAAATACGGATCATAAATAGCTTAGGTTAATGATTAGTCAACTTATCAAATAGTTTACATTTAATGAAAATCTATAGGCATATAAATTTCACTCAATGTGCACTTACTAGCTTTTTACAAGGTTTTAAACAGAGCTGAGTGGAGTGCTCACTGAGCCAGTACAGTAAATGGACCTTGTGGTCTTGCTCAGAATGAGCAGACCGTGAAATATGATTGAAAGCAGAAGAACAAGCTTGAAAGTACATGGTTGTACATGCCTAACTAGCACTTTCTATGCGCTTTCAGTACACTTTCTTACTTGACCTCCTCGTATAGATGTAGTACTTCGTACTTACAGCTGGTCTCCTACTGCACGGAAGCTTTAGTGATGTCCCTCACTTGTGAGTCGTTTTGGATAGAAGCATCTGCCAAATGAGTGAATGTAAATGTACAGAAAGTGGACCTTGAGTTTTATTGAGTGTTTTCAAACTGTTTCCAAAGCCATGAATGGACTTGCTCGGTCTGAATGACGGTTCAATGATGGAGGAGTCTCTCAATACGCTGTAAAGTCTGCAGCAAGTTTTAGAACTGACACAAAGTTGTGTTGTTGGGTGTTGTCATCACAGATACTGAACTGAACATAAAATCTCTACAAGCAATGACACACTGACTATAGACAGAGAAACAGCTAGGTTCGTTTTAATTAGAAATATTATTAATGATCCACATGACACTTAGGCAGAGGCCTGCATTTCAAATCTACACAACTGCAACTCGTCACTTTCCACTGACACTCCATGTCTCTGCAAATTCAATTAAGTGTTATGTAAATATCATCCATAACTGTGTAATGGTTTATCTGCTCCTCAGAGTCATTGACTTATTTATTCAGAAATGCTGATTTGCACTGGCTGATTGCACACAAACAGGGTTTGCTCTGATTTCAGCTCAGCTCACCTCAGCACCAGCACATGTACATTAGACAGAGGCAAAAATAGAGCTGTTTTTAAATAATAGCAGCCCATAAATTCATGAGTAAAGGGGAAACAAATATCAACAGTTATGTGAAGTGGCAGGTCTTATTTTCCGTCTGCTGTGAAATGAATCAATAGCAGGGGCTGGTCCTGGCATTCGACAGTAGAAAACTGCTTACTCTTCATTTGAGCTATATGTAATCAATCTTAGCCAGAGAATGGCTCGAGCCCTTTCCAAACTAAGTGGGGAAACAGTGGGATTACTAGCTCAGTGGCATTTATAAATTGCACCCAACGAGAAGAGGGCCACCAAGAGACTCCCGGTCAACATAATTACACCAGCAGGCCAATAAATCCGACCAACAGATCTTTTACAGTAGCACTGTAGTAAATTCAGCCGCTTTCCTTATATTGCTTTCTTGCACTAGAGAAGGAAACATTAATGTTTTTGTTGCTGTCTACAGTAAAAAAACAAAAACAAATAGTGGCCTTGGTAACTACACATCTCTGTGGCCTTCGCCTGTGGCCAAGCTGTGAGTCAGTGTAGAGATTTAGAGCTACACACTGTTGACTCATGCATTTGACAGCGTAGTGTGCTGCGGAGGAAAATCTGCATTAGGTACCCTTGAAACAGGTGAATATAAAGCACTACTGAAATCCATCTAATATCATTCGCTTCTGCTAAAAAAAATAAATAAATATAAAAAAGGTAAGAAAAAAAGAAAAGAAAAAGAACAAAGACACAGGAGCTGCTTAAAAGCACAGAATTGATTTAAGAATACATTCACCGTCTCTGGGGACGTTAAGAAATGACAAATGTCAGACAAAATATAGCTAAAGGACAATTATGGCAGAGCTAACATCATAGTTATTTTCATTCTCTTATCCCAGGTGTGTGTGTGTGTGTGTGTGTGTGTGTGTGTGTGTGTGTGTACAGCAAACACAAACCTTGACCTCTGCTGTAATTTCTTGATGGCCATATTTCCCATGAGATTGTAAATACCTGTGGCAGGACCTGCAACTCCTTTTGTTACAGTATTACAACATAAAACCGTCTTTACTGAAGATTGGGAGCAAACGGACGTTCACCTTAATTCTTCCTCTGGATGTAACCTGGTTAGCATGAGACTGATGGAACCAGACAGTACCATGTTCATTTTTTTCTGGGGCTACAAACAGAGACAAGGCCGGCATGAATCAACCATCTCAGTGTCAAAAAACTCTGCTTTATACTGCTGTTTTTACTTACATAACCTTTTATCTCTTATTATTTATGGTTGAGTGAAAAAAACAAAACAAAGTTCTAGACAGCAGCACAGAGCGGTGATAAATTGTGCAGAGCAGCTAGTCTGGTCTGGATAAGAACGTGGACAGGGCTCTCAGAATAATAAGCGCAGAGGAAAAAGTCAAAACCTGGATAAACAGAGGCGACTCCTGTAACCAAAGCTGCTCCATTGCTATCTGAGGATGACTGAAGCATACTATTAACCTTTGTGGAAATGGTTTCTGAGCGCTCCCGGGTTGCTGTGAAGTGTGTGTGTAATTGCGCGGCCGTCCAACTCTCTCATATTGCAGTGTGGACATTAAACTGAAACATCTACACATGACAACTAGGACTCTCCCGTCTGTCTGAGGCACAGAGGCAACTTCCAGCCTCTGGAGTGCTGCAAACATTGCATGCGCTTCACACCTGAACAAAACAAATCACATGCTTTTTGTTTACAGAGAGAAAATCCCGACGCATCAGATATCCCAATTAAGGTTTGCAAGAACAGTGAGATTTGGCCGCTTCTAGTGCTGTTTAGTGTGAACGCAGCCCTGGAGGCACGTTCGTTGTCAGGCTTTTCTTATCAACGCACAATGTAGACTATGGTACCCTGTAGACTGCACCACTTTCACAGGATTTACTGTGGAGATTCTTGTGCAGAGAATACCGAGTCTGTGTGGGGCCAGGCCCATGTGCATGTACTATTATGAATACTTGTAAACTATGTATTAGCTTATAAGACCAGGACTCATGCCAGGCAATCATTTAGACAACAAACACATGGTGGTGTGATGACCTGTATCGTTATTTAAAATGTGAGCGCTAAAATGTAGGGTCGCACTTTATTTTTGGGTACTCTGATAAGCTGTAACGAGGTGTAATTTGTATCAAATTAGACAAAATAATATGTTCTTTATTAGACGTTAAACAAATATAGTTATACCCTTTTTAGTGGCTACACTTTAATTATCCTGCAATTAGAAACTGCCTATAATTACATATTAAATACAAAATAAACGATACTTTGACATTATTACACCAAATTATACTCTAATTGATTAATATACTGTAAGACACCATTTTATAAGATCATGATCTAATCAGAAATAAAATATCTGGCCGTCCTTCACCCGTCCGTTGTAGTGTGGATGTTGTCCACAGTCCTGTGCAGGTTGTACGTAGTGATAGTTTCTACTCCCATATGTCACAAACATCAGTCAGATGTTGAATGTCACCAGGGACCTGATTGAATGAGTGTTCCTTAGAAAGTTGACACCTTCTGAGGAGACACACCTGATCAGTACTACTTTACTGCTAATGTAAGAATGAAGACAGTCCTGCAGGTTTGATATGGTTTGGCAAGTCGCACCACAATCTAACAGACACTTTACATTGTCTGTAACTCTGTCATATTAAGGTGGAGCACCATCAACTGGTTCAATTTTGGATCCTGCTCCTGGTTGGCAAAATACCTGGATTGTTTTTAAGCTCTCTGTGAGTGAGGGTTGGTCACATGTATGAGGGAGAATAAATATGGGACAATAAACCAGATGGTAAGTTGGTGGGATGTTTTATTGTTGTCTTCCTCAAAAAGCAGGAATGTGTTGTATCTCACTCTTTATGATTCAAGGTGTTTGTTTTTAAGGCTCAATAAAAACACACACGTATTCCCCTGCTTATCCACTAAGAGATGGTTATTTGTGTAGAAGTTACTGTGAAGAAACTGGCGATGCATTACGGTACAGTGGAGAACGACCCTGTGCAGCATTTTCTCTTACGTCCTCAGGAGGCGTTTACAGGGGGTCCACAACTGTTTTCATTTTCAGATTTGTTTCAATCCAGCGTCTTTTTAAACAAACCTTAGATACTTTGCATCGAAGAGAGTCGCCAGTACTCAGTGCTGCCCCACGAGCAAGAGGCAAACCTCTCTCTGCATCTTCTCTGTTCAGTGAGATCTAATTAATGCTGTTTTTTTTTGTAAATTAGTGTCCTGGATTCAGGCCTCTAAAAAAATGACTCTAATAACTTTTACTTTTTGGTCAGCTTGGTCACAACTCACTGACCCTTTGAAGAAATACAGGAGCTTCATTTGAAAGGTCTCACGCCAACAAGTCCGTCAACGACTGATGCAACTGACTGCATCACCTCAGTTTGAGGAGAATCATATCAAATTTCTATTATTGTCATCTACTTAATATTTCTGCATTGGGGTCTGTGAAAATTAAGTCCTACAAGTGAGTATGATAAGCAGCTATTTAAATCTAACTAACATTCATCTCATTTTCAGGTTGTAACTAAAAACGAGATGTTTCTGGAGTCTTAACTTAACTGTTATTCATACATTATCTAATTTGATTTAACAAGATTTGAATGGATTAGATTTGATATTGGATCTAGATACTTTATTTGATGAAATGCTATCACACCCCAACCCTATGTTATATAAGGCTGATTCCCAAAGCACTGCCTATTTATCCACTCATAGATTTAGACCACTATCTTTATGCTATTCAGTGTGAAACGGTTCGGTTTACGGATTACAGATTTTGTAAACAAAAGGTAATCTCTTCTTCTCCACTACCCTTACCTCCTCAAACATCTACACAATCACATTGTATAGCAAGCACCAACCAGTGACCACCTACTGCGTGTTGGTGGTTGCTTGGAAGTGTGACTACTGATCTTGAATGAATATGTCAAACAGTGATGGAGACACAGGGGAAGGGAAAAGAGCCAGAGACGTTGAGAAATACAGGAAGACAGACAGTGAGGAAGAGATAGAGAAAGGCTGTGTGGGAGGAAGTGAAAGTAAGAGCGGCTGAGAGAAAAACCCTCCATTGGATTTGTGGTGGGGCTAAGCTGCCTGCTGGTGCTACGTGACCAGCCTATGCCCGCCAAGGCAAGAAGGCTCGGGCTTATCTCAGTGCACACAAGCAGCTCTGCTGGCAGAGGTGCCATGGCATGGCTGTGGGTGCTGCTGTCAGAGCGTGACGGATAGCTCTTACTCTCTCTCTCTCTCTCTTTCCTTTCATTTCATTTCCACTCTCTCTCACCCCGTTCACTCTCTCGTTCTCACTCGTTCACTTGGGAAGAGCATGTAAAGGTTTGATACTGATGCACAACGTGGGGACGATTCACACTTAAGGTGGATTTCAAAACAGACGAGCGGCTTCCTGTTTACTTAACAGTTGAGTCCCACAGTGTCTGTAATGACAGCATGGAAGTGAGTGAATGGGATATTTCCATTTGTCTGGTTAAAATGTTGATGCTCTGTCCAAAAGGAAAAAGGCAAATTTCTACTTAAACAATGTTTTCTAGGTTTTTTTTTTTTTTCCAAGCCTGAGAAATGTTTAAATGGTTTCCTTTTAACTTTACATAAAATCAACACTTCCAACCACAAATCCTTACAGAAGACACCCTTCAGAAGAAATCTATACTGACTGACATCCTGGAGTTGATGTCATGGCCTCTAACAATCAGCACAGTGCACAGCAGAAAATAAGTTATTGTCATTCCTGCTAGCATCTAGCTGTATGAATACAAACGCTGTTCATTTTTATTTAAAATTCTAACTACTATTAAAATGTGGGAAAAATTCAGAATGTGATCTCTTATCTAGTCGTAATCTAGGTTGTTACAGGAAGTTTACTTCCGCTCTGATCTATTTGCATCAGTGGTCACTATAGCTGTGTCCCAAATCAGGGGCCACGTGCTTCCAAAATGAGACGTTCTGGCCTGCAGAGGATTTCTGCTTTGTGTCACCAGCTGTGCCCACCCTTACCATCGTGTCACAAAGCTCTCTGCTTCTGTTGCCTAGCAACCTTAACAATGCATAACTTTTTTTTTCACTAAAACTTGAGGTTTTAAGACCCTTGGTTTTTAAACAGTTTTACCGTTAGCTGCTGAACTGAGCTGAAACCAGATACATTTAGAAGTGTAATCCTGTGGCTCTCTGTTGTCGTTGTTTGCTGCCATATCATTTTCATTACCGGTGAGCAATGATTATTGGGATAGGCTGGGCCATGAAGGAACCACCCATTAGCCTTTGTTGCCAAGGAAAATAAGGCCACATTTGTCGGCTGCATTTGAAGGAGCCTTCGAAATGGGACAGCCCAGTTGCGCCACTGTGGCACAATCAGACTTCAAATGCAGCCTCTGAAGGATGTGTGGGAGCTTATATTCTAAAATGACCGCGAAATAAACCTGTCGGTAACCTATTAAGAAAAAAATGATTAAGTTACCATTTTGTTTCACTTCAGATGAACCGGTGGAGATGTAGACAATGATTCAGAGGTCTGGGACAAAGCTGATCTGTTAGCTTGCCGCTCGAGTGAGGCAGCAGATGGACAGAAAAATGTCAATTCTATAATGTGGGTTAAGACAGGCTCTGTGGGTTTAGTCTGACTTCATTTGAACAACAATCATGTTACTTTTTATTTGTACAAACTGGATTTATTTTGCTTGGGAGCCCTAATAAATACTGCACTACTGGCCTCATGGGCTCAAATGAAATCAAAGAAAATGCCTGCACCAAGATGTGGTCTGGTCACATTAGGTAATTATCATGAAAGAGACATGTCTCTGTGACATGAACCTGAACTCAAGTGAAAGTGCAGTATGTCGATATGGAAGAAAACTGGACACATTAGCAGCCAGTCGTTAGATTGTGCAGGAGGGTTATTCACCAGATCCTTAGATACAGATGCCGGCAAAAACAAGCTGAGACATGCTGCTATTTTTAGTTGTATAACAACTTAGTTGGGGAAGAACGGGGGTCACATACATGTAATTCCCTTTGCTTTGAATTGCATCTTTGACAGATGGTCAGTGCTACATGGAAACATCACTACTCTTTTATCATCATTGGTCCAAAATGTCACAAGGCTCAGCACTGAATGTCATCCCAGCAGAAGAAGTAGATGTTGACAGGACATCATCTGACATTTTTAGTTTGAGCAAGTGAAAATTCAAGTCATCCAGAGAACACTTGACCGCCAAGGTCAAACACATTATTTTCATCCCCTTTGAAAATGGTCACAGATCTGTAAGTTGTCCCAGTTCCACAGAAAAAACAAGAGAGACGGTGGCGGTCTCACAGTGGCTTGTGTTGTAATTGCCACCTCTGGCTACGATCCGGATGTGTAAACACAAGAGACGTGCCACCTGAGACAATTACATCAAACCAAAAGAAGAGAGCAACACCGGTGTACTGCCTGCAGCGCTGGCTATAACTGTCAACTGCCATAGTGATTAACTCCTCATTTGATATCATGCTGTGACGATACAGCTGCTGCTGAAGACCGGAAAATACTGTTTTCAAGGACAGACGCTCCAGCTATGTTTACACCCCAACGGAAATGCAACTATGAGAAGTAAAGGAGCAACAGGAGCAGCCACTTAACGCCCAACCTGACTCTTCCGTCAATCTATTGAATGGCTGCTAATTAAATCCTGGCCTCTGAGTCGCTTTCATGAAACTGCATTTCAAGCAAGGCTTGGTGGGAGCCTTGAGCAAGTTAGTGTATTGCTGCCCCAGCACCGATTTCTCCCCTCTTCGACCCTGCAGTGGAAATCCAATGAATAACTAACAGGGGAATAATCAGTCACAAGGTGGCGGTGGCAGGGTCCACCGCTCTCGGGGCGTTAGGGTACAGCAACATGTGTGGTCCTGCCTTGTTTATTAGCATTTCCTCTGTCAGGGGCGGCAGATACAGTGCTGCGCTAGCAGAGTCAGGCCTCTGCTTCTATCTGCAAGACATGCAATACTCACTGAGGTAGCAAGCAAGTCAGTGTCTGAATAATCTCTCACACACACACACACACACACACACACACACACACACACACACACACACACACACACACACACACACACACACACACACACACACACACACACACACACACACACACACACACACACACACACACAACACACACACACACACACACACACACACACCAGATTTGTCTTGTTAAAAGGACATTATTTATGATGGTCTCTGATGAGACTTCAGATTGGGTGCTGATTGATTTGACTGGTTTGCCAGAAAACAAGTCTGATACAGCTCTTTCAATAAAACTTTGATATTTTCTAGTTTTACTAGTTGTAGAATCTGGCTGTCTGAAAATGATCAAACTTTAAAGGCAGACGATATAAAATATCTTGATAGAACATAATAAAAAATATTTTTTTGGGGTTGTAAATGAACAAATTCTGGGTACATGCCTTAAAAACTCCAAAAGACCAAACTCTTTACACAAATGTCCCGTCTTCAAACCAACACTCCTTTCATTCTCGTGTGTATAAAAGCAAAGCTTCAGCTGCCTCTCAGGTGGGGAAATAAGTCAGACAAGAGCATAATGTGATAAAATGCCTCTCCTCAAGACTGCAGCCAAGGTTGGTGCCACAGTTTGTAGCAATCTGTTGGTGCTGTCCGTCTGTCCTTGAGACAGATTACCCTTCTGCCTGTACCCCCCGGTCACACACACTGAAAATACATTAGAGGATAACAAGGTAGAGAGAGTGAGAGACAAGGAAGAGAGAGGAGGGGGGAAACGAAGGGAACGGTCGAGGGAGCAGAGGAGAAAATGGCAGAAAAAAAGCTGGATGGGGGAAGAAGCAGTGGAGGGATGTAAGGTTCTCCCCTTTGTACCAACATAAAGACATCTACAGGAGCCACGGTGGCATCGCTCCTGCCTGCAAGTGTTTATCTAACACAGTCATAACTAAAAGCAGTTAGCTTGTCTGTGCACACACACACAGAATCAGACCCACATGTGCTGTTTGTGTTTACAGTATATAAATATATATATATAGATAGATAGAAAGATAGATAGATAGAAAGATAGATAGATAGAGGCACAGAGAGCATGATTCAGCCTTGGATACAAAGAGTAAGAAGAGCACTTGAGCAGCACATATCCAATGAGAACACAGTGTAATGAAAGCCGTCGTAGGCAGGAACACTAAAAGTCACACTTAATGAGTCTACAGCTGTGGAGACACCGGGTTGATCTCCTGTTGGGCGCTCTCGTACCTCTCAGAGCTCTCGGAGCTCCAGAGTGGCGGCTACAGGCCGGCTATAATGATGTAAAGGTCAGACGTGGCGGTGGGACTCGGAGGCTGTCAGATAGAGACACTGGGAGTCTGGGGAGAGCTGGTGTCAAGAGTCACACCCTCTCAGGAGGCAACGCTGCAGGCATCAGGGCCTCTCCTTTCCTCTCCTCCATTTTCCTCTACTTTCTCTTCCTTTCTTGCTATTCCCTTTCTTTTCCTCTTTTTTTCTTCATTCCTTTATTTCCATCCATTTCCATATTTCCTTGTTCGTCACATTTCATGTGAACACATGATTCGAGAGTACCCCGGAGTGAACAAATGAGACGAATGACTTTACCCTCACCTGCTGTGACAGTTTAAATATTGCCCTTCTTTCCTCCTCCATCCCCTCTCTCTCTTTTTCTTTCCCGTTTCCTCCCGTCTTTGCTTCGCTGACATCAGCCCAAACGATGACTGACACTCATCACAACGTGTTTACATTCTCCTCCTCTTCATTGTGAGTTGGAGGACGGTGCAACGACTGTGAGGAAATGTAGCACATTTAATGTAAGAACGCCATCAACATATCAATCACTGCCTCTCTTCAGAGGTGAGAAGTGCGGCTGGTGTGGTCCTGGTAGGAGACTCATTGGTGGGGTTATTAAAGTGTTGGCGGTGAATGCTCTGTGTCTCTAATGACTGGTCTGTCTGAAGCCTGGCAGCCAGCACAGCAAGCTGCCTGCCACATTATTACTATCCCATCAGAATAAATTAGCATGATCAGCCCTGCAGCAGCAGCCAGGCCTGGGTTTGACTATACAGCAATGCTACAGGGCCGGGCTTACAGGGCTCATCTAGAAACAGGAACTACAGAGACTGGACAGTCACTAATCAATGTCTCATTAACAACATGAATGACTGACACATGCAGTATTTCTGTAGTCATATGGTGAAGACTCAAGCCATGTTCTGAATGTGGTTCATCTAGGCCAACGCTAATTAAAGCACGTGATTAGCTGCTATGACTCAGGTTTGTACAATTTGTTACTCTGTAGTTAAAAGCCGTAAAAGCACAAGTCACAGTCACGCTTCATTTAATGACTGACTGACTGTGACTTCTGACCCAGCGCTTTTTAAAAAGGAGCCCATGATGGCCGTCGGATGGATAAGAGCGGGCTGAAATATCAACAGTCAGTCCTCCTGTCCTGCCCGGCTTTTATCCCACAATTTCCTTTATTGATTATCGTCGGCTGAACTGATACGGACGACCGCGGATCAATCTGTTCTCCAGTCGATCCCTGGCCTGAGGAGCAGAGTCGATACATGATGACTCTGTAGAAAGCTTATCAGAGCGTGACACCCGCAGACACACAAGAAGAATGACACGCCCTCACCCACTCTTGACTCTGTGACCCCCTTCGACACGAGCCACCCCAGCAGTGGCCTTTCCCTTCAGAACAGCCGCTGCTGCAGAGTTTTAAGCTGCTGCACTGATTTACATGACTAATCACACACTCTGTGCTCAAGGACACGCAGGGAAATTCAAATTTAGCAAGGACTCTATTAAGGGAGCTGCAAGAGCGTCTAATGGAAAATAAGTTGATGGATCAGCATAAACTCACCTGTGATGCTTTAAGTAACAGCTATCCATCTTGATGCCACTTTTTACCTTCACTTAAGTGTAAAACGCACTGAAGTCACGACCAGCTCAAATTCAATAACTAAAACGGTATTTGTGTGTCTTAAGGTGCTATCACACCTAAAGCTGTTGATCAAACTACACTATTATTACATCAACCTGCTGAGTGTGAACCGTCAGGGAAGCCATCTTATTATGCAGCCATCTTATTATGCAGTATTATTATTATATAATTATGCAAGATCATTTAGTAGCCATGGAAACACTTGTGCATGTCAGCACATGCAGGCATTTTCTCTGACTAATCATAGGTAATAGCAGTTTAAACAGAGGTGTTATTTGGCTCTCTCTGATTAAAAAGTGAGTTAATGAAACACAGTAACTACACCGGCCTTGCCCCTTACTTTGTCCATCATCATTTATGACCCATGAGCTCCAGATGCAGTCTGACGCTCATAACCAGTTATGTTTTCATCAGCTCTCTGTGTTACAGCACTGAATAATGGCCAGAAGTGATTTTGCAGAACATGATGATGTCATCACAGTGACGTTTGGCCTTTTATATATAAAATGTCATCACTTCACTCAATCATTTTAAGCTATTAAAACATTTGTGTTGTGTCATAATTAGTGTATGAAATCGTGAGGGATAGCCAGCAATGTGTTTTGTGAGCTCACAGTGACCTTTGACCTTTGCAAACCAAAATTTAATCAGTTTGAGTCAAACTTGAAGAAATTCCCTCAAGGTCTTATTGAGATATCGTGTTTACGAGAATGGGAAAGATGGAGTGACAACCTGAAAACATAATGCCTCTGTTCCTGACCGCCGCTGGTGCGACGGTGAAATAAACACATCAGGTTCAGTAAAGTGCAGCATGATTTACTGTCAGGAACCTGAATTTAATTTCTCCACATGTGGTGCTGACATCACCAAAACTGTCCAATCAGTGAGTTATCTGTCAGTCCATGTCACGCCATGTGTACTCTTCTTCGTTCATTTGTAATAATTTTGTAAATTGTGTCAATTTGACTTAAATGACACACGGACAAACAAACGTGGAGAAAATCTGTGTCCACACGTCGTCTCCTTACAGTATTACAGTGTGAGCTGACGAGGAAACACAGTCCATGTTCTCTCCTCTGCCAGGTGATAATAAGTGCCACACATGAGGTATTTAAATGTCAACACTCACTTTGTTGTCCGTGTTATTCATCACGACGGACCCTATAACTGGCTATGCTTACTCCACCTTTACTCTCTTTTATATGCTTCATTATTCCTTTCCTTGCACGCGCTCATATTCTCTCTCCTTGCCGACCCTTTCCATGTTTTACATGTTTACATCGGTCATCATCACTTTCCCTTTTCCACACTATATGAATTTATCACATGTACTGTAGCTATATGCTCTATGTACCAAGATATCACTGAAAAGAACTTTTCATTCCCAAGACATCTGCTCCGTTACATTAAATACAAAATATAACTCTAAATGCCTTGTGAGTGTTTGTCTACACGATGCCCTGAGAGTCAGCCTGACATGCATGGAAACTTTCTGTGGAAACTTTGATTAATGTCACTCTTTCTCCTGGGTAACAATGACACAGTGACACAGCAATGATTCCACTCATAGAAGTTCATAAAACTTTTGTATTTGCAAAGAGTCTGTGGCAAAAGAAAACCGAGCAGCAACAACAGCATTACATCTGGAATAAATCTGCATGTCAATAAACTACATCTACAGTAAATGAAATAAGGAAGTCAGAATAAAGAAGTAAGAAGTCAGAGAGCAGCAACAAGCACCAACCATATCACTACAAATACAAAAGGAATCAGTCAAAAATAAAGATCTTGCGGATGACCTGTCAGCTGCACTTAAAAGTCCTGTTTACCTACTTTTTCCCTCTTTCTAACCTTGAGCCGAGCAGCCTGCAAACCGAATCACATCAATGAAGTGAACAGAGACGCATCGCATTTATGAGTTTGGAATTAGTTTATCTCAAACTCATTTCATCATGTGTGGGAAGTCAGCTCCCTGAAGTGTACTTACTCTCACTGCAGCAACCTACCCTCCGACACAGAAATAGACCCGCAGCAGACAGTAGGATCCATCACGAGAGTAAATCTAATCAGAGCCACGTAATTAAAGTTTTGTTGGCAGGAAATGAAGTAAAGGTTGAGAAACGGGGTGAGCCCGTCGTGGATTTGACACGGTGGAAGTTTCCCCGGGTGAGAAGTTCATGTCGACAGATCAGAAAGTGCGTAACGTTCAAACATCCGCACACCCACATACACAGAGAAAGAAAACCTGGCAGCAACTGATAATGTAATAACTGCAGGATAATGTAATAACAGGACATTTAAACCTGATTAAATGTTCGGGTGAATACACTGAAAAAGAAGCAAAGGCAGATAATATCGAGACACGCAGGTGGAATTAATGTAATAATATATTATAAGAAAAAAAATATGATTAAAATGGGACTTTGTGGATATTTTTCCTGCATCAACAGTTTGCCTACAGTTTAGACATATGGTGATATAATGGATGGTTGTTGGTTTGATTCCCTGGGAAAATGATGGTAGGGATGAAAAATATGCTTAAATACATTTTTAAATTATGATCTCGTAGATTTTATTTCATCAGTTGCTGCACAAACAGATGGACCACAACCCCGCCCTCCCAATGTCATTTACCTATTGTGTAGCCTCTCTTCAGCTCACCACACCGGGGGCTGCGGCGCTGGGAGTTGGTAGTGTTGTTTTCCTGCACCGCGAGGACGGTGGTTGTCTTGGCAACAGGTGGTGCAGCCTTGTTGAGGGGCGAGGCTGGCACCAGAGTCGGGGAGAAACCTTGACTGGCGATATCCACCGACTGAGACTTCTTCTTCAGTCTGCAGGGGAACAAACAGAACACGTCACTGCTGTGTTAATGCGACTGAAAACTATCCTGCGTGTGAACGCTGTGGTGAATACACGGTGGGATGGGAAACGTTGCGTGACCCTCACTGTTCAGGGCCCGCCGAATCAAAGCGGATCTGCACCTGAAGCTTTGTCGTTGTCAATGTTCTGCGTCACAGAAGTGGAACCGTGAAAGACAATTTTTGCAGCGGCAAGGAAGTTGGGGGGGAAAGAATCAATAGGCTAATCACATCCTTGTTAAGGGGGAATTTATTAACATCGCTCTGCCGCCCAGTGCAGAGACGGCTCTACAGAGGGAAACGGATGAAGGGGTGGTGGGTGGGTGGGTGGGGGTGGTACTGGAGGACAGCAGGGGACCAGAGCTACTGTCAGGACTTGGTGGAGACATAAATCTCAGTGAGTAACAACCTGAAGAACAAACACTGGGGCAGATATATGGTCGTCTGTGGTGGTGGAAAAGCTTTTATTTTATCCAGTCTGGATTACTGTGACTTCCTGTTCTCCTCCTCTTGGTTGAAAAGCTTAAAGCCAGGTTACACCAAGTTATAAGGCTAAAGATTCTCATGAAGTCAAACTACAGCAGATTGTTAACGACGCTTCCAAAATCACTGGCAAACCACTTCCCTCACTTGAGTCGCTACACACTCACAGAACTGTGAAGCGAGCAAAAGAAGATCATCTCCGACCCCCTCACATCCTGCTCATCACCTCTTCCAGCTCCTTCCCTCAGGGAGGTGCTACAGGTCACTGTCCACTAAAACCAAAGGCTTCACCAACAGCCATGAGGACTCTGTGCTCCTCCCTCTAGCCCCTCCCACATCACTGACATGCTTTACCCTATTGGCTGCCGTCTGTCCGTCTGATAATGCGTGCACTTGCCTGTTACTGTCTATATATGTATTTGTGCTGTGTGGAGTATAACACACTGTACTGAACAAAAATTCCACCGGCCTTGGTTGTGTGGCTAATAAACAACCTCATTACTTTTATCAAATGACGATGACTTTTATACAATAGCAATACAGTGTATACATAATCTCCTGAACCAAAGGAGAGGATGTAGAGCCAATCGGAAGGTCGGTGGTTCGATTCCCAGCTTCTCCATCCCTCTTTTCGAAGTGTCCTTGGGCAAGATGTTGAACCCCAAATTGCCCTTGATCTGTCATTTGTGTGAATGAGCGTGTATGGTAGAAAAGTGCTATGTGTGTAGGAAAAAGCCCTGTGTGAATGTGGCTTCATTTACACAAGTGGTGCAGGTCTATTTATCATACATTTAGCAATCAACTCTCTGTATAGTAGTTTTCAATGCTATTGGCAGATGATACAAAACAGCATTCCTAAAATCAAATGCCACCGTGTAGAATAAGTTACACATTCACTGTTCAAGTAAAAGTCTTCAAAAGTAGACTGCTTATGTAAAAAGAATCAAAAGGTAATGGCTGGCTCAGCTAGGTCAAATCAAATCTGCCTAAAAGAACAAGCCAAAGCCTATTAAAGGGATGACAAGATCCTGGGCTTGGATTTGCAACATTTATAAACGAGTTCACTGGGCTAATCTGAACAGGTAATCCCAAAACACTCAGCAGGAGGTCTAGCCACTTACTGTACACGCCCCCACACATTTACGGGCAAAATGCACTCAGATACATTAACACACTGACACACAAACACATCATAACAGAGAGCAGCTATATAAAAAAAAAAAAACAAGATCATACTTGGGCACTCCAGTAAAAACTTAGAGTAAAAAAAAAAGAAGAAGAAAGATGGCTCATGAAATGTTATCTATCTATAGTCTGCAAAAGTCCTGAAACAGCAATACAAGGTTCCCAGAACTCGGCTCCTTCGCACACACTTTCAATCATTCCAGCAAAACTGCTGAAGCGAACAGAATCTTTCTGGCCATTTCACCCAAGTGCCCATCCCCTGATGGTCCACAGCAGCACACATGACATAGTGTCTAACTGGCTAATGAAAATGCATAATCTCTATGGAAATGCTGTCCATCACCGTGTGTGTGTGTGTGTGTGTGTGTGTGTGTGTGTGTGTGTGTGTGTGTGTGTGTGTGTGTGTTCCTTCAGAACCGAACACACCCAAACGGTGTGGAGAGGGAGGCAAACAGAGCAGGCTGAGCCATGAATAAACACCAGGAGAAATGATGTTCTGCTTCACAGAAGTGCTCCCTAAAGTCTATTCAGTTAAAAGAAAAACACACACTCAGTAACTATTTTCCACATTCACTAACTCCAAAAAAGCTCCTAATGGACTGCGTTCTTTAAAAAAAAATTATATATAAAGTACAGATTTTTCTCTTTCTCTATCTTTTCTTTACAGAATTACACACAGTGGAAGTTTTCACAAAGCTCAACACAGGCAGATAAAGTTGGCTATATATGCCAGATTGTGCTAATGACTATTTTGAGGAAGCTGTTTGTTTAGATGGCACATAATGAGGTTGGAGAATGAGTAAGAGGTAGAGACCTGCAGCTGCCGTTAAAGGCTGTGGAGGACGAGAGAGAGACAGACAGAGAGACAGAGATAGAGAGAGAGAGAGAGAGAGAGAGAGCGAAAGAGGGAGTGTCAAGCTGTGTGAAGTCTATCTCCACTCCCTTAGGACTTAGTACTAATTACTGTCTCATCAGTAGAGCAGCAGCCCCTCATCTAGCTCTGTTTCACTGAGCTACAAGACCAAACGCTTTCAAAACAGAATGAGTGTGTGTGTGTGTGTGTGTGTGTGTGTGTGTGTGTGTGTGGGATCAAATGAGAAGGAAGGGACAGAATCAATGTGTTTGTCTCACAAAGAAAGATGGAAACAAACGGGTGAACAGAAGGACAATTTGTGTGTCTTTGTATGTGTAAGCATTAGATACATGCTGTGTGTGTGTGTGTGTGTGTGTGTGTGTGTGTATATATGCGTGCGCAGTTCATTAATGTTTTTTTAATAGCATGAGAGCAGAGTTCAATCACATGCCAGTTTATTTATGACGCCCATCTTCACATGCGTGTCTTGTCAGGAGTTTGCAGTGAAAGATACAGTCCAGTCCAGATTCTACTTATCAACAGTCAAGCAGTCGCAGCGAAATGAGACAACGCAGCGCAACGAAGAAAAGCAGCTGCTGGAAAGACAAAAGTCGCATTTATAAGCCATCGTTTCTAAACAGCACTGACGTAGCTCTCAGCAGCTCAGTTCTTAAACTGGTTAAAACTCACTTTTGTGAAGGCACAACTATTAGTAACTTATTTTCTGTAGGGGATCGTCAGACTCAAACAGCATTGCTTAGGGGAAACTTGAATAATTATGAATAATTATGGATTTATGCCTTGTGCCACCAAAGTCATCTGCAGGGCCATATTCAAGACTTCTGTACAGTAAGTCCAAGCACTTTCACTGAGTCAAGACCAAGTCAACACAGACTCGACAAAACCGATTCAATATTCATCATACTGTCTGACTGTTGTTCAGATGAACCGTGATACAATATAAAGTCTGTGCTGCAGAACTAATGTGTTCCTGCCTCATTGCAAGTTTTCATGCTTGTTTGGTGCCGACGTAGTTTGACTTCGGTCTCTCAGTCCAGCCTTTGAATATATATTTGGATATTTTGAAACGTGGTAGGAACAGGAAACAACATCACTGACAATTTATTCCATTATTTGCTAAAAATATGATAAAATTATATTAATGATAGAATAACATATTCTTGCACATCTGTAAAACACACACACACACACACACACACACACACACACACACACACACACGACTGCTGACCAAGACCAAGACCAGTTGGGGTCAAAACAGGAGACTGAGGTGATGATAGAAAACTACATCTACACACAACTACAACTACCACATTGTCTCTCAACTATTGTCTGAAAACCCCAATGTATTCACCTTGTGTCACTGCAGACATGCATTACCTTTTCTGATGAATGAAGGTGAAAACATTTGATATCCAAAAAACAAATAGTACTTTGAGAGAAGTTATTAAAAGGTAGATGTGAAATATGAAACGTGGCATTTTCCCCAGTTTTATTGCTGGTGTTCTGGAAGTACTTTCACTAATTCTCCCACTGTGACAAGCACTACACAATAATAATAATAATAATAATAATAATAATCATCATCTAACGTCATCTGATACCTCTGTATAACATGATGTAATGGTTTTATAAAAGTGGCCTACGTCAGTTTGCTGACCACTGACAGAAATGTAACTTCTGGGTTTCTGACAGTGTTTACAGTTGGATTCATTTTAAAAGCACCTGGTTCATGAAGCCAGTGCAGTAAATCATTGAAGTAAACTTGTGCTGACATGTGACACGCTCCCAGGCTCACAGCTGTAACCTGATGTCAGCTCTAACAGCAGAGGATGATGCCTGTTTCTCTCCTCACTGTCCCCAAACATTTCACCTTGGTTTTGTCTGGTAATGCTGGTTTTATTTTTTCCTGCTGCAGTACGGCTGCTGTAGTGTCAGCTGTTTCTTCTGCTCACAGGCTCTGTGGTGCCAACATTCCCCATCGCCTGCGGGTGCGTACACCGGTAACAATGTCCTGCTCTCAGGCTCTCACTGATCACCTGTGTGGGCTGGAGGGTGACACGGGAGTGGATTTTCACTCCTGTCCCGTCCCACTCCCACAAAAATACTTCTATCCCGTCCCAATCCTGGAGGAATGATTCCTCTCCCATCCTGTCCCGTTAGAGGACTCCGACTCCATTGTTAACAATGACATTTTTTTTACTGTTTCCCACAGGTTGAGAATGTACTTGTGGTAGTGGCTGGTACAGCATGTGGCCGATGTGCATGCACAGACTCATGCGGTTCAGGGACTGTAACCCAGGTTATTTTCTGTATAGCTGATAGATTTCCCCTCCAGCGCAGCGGCTCAGACAGGTGTGTGGCCAAAATTTATTATTTGTATTTATTATATTGTTATAATGATTTCTCCCGTTGACTTCTTTTGGTTTGTTTTTGGAAGCCCCATTAGGAAATCAGGACCCCACTTACAACTGACTTGTGGTCAGCATGATCCTTTCTAATGTGCATCCCAGCTGTGAACACCACATTACTGGGGTTACAGAATCAGGACTCGTGCTACGTCCACACTGCTACGTTTTCGTTTTAAAAACGCATCTCTTTTGCTTCGTTTTCGCCTACCGTTCACTCTACTCCAGAGTTTTTGAAATCGACACCATTGGAAATGATGACATATACACCCACAGTGACTCCCTGATTGGGTCTTATCTGCCTCGACTACCAGTGGTCAATACAACACAACGTCACCGACCTTGCTGTTTTTGCTAGCAGCTGTTTAGGAGTTAAATTCTGCATTTTAACACTGCAGTGTGTTTTTTTCATCAACTGCAGAGAAGACAACCTGCTTCCTGTTTACACTGGCTCGTGCATGCCCAGTGTACGTGATTGGTAATGTAACACTGCTGTGTTCCTACTTCAGCTACAGTCTTCAGCAGCTTCTGTTTCTCACTGCTGTTAATGGAGAAAAGCAATAATTATTATGCCTCATCCAGTTTAAGAGCATGAAGCCAAAACAAGCACATTTTGCACAAAACGATTGAAATCTGTTACACAGAGCCACACAATTAGAATTAAATAGCATTGTTGGCGTGATTGGAAAACCTCAGGTGTCACACTATGCAAGCCAAATTAGTCACAGTTGCACAGTCAATCTGAATTATTTTGAGTGCGATTGCTTTGCATGACTCAGAAACACAGCAGCACCAGGACTTTAGAGCAGCAGATGTCATGTGTGCTGCACATGTTAGCGGACCCCCTCTTGTCTCGCTCTGCATCGGCAGGAAGTGTGAGGAAGACAGAGGAAGCATGCAGAAGGTGAAGGGTCGTCTTTCCAGATGGTGAAGCACATAATGATATAATGGGCAGCCTCACTTCACTGACAGTTACTGTCTTTTAGCCGCGTGGCCCACTTTACATGGAGGAGTTTCATAACCTAGCTGATAACGCCTCAAACCCAGAAAAAGGCTTTGGTGGGAAATTGCAGCAAGATTAAGAGGCTTTTCCTCTCACACCAGTGAGGAATTGGCTCCTTGTGACACTCGTGTTTAACGTTGGGGTGGTTTTTTTTTTTCTGGGTAAATAGGCTTCGTCCTGAGCTGTGATTGCGCCAATCTCCATCTCCTCTGCAAGCAAACAGCTCGTGAGCATCAGAGAGGAAAGAGAGGTGTACGTCAACAAAGCCACCAGCTCCGACAGATTCCTATCTGTGGGCAAAAGCTTACACAAAGATGAACAGACAGAGTGAAAAAATTAAGGCAAAGAGACACAGAGAGCCATTCTGTTTTCCACCCCGCTGTTGTGATCCGACCTGGGCCAGGAGGCAGCGGTATATTTGCAGCTCTGCCAAACTGGCATCACTAAGATTATCCGACTCTACAGGGATCCACGTGGTTTGGCAAAGGATGCATAAACAACAGGAAATTTGGGGCTAAGTCAAAACATGCTTATCGCTCCCCTACTAAGAGGGATTAGACCTAGAAAAAAGGGGACTGCGTTTGCGCTGCCTTCCATTTCTCCTCTTTGCTTCGCTTCCCGCTCCTTGCCTCGCAGCAATAACATAACACTTTTTTTTTTTCAGGGAATCTGTGTTTACATATAGCAGCAGATAGGGTGCTGCGCTATATAAAGCCCACTGGGCCAGGCTGGGCTGACGTCATACTCTTTTACAATGCTGGCAGCACAATGACCCGTCTGACAGTAATGATGCCTTAGAGTCCCAATACTCTGAATGCTGCTTATGTAACTTTGAAAGAAAGGGGAAGGAAAAAGCATACCGCATTTATTTATTGCCCAGTAACCCAGTTTAATGAAAACACAAGAGAATGAGCCACAGTGGTGCAGTGAGTTCCCTTCAGGAAAAGGAACGTAACAGATCAATGACTAATCTTTATGGAGCTGTTGCAAAGTATTTATGGAGGCCTGATGAACATACACTATATATGTTGTACATACTTCATCCAAAAGTGCAGGAAAAGATGTTTTTCTCATCTTAACGCCGCACTAATCAACATTTTTTATTTAAAACATGACACAAACCCAAACTGTCTGATCAAAGCACAAGTAGAGAAGGTAAAAAATCTGAGAAAGCTTTCAATGATTCACAGTCTTTGAAGCCAATATCCACTTTGTTTGACAGCCTGCAGTTAATTAATTATGAATAATAAAAACTAATAAGGCATTGTGTCATCCTGTGAAACTCAGATGAGAACTTGATATGTTTACATATAAGAACATGAGGAAATGTCCTCTAATCTCCGGAGTATCTGCTGTTCATCTGTTGTTGTAAACATCCTCTCGTCTTCATGTCATCCATCAAACTTGTATCAATTACTGTTTGAATTGAGAGCAAGGACTTGAATCCCTGCGGTCTGCGAGCCAGGCAAGCGTAGCAGAACAACTGGACAACTGCGGACTAGCTTAAGCCTAATAAGAGTGAGTCAGTTGCTGTTGAGGCTGTCGGACTGAAACTGTGCTCCAGACACACACACGCACGCACGCACGCACGCACAGACACACACAGACACACAGACACACACACACACAGACACACAGACACACACACACACAGACACACAGACACACAGACACACAGACACACAGACACACACACACACACACACACACACACACACACACACACAGACACACAGACACAGACACACAGACACAGACACAGACACAGACACAGACACACACACACACACACACACACACACACACACACACACACACACACACACACACACGGAGAGGAAGAGGGTAACAACAACCTGTGGCCATGCATGTTAATGAGACCCTCTGTTGCATCCGGAAACCTAATGAAATACGGCTGGACCTCGCTGCTCTCTGCTTTTGCTGTCGGACACCTCTGCATAATGATTACGCTCATATGCCCCCCGCTAAATGCCAGAGCAGCAATTCTGTGTCAAAGGGTTGTGTGGCAATCTTGACCAATGAGGCTTTAAACTTCATCTGCTGCGTCTGTATCAAAGTGGCGAGAGTAGCAGCTAAAGGCCAGTCGCAAAACACACAAAAAGTCAAATGAACTGAAAAGACATAACCTGCACTGGATTATTAACTCCTGTCTCCTGAATTCAGGTGTGTGTGTGTTTTATTAGGAAAATAACCAATTGTTATTTGGAGTTTGCATGCTCTATTTGAAATCATCTGTTAAGTGCTGGTCCTTGAGCCGAAACTGAACAACGCATTAAAAAAGTGAAACCCACTCCCGTCTCCTTTAGTAGTTATGTAACATTTTAGACGGATAATAGATGTGATAGATGTGAGACGCACCGTTTCCTCGCTGAGTGGGAGTCCATTTTGCATTCCCCCCTCAGCTGAATTTCTGGTTTGATGTAATTTTTATTCCTGACACATCTCCTGTTCAGCTAATGCTTGTTTTTTTCAGCCTCTCTTTTTTTTTTTATTCTTTGAGACCCTCAACAATCTCTGACTTGTTTTTTTTTTTAATCTCAGTTTAGTTTCCCACCTACAAAGGCTGCGAAGCCTTTTGTTGTATAGTGAGTATTTTTACTTTTGATACATCCAATACATTTTTATACCTACACAGCAGTCTGTCAATCACACGGTGGCCACGCCCTAAAGCATATCCTGCTTTATCGTCTACTTTCCTGTAAATGGGACCATTATTTAAAGAAATAAACACGTTGTATTGAAGAAGAATTCAAATTAGCGATTGAGACTGCTCATTTGCCACTTGGGCCTTGCTGCAGCGGCCATGGGTTTGAGCCTGACCCATGACCCTTTGCTGCATGTCATCCCCTCTCTCTCTCCCCAACTTTCCTGTCTCTCTCTCACTGTCCGTATCCAATTAAAAGGCAAAAACAACTTTAAAATGAATAAATAAATAAAGCAGATCTAGGTACCAGGCGCTCAGTCCACAGAGACATGCACACAGCCCGTATTCAGGAACTGAGCCTCAAAATGAGTCGTCAGGACATCTTCAACTTTGTGGTCACGTGGACCCACCATCAAACGACAAGAGACTATGTTTAGATGGTTTTCGGTTTCTTAAAACCACAAACATATCTTCTTATGGATCAACACTTCAAATAAAACGTAAATTTAAAATATGGGACCTTTAAACTTCTCAGACAGTTTCAATAAAATAACTGATGGAAGCAAAAAAAGGTGAAATTATCTGATTTAGACCAATGTCCAAAAAAATTGTGCACACAAAAGTGTGTAGCAATACTTTGTATTTTCTTCTTTCCTACCCATTAGTCATATTACTCTAAGGCATAGTTACTGTGGGATCTAAGTTAAAACTAGCTCCGCCTCAATCAACTACAACTATAAAATGCAAAGAATGAATCTATCAATGTCACAGTTGTCATGTCTCTGCAGAACGAGTACTTTCACATTGAACAGAGTATTTGGCACTTTTACCACTGTGGAAGTGGCACATTTGCCTGGATGTGAGTTTTTAAAAATCCCCCAGACACCAGTTTGCACACTTAGATCAACTCTTAACCGATCACACACAGCACAGATACTTAAACAATAGCAGATGAAGACACCAGCACACATAATGCCTCAACCCCCAACCAGCCCTGGAGCTGCAACTAATGATTTCTCCATCACTTAGCAGCATCTGCCAACAGTGTTGAACGGCTCCATTTTGATCAAAAACCGGTCCATAAATCAACAGTTCAGCTCATAAGCACACAGCTGGGGGAAAAGCTGCTATTCATTTTCTAAAATGTATCAATATCACACAGAAACACCCCTCAGCCACGGCCTTTCACTTGACTAACAGAGGAATTATCTTAGCTGACACAAGGCGGGCAGCGAAAAGAGGGAAATGAGAAAAAAAAAACTGCTTCATTATGTGCCTGGCTCTGACTCCAGGGCATGTTTTTTCTCCCTCACGTTCTCGCTCTCTGTGCATCACTCAAGCAGCAAATACAGACACATATAGAAAAAAAACAAAAAAACATGCACACTTGCTCTCTTTGTCCCCATCTTGGCAACAAAAACAAACACACACCGTCAGACTCAGCCGCTCAATCACACACAGCCTTCAGCATTTGATTCAGTGACTATCTGCGGGGCCTTGGGACTGTTACTGCTGTTACTGCAGTCTTCCACCGCCCTCCTCCTCCCCGTTGCTAGACTCAGTCCTGCTCTCGCGCTCTCATTTGCCAATCGCTGGTGACAATCAGCGACACAATTGGTCAGAGGCAGAGGTAGTGGATGCCGCGTCACGCCACTGTGGCTTGTGGTGGTGCAGAAATCAGTGATGTGTTCGGCAATTTTCAGCAGCGTGTGGAGTATCATGTTGGATCATTACATAGCAGGAGGGGCAGGCAAGACACCAGGGATGAAAAGTAGACTTTTAATGATCAGTTATTAGCTTCCCATATTGCCTCTAATGTGTTGGGGGGGGGGGGTTTGTAAATTGTACTTCTTAATAATCTTTTGAAAGTTTCCTAAAAAGATTGTAGTTTAGGGGAAACTAAGATAAAAGTCCGATACAGTTAGTTTAGTTTACTAACTGTAGTGAATTTTAGAGATGCCGTGATCCCATACAACGTCAATGGAAAGACACAATTAGAAACGAATTTTCCTTGAAATTCAAAGCTGCAATTGTTCCAATCTATGCCTAGCAGAGGACAACCCCATCTACAGACAATGTGTCAGAGTTTTTCAGTCACAGTATCATAATATAACCCTAACCCTAACATTTTGTAAAGACTGGGGATCTTGCAGGGTCACTATTTGCAAGACTAGATTCCTTTGAGATTATTTCCTATAATGTTCCTGGTGAAAATTTACAGGAAGAAAAACTTTTTTTTTTTTCCCCCCAGACATTATTTTCTTATTAAGCTAAACTTGCCACATATCCCACCGCTCTATGAGTCTACTCCATAAACATACAGAGACAAGAAAAAGGGTAGAGACTGGAGGCACATAAAACTGAGCTCTGAGCCGAAAACAAACACACTCAGGAACACTCCCATACACATATCATCAATATGGCCGTTAGCGATCTTACAGCTAACTATGACTGAATGATTCAAGGCAAACATTCGCTTCACTTCCTGTGTGAACACACATTAAAAGCAGTTATTTAATTTCCAGAGGAATTCCTTAAGCCAAAGGAAACATTCATTCATTACTCATGTATTTCTGGAAACCTTATTCTTCATTTATTTCAAATTATGCTGAACTTTTAACATGCTGTGTACAGACTAAGAGACTCAATTATGCTAATTTACATTAGATTAGATTAAAGCTAAGTGGAAATGAACCAAAGCCATTTGACCTGTAATTAGTGCTTAGTTATTTATACATTATTAGGTCTTTACTGTGCTGTGGAATAAGGCATTACAGAACATTGATATCCATGTCATGTCTGTGTGTCAAGTACAACGCTGGAGTCGGGATGTATTCAGTCTAGCTAGCATAAAGACTGGAGACAGGGGAAAACAACAAGCTCGCTATATTAAAAACACCTGCCCACGCCTCTAATGTGGTTTTATTTACACAATTCAGCTTGGTCTGTTCAACCCATAAAACTGACAATTCAAGGAGGTGTTACTGGAGCTATTTCTTGCTAGCTGTTTCCACCTAGCTTCCTTTCATCTTCAAGCTAAGCTAGGCTAGGCTAAACACAGCCTGGCTCTAGCTGAGGATTTATGAACATGGATAAATTATTTTCCATTGGATGACTGATTTCTATTTGGCTGTGAGCTGGAAAGCTTTGCTACCAGTGTGAGCAGGGGATGCAGTGATTCATGGAGATGTTGTGTGATTGATGGCCCATTTTGCAGAAAAAGAAAATGAATAAAAAAAGAAGTCATTCTTCTCTTCCTCTCTTCCTTGTGTTTGTCTGAAAGACTGATAAACAAGGCTGTCGGTGATACATGCATCCCATCTGACCCCGAGCAGAGGCGGGTAAAGGCATGCTCATTTGTTGAAGCACAAGGCTTTGATTGGCTGCCCACTCTAATTACCACAAAAAGCCCCTGTACCAGACCACATCCATCTCATTTGCACCATGTCCTTGAAACAACAAAGAGCAGCCCCACTGTCTCTGTGTGGACATCATCACTGGCAAAATGGCCTTGGACTGGCAAAGTCTTTGTTTTCCTATAGAGAGCACAATGCCCACCTCTCTGATGCTGCTCAAAATTATTTGAATTTATTTTACAGAATTTGCAGACGAACTAAAATTCATGCAATCAGATTCTGGCTTGATGTGAACTGGCTCTACAATATGTTATGGCCAAAGTTGCAGGAAAGATTTGTATAAGATTGAATTAAACTGAATTATGATCAACTGTTACACAGTGGTAGTGAAGTCATTCATTCAGACATTCATGGTACTACTTTGTGAATTTGCTTTGAGGTGTGTAGCGACCTTGAAAAGCATTTTCACATAGAGGGAGGCCTTTTTTTCCCTCTTACATTGGAATTATGAAGAGATCTCTTGGTGGCTAAAATGAACAGAGGGAATAATACAATAATATAATACATATATAATATGCAATGAACATACTGTATGGGTATGTGAGTGGTGTTTCAAAAATAGACCCTTTGAGTCCCAAGCATTTTTACATTTTGTGATCTACAGTCATAAGATTCATTCACTGATTGTTTTCACCGTTTTATCAGCCAGTGCATTTGCACATCTGTTCATTGCAGGATAGAAAGCATTGCCTGGCTGCAGGCACCAACATCTGTTACCACTGGTGTCACTGGCACCGGCTGATCGGGTCACACAAATCTTGGATGTTGTATAAAGGGGACATATTTGTTTTAGGTAAACTATAAATCAGGTGTTTCCACGGGAGGGGCATTGATGTTCTTTGGATCACGGCTTCTCTGCTGCAGCTGCACTTGGGCCGGTTTTACACAGAGCTGTAAAAGCTGCAGAAAGATCATGTGTGAGTGAATGTGTGGCTGCAGTTACCTGGACTAATCCAGGAATATAGCTCCACCTCCACCTTCCTCTCTGCCTCTGTCAACTCCTTCTCTTTCCTCTTTTCCCACTGAGTTCAGTAAATATCGTCCCCCCCCCCCCCTCTTTACAGTATACGCAGTTGGCAAGCTGGCTGGCTCAAGCTGGTCAACCTGATGCCCTTCTGCAGCAGGCGCCATTGGCAGCACTTCGCACATTCTGTGGCTCACTGAAATTCAATGAGCACACACATTAGCTTACTCTAGTGTGATGCAATTAAAGTTATGTAAAAGCGAAAAGGCAGAGGACATGCAAACTGTTCCATTGTCCCGCAATAAATTGAACGTGTTAATCTGCAAAACTATGTTATGCATACCATCAGATACATAAAAATCATGTAGATTCTTAAAGTAAAATACAAGAGGCTCTGGCAGGTACCTAACCTTTCCGTAAGAGAGAATGTAGGGAGGACAATATGAGTGTCAGAGGCCAGATCTACGTCTCACTGACCAAGAAGACAAGGGTGTTAGAGGAACTGGCGAGAGAAAGAATAGCTCCAAAATGGAAAGTGACAGTTTAGATGGACATGGCAAATGAAGACAGAGCCTCCAGGAGGTCTCAGGGCAGCTGTCACTCACGTCAAACTGACTCTCACACCAAATCATTACAGAAAGGCAGAAGCTCACTCCTCTGACTCAGGATCTAACTGCATGAGATGCTTTCTAGTAAAATAAAGAGGCTGTTATTAATGAAAAACCTGAAGGCTTTACATGGTTTTAATTAGTTATTAAAAGACAAGTCTCTTTCATTTGCCGTGGCTTTCTGCTAATTTACCTGCTATTATCTAAATAAGCAGAGATGAAGTTAAACTCTGAATACTATTTAAGGTATATAAAAATCCAATCTCCCAAAGCAATGCGTCTTCTTTAATACAACAAGAAGCTGCACAAAGTCACCTCTTACTTTGGGTTTAAAGTAAATGTGTGAGATAAAAATTTCAAGGATGTCATCACCGACATCTTTAGTAATAAACAGAAATTACATTTGTCTCACTAACATCTCTTTGAGCATTGTTCAGAATGAATTCATCTATTTTACTTCATTGTGCGCTCCACCCCCTACCACTGACCGCACCCAACACCACCGATATATCTGTGAGCTCAATAATGAATACAAGCATCAAGCAACACAAACATAACTCCTGGCCTTTTTTAAGATCTGACCGAACAAAGACTTTACTGATCATTAAATCTAACTGACTCTTACATATGTGGGACAATCAGGAAGTTTGGTTTAAATGTGGGTGGGATCAATGCAAGAGTAAATCAGATTGGATATTTCTCAAAACCAATCAATAAACTGTATCCTTTTGATGGATGGTACGCCTCAAAGTCCTCTTGTTCTGATCTATATGGCAGCAAGCCTCATCACTATGGATGTATTAGTTACTGGACTCCAGAAAAACCTAGAGATGCAAATGGAAAATTGACTAAATTTATACAGCAGATTTACAATGTGTCACACTCACCCACGCGCACACACACACACACACACACACACACACACACACACACACACACACACACACACACACACACACACACACACACACACACACACACACACACACACACACACACACACACACACACCTACCCACGTTAATACATCAGTCGTGGTGCAGCTGCCTTGCAGACCGTGGGCATGACTGTAGCCTCATTGGCAGAACACTATAGTTGACAGTAATCACTGGATTGGACATGGAAGTATTGGGTTTCAGACAGGTATTTCTGCTGCATGACCGAGATGATAGGCATAACATTGAAAGAAGCCTATCTACGTGTATTTTTTAACTATTACCTTCAAGAAACAGCTCGACATTTTGGGAGATGCTAATTTTTTTTCATTTCTCAGAGTTACTGTTACCACACAGACATAAGAGTGGTATCAAACTTCTTATCAAGTTAAGTATTTTATCTGCAATAACCTGTTTGAATTTAAAAAATGTCCATATAATATGAGCTCCACTTAGAGCTCCTCCTATCTTTTTAAAACTTGATCAAGGAGATTGATCAGAAGGTCCTTGAAGAAAACCTGCGACAGTTACCTCAGAAGAGGATGACGGTTCACCTTTCAGCAATCTTCAATGACCCAAAACATACAGCCAAGACAACGCTGCAGAGGTCTCCGACTGTCCTTGAGTGGCCCAGCCAAAGCCCAGACTTAAACCACAGAACATCTGTGGAGAGACCTGAACATGGCACTTCACAGATGCTTCCCATCCAATCTGACAGAGCTTGAGAGGATCTGCCAGGAAGAACGGGATAAACTGCCCAAACCCAGGTGTGCAAAGCCCGTTGAGAATTTCCCAAAAAGACTCAGGTTTAATTGCTGCCAAATGGGCTTCTACAAAATACTGAATTGAGGGTCTGAATATTTTTATAAATGAAAGATTTGAGTTTTTAAGTTTTAATAGATTTGAAAACATTTCTAAAAGCAAGTTTTACTTTATCATGATGGGTTACTGACTGTAGATTAATGGGCAAAAATGGCAATTTAATACCTTTAAAATGAAATCTGCAACACAAAGTGAGAAAAAAGTGAAGTGGTCTGAATACTGTCTGAAGTCACTGTGTCGAGACAAACAACCATTCATGCTCATATTCATCTACGGGCGAGTAGAGTTGTCAATTAACCTAATCCAGAGGAGAGAACATGGCCCTGGCAGCTGGAAGACTCAAACCTCGAACCTTCTTGCTGACATAAAACAAATTCAACTAGCCAGCAATGATGAACAGATAATCGTGACACCAAAACGTCTGAGAAGTGCTGTGTAGAAGGCTTTTGAATTTAAGGCCAGGAAACCTGCAGAGAGTTTGTGGATATTTTGCTTACAGCAACGCTAACAGGTTAGCTAGTTTAGTTAGTTTGTACGGTAAATATGTATGGTAGCTAGAGCCAACAGCTGGTTAGTTTGTTTAAGTTAAAGACCAGAAATTGGGGGAAAACAGCTAGCCTGGCTCTGTCCAAAGGTAACAAAATATGCCTACCAGCCAACTGACACTAATTAATATGATACATGTTTGATTAGTCCAAAACAAAGTATAAAATCATCAAGTTGTGGTAGACTTTTTTTTTTTTGCTGGTGCAGTTATTTTATGGGGTCAGGTCGTGACCATGAGGTTTTACACTTTTTAATTTTTTTTTTTTTACAGATTAAACAAAAAATGTCAAACTATTCCATTAAACAATTCACATGCGAGTTATATTTTTTTTAACTTGACTTTTTGAAAAAAATGACAGCTGTAGTGCATGGACCAAAGGAAGTTCATAAGTCATAATGAAGTAGCATGGTCACATCTGACCAAATGAGACTACAGGTCATCCTGTGACATACAGTGTGGTGTCAGAGTAAGCTGAGAGTGAGAGATGACAGATCTCTCCCGTCAGGCAGCACTTAGCGTACAGCCTGTCCTCCTGCTACAGCAGCCAACTAACACCACACAGGCAGCTACACTTGATATTCCCAGCACCGCTCTGCTCAAACGGGACATCTGTTAGCTTCCTGCAGCTCAGCCGCCATAAACCCACCTCCCTCACAATAAGGTATCATAAGAGGAATATGGATGAACTGCCCAGCTGCTTCGGTTTTAATTAGCAACACAAACTGATGGAATTCAGTTTAACATAATATTCCGGTACACTCTTTAAGAGCAGTGTGCTATGAATCATAAAGGGTACTGCAGGTGAATTAAGTAGATATTTATTCAGGTAACAGAGAGTTACTGTTTGCAGATACAGAGACAATATGGCTCATTCATGCAATGTGTAACACCTCTATGTGTCAGAGTAACTTTGAATTGTATTTAAATTCTATAGTTTAAATTGTATTGTATTTAAAAAAGGACAAAAAGTGCCAGAGCTGCACATTGTTCTATCACATGTAGAGTGATTTTTTTGTATCTGCAAGTCTGCTGCCCTGAGGCTGCAACCCACTGTACATCTGGTGCTTCTGAGGGTCTAGAGTAGATGCTGCTGACAGGTTTATCCAGTTCAACAACCTCTAATCTACTCCTGAGAAATGTTCAAATTGCTCCTCCTGTGCTTTCTCCTCTCGCTTCTGACGCTCAGCTCAATAAAAAGGTTTTCAATTGAACGATGAACTCGCTGAAGATGTCAGGCCATCAAAAGAACAGTTGTCACTGTGGTGGACAGTTTTCTTGAGAGGAGAGATAAAGGATTCACATGCAAACCACTATTTTCAAAGACTTGTGATTGCTCGAAATGACAGTGTTTGAGCGAATGGCAGAAAGAAAAGGGCCTCGCTCTCTCAACCTCACTCCTTTAACCTCTCCTTTCTCCAGTAACTGCTTTCCACATCACTCACCTGCAATCTCAAACCAGGCTGAAGATGAACAATTTATGGTCTCAATACATCTCCCTTTGCATTATCTATACAGTATAGATATTCTCCACTATTCAAAAACTACACAATGTCAGCAACCAAACATCCTTGATGGAAGTGATTATTACGAATACGCAGCCATCGTTTTCAGAATGAACTGGAGCACTCATTAATGCAGAGAGGCTCAAAAGAGAAACATGATCAGAAGTGTTCATGCTGCAGAGAAAACTGCACACATCTAAAAAAAAAAACTGACTGGCAACACAATTCTCCTCTCCAGGTGCATTATCTACATTATATGACATTCATGCATTCATGCTGGGCTTTACACAGAGGCTCAGCTGTTTTAGCTCCCGAGCCTGACAGTAAACACTGAAACCATGTGGGTGACCTGCTAGACGGATTAGTGATGCTATGTGCGCACACACACTTTGACACAGGCCTTTATTTTAGGTCTGTGCCACATATACATAGGATTTAGACTCTAAATATGGCCGACAATAGTTATTTCCTGCTCTGCATTATCCTCACTATATCCATTATAAAATTACATATAACCTGTATTTTATCCTCTAATGTGCCATTTTCAACCAGATAGATGCTGCAGCACCCTGGGCATGAGAGGCCAGCTGGGGAGAGATGGATACTGTATCGGCTTTGTTTATTCCAAAGGCGAGTGAGACTATATCCCAAAAGGCTGAACCATTCCTAAAAAAAATTTAAACCTCACAGTTCACTCTTGGCCCCAGAAAGAGAATTACACCCCCCCCCCCAAAAAAAAATCTGTATCTTAAGACTTAAAACTCTTAAAACTTTGACTGCCATTAAAGCTCCAGAACAAACATGTAACTGAATGTTAAGTTCTACAGAAGAATTACAGAAGTGCTGGAGGTAGCATGAAAATACTTATCAAACACAAACCTCTTCAAATACTAAAACATTAAAAGGCAAACAAATAGCAGAAAATTAACGTCTCACAATACAAAATAATTCTTCAACCGGAGCTAAAGCCTCACACAGAGAGGTGAATCGGTTTTAAATTTAACTTTCTCAAAGCAATAGTTCCTCTACAGGTGTTTATGTTGTTTTGTCCTCCTGCTGCAGGATTTGGATTAGGCGTCTTGGACTAAAGGTTAGGGCTAAACATGTGGCGGCGGAGGTTATGGTCACAGGTCATGGATTAAATCATCAGTGGAAGGTTGGCGTTAGGATAGTGCGACAGTGACCCCAGGCTGTTCAGCCGTGGTTTTAAAACCCAATGCACAAGAAAAGTTGTCAAAAGCCACGGTGACACATGACTTTGCGTCCCCATGAATTAAACAGCGAGTGTAGTCACTGGGTGCTGCTGACGGCTGCTGGTCGCAGCAGCAGTGTGTTGATGTAGCACTACACAACAAGGGCTTCTTTTCCCCCCCGCCCCGACATAAAAAAAAAACCACGGAGTAAGCCTGTGGCCCGTCTTTGCTTTGTCCTTGTCGTGTCGACTCTCCCTCCCCTTCCCCTCCTCCCCACTGCCACGCCACCACCGCCTAGTGAGCGCCAGTCCGCCCCAGCTGGGTTTTTAGATGCGGGGAGTCGAGCATGGCGGGATGGAGCAACAACTTCTCTCCATTCTCTCACTTTCTGCCCGTCTTTCTCTCTCTCTCTCTCTGTCTCCCTCCCCCAGGAGCATCTTCTGCACCACTGCTCTGCCACCATTAATTCATCAGTGAAAATCTCCTGCAAACTTACTAAACAAACAAGTGTTCTGACTTCTGCTCCTCAACACACACTCACACAGAGGTCACCCAAGTATAGACCTCCTCAGACACAACACACACTCCTCCAGTTGCTGTCTAACACACTGAACGATGCTGTATTGATATGCTCCATGATCGAGATGGAAGCGGACAGACACAGCCTCTCTCTGTGTTTGACCTAATAGCTGCTGACATACTGTAAATACATATTTTCTTATCCAGTGCCCTCCAAAAATGGAAGTGCAGATATGTCTGTTTAATGATGAGCTGCTAATGAGTTTATCCACTCCGCGCTTCACATCTGTTTTGTTTACCTCACTCCACGGTGAAGCCCCCGAGGGAGCGTGCACGTGAACACCAACACTATCCGCCCCATCAAAAACAACTGAGTCAACAGATCTCACGCTCTTGTGTACTGTGTTAATTTACAGCAGCAGATGAGGATTTGGGAAGCTCCCTGTTTGTTTTGCATATTTAAAAAAAAAAAAAACTCCCAAAAAAAGCTAGATGAAAGAACAGAAAACCCATTTAGAAAAAGGTAAACAACAACCCTGCTTAGTCTAAACTAAAAAAGACAGAAGAAGAAAGACAGAGGAAATTCACTGAAAGTTGGATTTAAAACTGTTAAACACAACCAGTCCAATCCTGGAACAGTTACTGATTTATCTCCAGAACATACACTAGAGCCAGACTGATGCTGGATTTAGACTTTTTTGAAGAGCTTTGTTTTGTCCTATGCAGATAGTTGGCTTCGGTTGGTGAGTGTAGCCTGATTTTCTGACTGGGCTGTGGTGCAGCCGGATGACGGTCGGCCCTATCTCACGCAACGCAGTTTTTTGGAGAACCTGCTGTTTATCCTCTTGTACACGACCTGAAACAGGACATCAGGTGAATGTTTAAGGAAGTCTAAGAACTTCACTGAGAGTTTAAAAAAAAAAAAAAATCCCAAAACATGATAAGGATTCCCTAAATTAGATTATTTTAAAGTTACTAATATATGTACTGAGCAGAACATTTATGAAAAATCAACTTGCAGGTCTTCTCTCAGAGAGTCACTGTTTCTTAGTGACTTCAAAAGTAACTTTATCCTTTCTGCAAGTACATATCCTGATATAATTCAATTCATCACTGTTGTGTCGTTTTACAGTATACATATATATACACACATACAGTATATACTGTATATATTAGGGGATATACTGTATTTAAAATGCTTTAAAATGATTCTTTGAGCCTCTGAGTGGGCGGGGTTTGTGTAGATTGACAGCTAAACCAGAAGGAGTACAGAGCAAGAATGTAAACAAACTCGAGTCTGAGGAAAGACGTCCCTCTGTTGGCAGCAGCACTGAGGGATGAAGATCACACTACAAGGCATGGACAGATCCAACTGTTCCTCCCACTTACATTCCCAGTACCTGCACTCTGCAGATCAATATATATCAATACATATCAATAGATATCCAATATATCCAATACAGAGTGCTGTTGTGGTACCTGGCATCAGCTGTGACTGCATGAATGTAATTTACAACAGAATCATTCATTCATTAATTCACCGAATTTACAACAACACTGATGAAGAAACTCTCTTATGCAGATCGTTGGCATGTTGCAGTCACATGATCTTCTCACTTGGCACTGACACATCGATCCACTGATTAGGTATTGTTTGAATTTAGCATTTAAACTCACTGGTTCCATGGCTTTATGCAAATTAGTTCAAAATGAAATGATTTTATGGGCTGTATATTGGCTATTTCCTGTCTGCATTCTCACTGGTATATGTAAAGACAGGAAGTGCCACCAGTAACCAAACAGATATACATATCTACAGTTTTTTCTCTCAAAAGAGAGTAGAAAACATGCCATTTTAAAATCAGATCTGCACAGTGTAGCAGCAAAAATGAATAAATACAATAAAAAAGCAATTTCATTTTGGTTGGAGTTGAAAAATGTTGGAAAAGTGAATGTTTGTAAGGCACACATGCATAAATAGAGGATGTTTTTAACTAAAGTTTAACATTTAATTCTTAAATTTTTTTTTTTTTTTAATCTTACTTATCAACAGCTGTTTATTTACCAGAGTTTATTGTCTTAAGATGAATCTAAAGAGCTGACTACACACAGCATGTTATTGCCCTGGAGTTAAATCTTAATCACAAGCGACAGAACAATGCAGCTGCAACAAGCTTGACTTTCAAGGTGTGACCCCTCCCTCGACACACACACACACACACACACACACACACACACACACACACACACACACACACACACACACACGTGTTATTAATTCATATCTACTAATCCACATACATAACATGGTTCCTGCATAATTCAGTATTTTCATCTCCCTGTCTGTTCAATAAAACATGCAATACATCCAACCATCAACTGTGCACATGTCGCTGTATACAATATACAATACAGTACACTATACTATAGACCACATACTGTGCATGTACTGAAACATATCAACAGCATCTCTCACCCTTCCAGGTGAAGACCAGTCTCATCAATTACTTTCCTCTTTGGGAACAGATGGTGTCATTTGGTCGAATGGTCGAGAATCACTGCTGGCTGTGTGTGTGTGTGTGTGTGTGTGTGTGTGTGTGTGTGTGTGTGTGTGTGTGTGTGTGTGTGTGTGTGTGAAAACGTATATGTCATGTTAACAGACATGTTCATCTGAAAAGATTTACTGTAGTGATTCCAGGCATCATTGAGTAATTATGATCCCTGTGGACTTCACGCACGCTGGCATTGACATAACAAACGGTGTTAATGACGTTAAAACGATCAGCGTCCAGCTTCTGATGAATGTTATTAAGCCACAGGAGCAGTAAGTCAGTAAGTTGAGTGGTTGTAGATTCCTCTCAGATGCCATGTTCACTCTGCAGTTGGAAAGTGTCCTGAATTCTCATGTTTTTTTTTTCCCTTTTATGTGACACAGATTGGATTTGACATTCGTATATGCAGCATGTTTCCTTAATCTTAAACTAAATCCAATGCATATATGACCTGTGGCCACACGACTGAAGTCTAAACTGTCAGATTACATGGTTTTCATGTTGCTTTGCATGGGAATGTGTCACATCTCTGTGCCTATTTGAGCAGAGAATATGAACTAGAACAGCTTCATATGAGGCACAGTGAGGGTGCAATTTTAATTAGCTTCAGCAGATCACAGTAAACTTTCCAGAGACACCTGGCCGTATGCCCTGTCCCTCTCCTTGTCCTCTCACAACTTTCATCAGACGTCCATCTGAGCCACCAGGTTCCTGTTTGGATGTAACCACAAATCCACTTTTTCTGATCAAAGCGGATTAAAAAGGTACAGTGGTGAAGATTAGAAACTTTTCCTGCAGAGCTCATTTCACCTGCTCCACCAAGGGCCTGTGTCAACCCAGGTATCATTGTGTGGCTATAGACCTACTTCACGCACCACCAGGGCACCAGGTCCCAGACCAAGATCCAATAAGGTGGCAATAATAAGGATCGAATGAAAATGACACCCCCCCCCCCCGGGGTAAAGTGTGGATTTAAAGTATGCGTCATGGGAACTTGAGTTGTAGTTTCCTTGCAGGTTTCTTTAAAGTAGTAGTGGAACAGGGTTCAGTTTGCTTCAGATGAACTCCTTCATAAAACATGTCTTGGAGCACGTCTAAAAGCAAAAGTGTTTATACCTGACCTGAATGGCAATGCTCCCCAAATGGGGAGGAGGGTGACACTTTTGGACAGTCTCTCCTTGAAGAAATTCAAGCTGTTGCACTGTAAAAGTGCCCGCATCAGAGTGGACTCTGAGTTCCCAGTTTGATACTTGATTTTTCTCCTCTATCTATATATATATATATATATTTTTCAATTCTTATAAATACTCTTTGCTGCAATGCACCATATGTTCTGCATCATGCTGCCCAATCATCGCACGCACTTCTCGATCTCCATAACAATTAGTTTTGTAGTTAGGCTGCTGTAAACATTGTTTTAAAATGACCTACCAAGCTGCTCTCTGTTGTGCCGTGTACAATCACACACACACACACACACACACACACACACACACACACACACACACACACACACACACCTTCTCAAGTGACGTTTCAAATCATTGAGCTTTAAGCTGCACCTTTAACTCATATACAAGGGAATCGACAAAAGTGGCTGCAAGAAAAATGACATAGGAAAACTTGAGGCCCGTCTTACTGTGGTTTCACGCCACTGCACACCAGGTCAATCACTGTGTAAAGCGGCTGTGATTGCTGGATTTACAGTTTTGGAAAATTCCTAAAATTGTCGAGTGCAGACACCACCCTCTGTGAACAAGAGCGTTTCACCTGCTGTTAGACATGTCTGCCATTTTGCTTAAAGTTCCACTTATTTTGAAAAGTAAAAAGTCTTTTTTATCTTGTGGAAGACAATGATGCAGCCGAGTTGTACGGGTCTTGATTTGGATCATGTAACCATGATAATAAAGGCTGTTTTTAGGGTAATGTATCCGTTTTGTTGTGGTCAAAGCGTCTGCTTCTGGTACTCAGTACAATAGACATGCAACTGTCGACTGCAGTGAATTCAATGCTTAGATGAGACCAGGGAATGTTGCAGCCAGTCTTATCCCTCCAATCAGAATCATGCTAGAGCGATGACACCCATACTGCACATGCTCAGTTAGACCCTCCACCAGAAGACACATTTAACATTTGCTGCTCTAAAGTCATCGTTTTGTTGACTTCTAAGTGACACGGTTAGCATGGCTCAAGGTCAGTGTTACTAGCTAGCACAGGTGTTTCTGGCTGATAGGGTGAGGACGGTTGCAACAAGTTATTGTGATTCTCAAGCTAAGTAGGCCAAATCAAAATAGACCACACAATAGTATTTTAGTCCAGAACAGGCAAAATATGCAGCTAATTTGTCCCACAGCTCAGATGCAACAATAATTGCTTATTTTGACGTTTAAGAGAATACAAAGAAGTTATGTTGAGAATTATTTTGTTAGCCTCTCATGATCTTATAATAAATCTGCCAGTTCAGTTTATAATGAGCAATAAAATTAATAAATTGTGCCTCTTTTGACTCAAGGCAGACCTTTGTTCTCATTAACAGTTCTTTGATAAATATTATTACCTTACCATAGCCTTGAGCATGCTGTGCTTATTTAGACAAAAAGCTAAAGTTAATTAGTGAAATTTAATGTGATTTTAATATGTTGCAACCGTCCCTGATCAGTGTTGCAACTTTCCCCGCGGTTCAGGTCATGTGCAACATCTGCATTCTTCCATTCGAATAAATATAGAGAACGGTAAGTCATCATCTTTAAATGGTATGGGTAATTACCAGACAGCTGTAAGTTTAATATATAAAGGTTTGGTTGGTCTGGTCCAAATAGTCTCTGAGTATCAGAGAGAAATGCAAAAAGCGTTGCAACCGTCCCTCTTCTCCTACTCAGTTTTATCTGGTTGATGGATCAGATTCTTTTTTTTCCCCCCTGAACACTGTGAAAAAGATAATGACCAGACATGGTGGCTAATGGTATAAAGCCCTCACATCAAAAAAATAATACTTCGGAAACAATCATCTGTTTTTTCAGTTTTACAAACACTGTGACCTTAAAGATACCTGTATTCCAATATGTCCATTATTGCTCTCAGTAGCTGATGAGGCTGCTCTGAAGCGTCACGATTATTCAGCCAGAGGCTCCTGATTCTTTGTGATCATACAATAGCAGGGAGGTGATTCTGCAAACGGGTGATGTATCTGTGAAAAGCTGGTGTGTAAAGTGACGCACAGCTCGCTCCACTTCAGAAGGCTCGTCATTACAGCCCTAATGACGACTGTACCATCTGTTGTCAAAAACCAGAAGGCTGCTTTCAAGTGGCCTATTAAGACGCTATAGCCATGGCTGAAAAATTACCTGCTCCTTGATAAATGCTTTCAAACCCATCTCTGACAAACCCATTGTTTCCCCTACAATCCCACTAAGCCTTTCAAATCTCTCCATTCTGCTCTCCGGGGAGGAAATGCCAGTGTTGTCGACTTCGTCTTTTCATTTACACGTCTTTTTTTTTTTTCTTCTCCCAATCCCCTAACAGAATTGATTGAAAGTGGTTCCCAAAACCACTATCAAAAAGGGTTTGAGTCTTGTTTGAAGACAGAAAATTCTTGGAAAATCAAGTATGTACCATAGTACTTAAGGAGTTTGCTATTAAACCATTCAAAGCCGAAGCGTTGGGAAAAGCTCTTAGCAGAAAAAACCTTGAGATTAGCTCCCCTTTGATTTACTTGATAAAGAACACCAATACAACAAATAGGTCTCTCCACTTTTTCTCTTCAAGTCGTCTCCATTTGCACGGCAAAAATGTGTACTCATGCAGCAGCTTTTCCTCATTATGCTCTTCTCTTCCTTCAAAACAAACCTCAATTTAAAATAAAGCCACTTTTTAGGCACCATTAGGGAGGGAAATTGCTTTCTGGTAAAGAGGAGGAGAGTGAAAGAGTTGGTACATACCCAGCAGGTTTCAGAACAGGTTCCATTGACTCTTGTGCAGAGCAGATAATGGAATCGATCCCTTAAAACTGCTTAACTTAAGCGTAGGAAAAGGCCTGTCATGTGACCATGTCCTCATTAGGAGAGCGGGGCACTGTGCTAATTTATTTACCCAATATAACAGGGACGCACAGACAGGAGGGGAGGGAGGCTTGAGCTGGCCAAGCCGATTTAAGCCTGTTACTGATGCCTGAGCCAAGACCTCAGGGATGGGAGGGGGAGGAGGAGGAAGAGGAGGAGAAGAAGTGTGTGTATGCGGGGAGGTACAGTATACGGGATGGCGGAGGAAAAGGCTGAGACAGACAGGACAGAGAGGAAAAGAACAGGGGAGCTGTCAAAGCTAAGACAGAGACAGAGGGTTGATGAAGCAGAAGCAGCGAAGAAGAGATGATGAGGAAGATCTAGGCTGAGTGCAGTAACAGTGATGATGATGCGGGTGCTTTATGTGCCTTGTTATGCCTGGTCCTCACAGAGCATCCCAGGTGGCCGGGCTCCAGGGGCGTGTCACCTGGGTCTGTTCCAGGTGGTAAAAGCATAAGGGCTCCTGGTGGCAGAGATGTGCCACATTCAGCCATCTGGTGATGAGTCACTGTCTCTGCTCTGCTCTGTTTGCACTGATGGGGCACAAGATGGCAGGCCATCAATGTGTGTGTATCTCTGTGTTTGTGCTTGTCTTCAATGCATTAGCACCCTATTTTATGTGATGGCAGCTCAGCAGAGACGTAATCAGGAGAGGCTGAATGTATCTGGAGCCCATCTGCGAAATGATGATGAAAGAGGCCTTGACATCTCATTTAATTCAGAAAGGTTTCAACCCTCTAAAATAAAAGTCCTCTGTATCAAACAGCAACGGGGGTGGATTACCAGAAGGCATCATGGGTGTAGCATTACATATCCTATTCAGGAATTAGAAACAGAGGATGAGAAAATGCTAATTGAGATACTAATTTGGTAAAAATGATCAGGTCGTGGAAGAAAATGAGAAGACGGAAATGCACATATCATACACAGACACACATGTATTAAGATGCACATGTGCTGCAAATAAAATGCACAAAGTACAGGAGACGGGCTGAAGGTGATGCACACAGCAGTCTCTCCCCAGTACCGTGCACGCCTGCTGGCGGCATGCATGCAGCCTCCTGGATAGATGCAGCCAACTAACAACCTGCTCCTGTGTGACAGCTCCTCTCCTCCAGGCCACAGCTGACCCAAATCTCTTCTATCTCCTCTGCTTTACCCACAATTCCACATCTGATGCTGGGACAGTGGGCACTCCACTTCCTCAAATCCCAGTTCTGTTGCTCATACAATAATCATGCCGGGGAGACTGGTTTAGCAGCCATAACTCTACTGCCCCCTATCCACCAACATGTAGCCGTGCTTCACTGTACAGACAGTCACAGACACAGATACAGCACAGTGCTTTAAAAACAGACGCTGGATTTATCTTCTCAACCCCGAATTAATACAAGTTGAACACAAGTTTGTATAATGCCACAGTAATATTTAGCTCCCACAGAATGATATCACTATAATCCTATAAGCCTACCTCCTCCGTCCCTGTGTTTACATTATGTTTGTATTACTGGCAGGTCTATGTCACTTTCTAGTGACTTCTGTCAAAATGTCACAAGTCCTAAAATATCTAGTTTAGTATGAATATTTCATGCTGTGTTTAAAAATAAATCAGATGTTTCAGGGATTTTTTTAGAAGTTGACTAAAACGTTTTCATTAGACAGGTTGAAATTACGCTTACTGGACTTTTTTCACTTGTTTTAAGAAAAGAGAACTTTAAGGACCCAATTACAAATGAAAATGACACATTGTATATGGAATTGCAATGAGATGCAAAACAAAAAAAACAAAAATTGTTTTCTTTGACTGTACCGCTCTGCCTATGCTTTAGTATCATGGGTCTCTGTCCTAAAGATCTTCAAGTATTAACATTGAAAGGAAAATTAATAAGCCGTTGCATCCAATAGAGAAAATACTGTACAGCCCTTCAGGGGAAACATACGGAAGCACCCAATGTTAGTCAGCCGCTCTCACACAAGATATTTTGACTTATTCTAAAAGGAAAAATCAGCCATGTGCAGTGAGAAGCAGTTAGAAGCATGTACAATAATAGCACAGTAAAACTTTGTGAGAAAGGCCTGTGGCTGCAGAGTCCTTACAGCTGTGGAGAACCCTCTCCCGAGCACACACAGACACTTGATAAAATAAGGGGACAGTTGATGCTTTAATAAGAAACTAACTCTGTAATTTTTGATAGAGAAACACAGATTTCATATGACAGTATGATGAATTACTGAACTACATGCTGTTTTGTTTAACTTATGTTGGATTACTTACACTATTCAAACATGTTTTAACTCATGAATGTTATGTATGTGCGCATCAGATTGTTTTTGTTCTTTGTTTAGCCTTTATTCATTGACTGTGGGGACTCCAAACCTCACCTCAATACTCCCTATATTGGATGTCTGTAGTTTTTGTTGTATGAAATTAGGCTTATTTCGGTTTTACGATATTAAAGTTGAAGAATCCACATCTATCAGTAGAAAAACTACTAATGTGACCTGATCAGTGATCCTTTATCTGTGCTCCTGTTGTGACAGTATTTATCAGTATGGGTGCTGAACGGAGGCAGGCCTTGAGCGGGCTGTCCTGTTACATTATAACTGTAAAGAGAAGCGGCACATGCAACATGCTGTCGTGCAGGGATTCAAAACCCGAAGCCTTCCATACACACACACGCACACACACGCACGCGCGCACACACACACATACGCGCGCACACGCACACACACACACGCACACACACGCACACACACACACACGGTCACAAAATGCCAGAGTAGTGGTCTGCCCTGAAACAGCAGCAATAAAAGCTGCAGATGTAACATTTCCGTTAGCTGCACGTC